>NC_092634.1:14281634-14609134 GCF_039555335.1 Amphiura filiformis
TAAACCAATCAAATGGACTCACATTTTCTTGAGAGGTTGCAGTACCACATGAGGCTAAAAATGAGCTCCAAGCCCATGTGCGTTTATTCTGTTTTTGTTTTTATTCAACAAATCATGAGAATTCTGTGACAAATTTGGAAGAAAAGTTACTTGATTCAATACTCGCATTTGTTTAGTTATAAAACATTGATGTTTGTACGTCAATTGTTAAAATCAACCACAATTTTATACTGTGTGTGCTTTTTGAGCACACGAAATTGACATCTTAATTTAAAATTTGGTTTAAAACATCTTTAAAAGCTAAAATAAAAAACACTTATTCTGCATTCCTTTTAAAACTGCCATATTGATTTAAATACCATAGCATCTCGACGAGAAAAATGTGAGTCCAGTTGATTGGTTTTATGATTCCAATTATCCATCTGCAGATTACTACATTTGTATTGCTTTATGTTTAGTGTCTTTAAGATATTGCTTTTTTAAGTGTACAGATGTATGTGCTTGAGTATGATTCTATACTCCTGATATTGATGGTGAATTGGTCATCTATCCGATGATAATGATGAAGCAGCTTCCTACAAGCTGATATCAGTATTGATAAAAATAGAGTACTGCTGATATCAATACTGAGTAGCTGTATCTACTGCTGATATTGGTATTTTAATAAAATTTGATAGTTAGCATATGATGTGCTTACTATCGAGCGCTTTGAAAACATAAAATTGTACCAAAGTCCGGCGCTTTACCAACTGCGCTAAAGGGGTTGAGACACACATTTTTGCAGGTTTTACTTGTTCATATATAACTATGTGTATCGATGGTTTGCTCAAAGCCTTTACACTTTTGTGGATAAGCACTTCATGTTTGCATATTTCAAAAAGTACCCCGATATTAAGCACATATGCTAACTATCAAGTTTTTTCTAATAGTAAAATGGCTATCTGACCCTGATATTACGGTACTACTAATAATGCTAACAATAGAAGAATCACTATCACTAAAAACAAATCACAGCTACAACGGTTTATAGGTACATTTTAATATTTTAATAATAATAATCACTTCCCATATTACAAAAAAAACATTTTCTGTCATCTTTATAATAGCATACATGAAAACAAAACCAGCATGGTGCTAGAATCCGAGTGTCTATTTATTTAAAGCGCCAGTTATTGTATGGTTTGATCACAATAAAAAACCACAACTTTGCCTACTTATACACATAAATCACAGAGAATATCCACCACGAACACCAGTTGGGATGCTTGGCAGATTGCTACATAAAATCCCATCACTGACGCAATTAGCAACAGAGTATGGAGTTTTTTATTTATGCCCACATTTATGATTCTTGGGTTGCTGAGTGTCGAGGCTATAAATAATAACAGGTCCGATTCTGTGGCACACCTAGGGCCCTACCGAAAAAAATTACATTTTGCCTGTTTTGGCCCCAGCAAGAGATCAAGGTCAAAGGCCTCATGGGCCCAAATTTAACACTGATAATCTTAGAGGCATTACATACTCAAAATACAAGTATGTCATCTTCTATGGGCTCAGAGCCCCGAATGCTAAATATACGGGTATCATTAAAGCTGGCTCTAAAACTACAAAGGACCCTGTATGTTGACCGTGATACTATTAAGCCTAAAGAGCTAAATTAAAATGTTATTGTCCTGCTAAAATCTATGCTTATCTCCCCCTATATTGCAATGCTCCTGCCACCACTGTCGATACCTAAATGAAGCATTGGCCCCTTGAGTGCACATGTCTTCCTCACAGTGCGTTTGGGGCCTCCAAATTTTGGCCTGGCCCAGGGCCCCAAAAGGTCCAATCCGGCCCTGTTCATTGAGGCCCAAATGTCAAAACAAATTGCCAGTCGCTTCTCAGTAATGGGTAAATGAGCTTCAAAAGGTCAAATATTATAGGCCCCCTTGGCCCTTTGTGTTTTAACATTTGTGGCCCTCTGCCCAGGGCCTAAAATATTAAAACAAAAGTAATTTAAAGCAAATGCAGCTCATGGTTCCGAGTTGGTACCCATAGCACTTGGGCAATGTGCCTTTACATGGGCACGTGAGCCTATAATATCAAATATTTATGGGCTATATGGCCCAATTGTTAAAACAAAGGCTGTAGCCACTGCCGCTTCAGGACACTGTGTTGGTATACTGATAGCCTCCAGTGTAAAACATTTAGTGCGGGTACTAAGGGCCTCTATTTGCCAATTCATGCGGATATGACGTTTTATTCAAATGCTCAAAATCAAAAAGTTAAAGGCAGCATTTAAGGCTCCATAGGGGTCGAAACCTAACAAATGCTCCGATTTTAACCAATGGTCTCAAATTGTTAGTCTTTCAAGAGCAATTAAATTTAAGAATAGTTTGAACCATTTAATTACAGGTACATGTAATATCGCCAAATAAGACAATGTCAATACGGTTCAGTGCTTATTTTGCTAAAATGTTATTCAAACTATATATACAAAAGTATTCCTCTGGTATTAATGATTCAGCAAATGTACAGATTTGTCTATCGACGTATGAGTTATACATAAAAAGCTTAAAGGTCATACCCTCTCACCCTGTTACTTATGTAGCAAGACATCCTAAATGCTGCAAACTATTTTTTATTTGAATTTTTATCAAAAATCATACAATTAGAGACCATTTTTATGAAAATTTGAGTTTTTAAGGGTTTTACCCCTGTGGTGCCCAAAATGCACGACCTTTAACCCTTTTTTGCTTATATCTGGAGAACCGTGCACTCCAGATAAGTCTGAATCGTTATGATCAGAGCAATACTTTTTTTCTGAGGTGCATTTTTGCCACCAAAGTTTTTCTAATTCCTTGAGGTCAGATTATGATATTAAAACTTATTCTGGACCTTAATCACAAACAATGCAAGGAACTTTACTTGCTTCTTGACTATCAAGCAAAAACAGAAAAGGAAATATTCCAAAATTAACCAATTAATGTACATCTACTTTTACTTCAAATAGTATGAAATGGAATGAATATTCGTGCACTGTGCGCACATATCTCATAACATTGAGCCAAACTAATGCTCACAGATCATTTTTTCCCTCCTCCAGACAACAAAATTCAGGCACGCTCCTGATTTCCAACTCTTTACTATTGGCCCCATCCCACAGATATTTTGCTGACAGTGCCCTTTTCCTTAAATCTGCCTCTGGAGATGATGAAACATTTGAAGGGGGCTTGTAACATGATACTTTGACACAAACAAACATTGAGGATTGGCAAGTACAAGATGTCCCTTAAAAAGGTAACATGTAGAAAATGAACCGCATTTTGTGACAGTACAACAAAACAACGTCATTTTTTATATAATGTTGATTTATGTATATCACATGTATGTATAAAATTCGTGTACGTACATTTCGTGTATAGTCGAATTTGTACGTAGCCTCTATGTCTTATGTATAGGATGTTTGTGTCTATATTTCGTGTATAATTACATGAAAGGAGTAACCCATTTTTTAGATATTATTTATTCATCCTTCTTGTAACTGTTTGCTAAGTTTCAATTCCGTATCTTTAAAGCAACCATCAAAATATCGCACAACAAAAGTTGAACACACGCACACCTTTGTTTTCAGATTTTTCTTTATTACTTTTTATGTTTCTCTTATTTTTCATTGTTGAACTTATTGCACAAAAGAATCATATAGAAAAATTAAAAATTGTACACTGAAAATAAATCGGTTTTAGAGCTTCTTGACTCTTGGTGGTAACAAATAAAGGAAGATGATCGTTAGAGAAGAACACATTTTTGGTGAATGCAGTTCTGCATGCTGTATCTCCTGTCATCATCATAGTGAAATGAATAACAATCTTTTGCATTTAGGCTTTGTTTGGATTTTGTTGACTTGAAATCGCTGCTGTTTGGCTTCAGAGATGAAACACTGCAAGGGTGCTTGTAATGTAATACTTTGACACAAACATTGAGGGTTGGCAAATATTATGCTAGGTATTTGTTATCACTGCCTTGTTTTGGTTTCAGAGATGAAACATTTTAAGGGGCTTTTAACGTAATACTTTGACACAAGCAAACATTCAGACAATTGTAGACTTTAATTCATGCTGCAGTGGTTTTTTTAATTTTATCTTGCCTATCACTACATCAGTTGCACATATCACATCATTTGGCATTCATAGCATCATAATATAGTCAGTTTACTGCCAAATTAATAAATAAATAATACATAATATATAAAAAAGGAAAGTATGGCCCTGGAACATGAATAGTGAAAGTATATGAAGCAATTAAGGAAAGAATGCAAAGTACAAGGTAAAAACATTACTGGCCCTGGAACATGATTTCATGTAACAAACTATAAATAAGATGATATTTTGGCTTATCATTTGTGTAAAAAAAAAATCAGAATTAGGCTTAGCACAGAAGTCTTCTAATGAATGATTACACAGCTTCATTCCGTTAGCTGCTTACTTATAGTCTTTACACTAGTCTAAATTACGAATATCTTACACAAACGATATGCCAATATTTCACACTGATTCAGTAACAAAACTTCTGGCTAAATAAAATGTGCCTGATCTGATCCTTTCAAATTATTCGATTTTGATTTAAAGTACTTTAGCTGACTTACATTGACCTCAACACAGAGAGTGTTTATTACTTTCCTTATCTGAACTTTGCCTTCTAGTATTAAAAATTTGGCTTTTTTGTTTTGAAATTTGCCTACTAGTATTAGAACGTTGCCCTCTAGCATTGGACTATTTCACAAGTACTCAACTCCATTCACTATTAGAAGGAAACTCAACCTATGGTCGACCAATAATGTTAGGTTGATATTCATCCTATAGTGAATAGGTAATATTGTATAGTCATCTCTGGTTCAGAAGTACAAGCAAATTAGCCCAAACCCGACTACTCAAACTACCGCTGTTTTAATAACGGGATGAATTTCATTTGGGACTACCCTTTGTAAGTAATTCTGTCCTAAATTGAGTTAAGATTGCTACTTCTCTATACTATGCTCATACCCATGGTCAAAATTCAATTCACTCATAGAGACTTGCAAGACAACAACTGTCTGCTCACAATGTGGGTACTAAATCTCATAGCCAGAGACAAGTCTCAAAGTTACTTACAAGCCTTTAAATTATTGAACTCTGTCCGGGGGCGAAAGACTGACTAACATCTACTAAAATTTGGTTGAAATTCCAAAAGGATTTGTGAAAGATTTGAATCTTGCAAAATTTGAATCTTATTTTGTTGTTTTTAAAAGAGTTCTACTAAGTACCCTGTCATTTCAACCATCCTTATTATTTTGAAGAGTAGGAATTTGATTTTGAATTAACATAAAAAGAAACATTATAACTTAAATAGAATAAAAATAAATAAAAAAGAAAATACTGGGTAGGTAAAATTGATATAAAGTAACTTCAAAACACTGATTTTATGCTAAATATCCACATTCCCTCATCTTCTTGAACAACTAGCATCAACTTTGTATTATAATTCACCACTGAGGTACAAAGTTCACACAGCCTTACGTAAGTATAGTAAGCCAAACCTGTCATAATCAAAATATGGTGGTCATTACCATCATCACAAAATAAGAGTCCTGAATAAACAGTGAAACACTAGTTATTATATAGTGGCATCAGTGTTTTGAAGTTACTCATCTTGCATTGATCATAAACAAAAACTAATAAATATGAATTTGGCAAAATATATTGACATACATGTACAAAAAATCTTGACATAACTTATAAACGATTACTTACATATCCACATCTCATTTCATATTTACACACTAATGCTATGTATGTGATAGTGTAGAGTAATCCATGAGCATAACCCCATACAGTACACAAAAACCAAGACCGTTTCTAACATAAATAATTGAATTGATTAACAAAACATACACTCAAAATCTGTCCAGTCTTTGTACTACTTTTCAATTAATTTGATTAATACTGGTAGTACATGGGACGCAGTATGCAGCTTGGCTTGTTCATATGCTTAACAGTATCGGATGCTCTGGTATGCTCACACTGAATATATAACTCCAGTCACTAGCAATGAAAATTGACCAATGAGCTGAGTTGTTCTTTCCATGCAACAAGAAAGCAGTCAGCTTATTGGTCAAATCTTACAAAACTTGCCATCTGATTGGTCGGATCTCAATCGATTTCATTGCTAAGAACTGAATTATAAATTCCAGCTTCAGTGGATTACTTGTTATCACTATAACACACACAGCAGTTTTGATATGTACACCTAACTTGATATTGCCATAAATGGTATTACATTTGGTAATGTTGTCATTTTAAACATTGCAAAGAATAGATACAAAACAGGGTCATCATGTTCCAGAACCTTCGACGGGGTAAAATCAAGATATAGTAGCAATATTATAATATTTAAAACTGGTAACTTTTAATTTTCTTTAAAAATAAAGTTATTCCAGTACTAAAATCTATCTGCAGTGTGTATAAAATGTGTATCACAACTAAGCAAAAATCAATGATACAAATGAAGGATTGGGCATGAGCCCACTGTATTGTCCTTCATTAAAAAATAATTTGGAATCACTAATTCTACAATGCTGCTGTGTTCAGAGTTTATTGTTTTCATGCAAAACATTTTTGATCTCACTACAGGAACTAAAATGGACATAGCTTTCAAGACAACACAAACATCATCATCATCATCACATAAATATATATATTCCAGTGAGTTAGACTTGCATTACTTCTATATAACATTGCATTATTATATCTATCACTTAAAGTGATGTCAGTTTGAAGAGGTATACTCAGTCAAATCACAGCATTTTTGTTTCTGCATAATTTTTTTTCCAGACAGCAAAATGATCGTATTTTGGTATTTTATCTCTTAATACCAAAGCTGTTGCTCTCACTAATCTAAATATTACTTAAATCTAAAAGTATATTTGATCAGAAAATAACGGCATCTACTTACAGTAGGACTTGTATACCTTTAATTTTAGAAAATAAGAAAAAATAACCATTTCAGAAATTAGTATTACCCCTTTAAACAAACAAGACTTTTGTGATACATAGGATACATTTTACTATACATTAATATTAGTTATGTACATTCACGGGTAAATATGGCCATAAAAATTGATCAGTATGTTTGGTGTAGATTGTAAAAACAAACTCTTATCATGATTGTACTAGTATTTCAGAATTATATGTCCTATTTGGAAACTCTACACAAAACAAACTTTTCAATTTTTATAGCAACTTTTTCTATTTTCATTAGTATTTTTACAACATTTGACTAACACATCATCATAATCACATCCAAAGTCGTAACCTTGGCGACTAGTAGTAAGAAAATAAACCTTTTTGTGCATCATTTAAGTAACTTTCATTTATATTCATTGCACACCATTTTCATGATACAAACATCATCATTCATTCACTGTTAGTTTTCAACATATTGCTACGTATTGTAGATATCTCATGTCCAGCATGCATTACTTTGTGATCACAATTTGATCATTTGGAGAATCCAATTTTATTCCAATTAAAATGGCTGAATTTAGCAAAGGAATGTTTACATTGGTGATAGAGCACAGCTCTGTTTTAAGCCTTTTCATGTAACCAAATTTGATTCCCGTAGATTTGCGAACTGATGAGAAATCATTTCTGTACTTAAAACAAAAATCTGTACTCCTCTTTTTTTCAATAAAACAAATCATACATGGAACGATGCATTTTCTTGTCGTTGTGCTTTCAAGGATACAAACTCATAAAGCATGATGAATGCCAGATATATTATCACATTGTTCATTATGAAGCAAAGTTGTTAAAATTTTGACCAATGCAATTGACAAACATACGACTTAAGTCCCCATGCTTGAATTAGTTGGTTCTACAGAAGGAAATATAGAGCAATATATGTAAGGAAATCAATTAAAAAATTGGTTTAAAATGTACAAGGAAAGACAACTGGTACCATTGGTACGTAGAAAACAAAAAATATTCATTTAAAACTAAAGCCTAAATTTAATTCAAGTATATAAAAGTCTTTACAAATGTTCATCTTAAATGAGAAATCCTTATGCGTGTCCTTAAAAGTTCAAACGCATAGTATTTTACACAAAGGAGTGTTGCAAGATCACAATAAAATATTTTAGCATGTTAATTTCCATTAGCACTTCAAGACGGATCAAGTTGTACAGCATATGCCAAATCTATAGGTGAGAAACAGTAGCACTGATAAATTACAAACTCCAAGAAATTCACTATACACATGCATGACCAAAACATTGGGTGAAACGTGTAACTTTTTGTTGTTGTTGCTATCTGCAACTCATGTTATGCATTTTGGGTTCAAAAGAAGGATTTTCAAGAAAAGTAGCTTTATGATTTGTTCAGGGTAATTTTACAAAATTGTTGCCGATTGAGATCAAAAAGGTTCATTTTTGGTCAAAAACTTGCTTTGGGGCCAACATTTAGCATACAATTGTAATGCTTATGACATATTTTTGTTGGTATGGTAAAACTTGTTTAGGGGTTATCTTGAAAAATGAATGTTCACACATGTGTACACAATGATACTTAAGTGGCCCCTTGGGTACAACCTATGTTTTAGCCAAGGGATTGTTACAGAATGTGTCCAATTATGACAGAAAGTTCAGTATTCTTATCATGAAAGATAAATAAACCATGAAAATCCAGACTAATTTTACTACACATGAATAGGCAATTTAACAAATGCTGTACAACTTGAACCATAGAAAGACCCTTCATTAAAACACTTTGTAATAACTACTTCATATTAATATATGCCATCGTCCATATCATTACAATGCTATTCATCGACATACAATATAAATACTACAGGTCATAATCAAAACCCTTGCCTATCACTCCATTTTTAATAAATCCATCCACTAATCAAGGAGTTGTTGCAGAATCCCATTTGCAATAGCTGCCAGATGTCATATTTTATGTGTACAATATAGATTGCAGAAATTGTCTATAGGGCAGCTATTGTAGATAGGATCTTCTGGCGCTAATCCCTTGATAATATTACAATACTAGATCCTATGGAGATGTGCCACTTGTTGTGAACCCCACCTTAAACTAATCCAAAATGCAGGTTACGATTTTTTGTTTTAGACTTAGTTGAGCAAAGAGTGTCATTACTCTGTTGACCTTAATTAGGACCACATCACACATGTCAATCATTGGGTACTCGGTTGAAATCCATGTATGGATTTCAACTGGAATAGTCCAATTTCAAAGATGCATTTATTTCAACTATGCCATTTAAATCAAACTGGTCCTGTATTAACCTCAACTGCAACTTTGTTGTCCTACAAGTTCATTCAGACCTTTTCCCAATTTCATGCCATAAGTGCAGGTTTACTGATCAAAGTCAACAATCACTTCTACAGGAATTCCAAAGAATTGTTGGATTTTCAGACTGATTGCATTTACTGATTATAATCAATATCACAATTACAGATACATACATATTGGCACATCTCCAAAACAAACATACATGGGTATTAAACCAGACGTAGTCATTACCTTTCCAAATCACTCTTTCAACCTTCTTAAATACCCTTTTTAGTGATTTCATAAAAACAAAGAAAAACAGGACATTAGACAACAACAGTCATTATAGTTTAGACTATACATATTTCTATAGGTTAGTTAATATACATACCTCACATGAGTTCAGTTACACCAACTGACTTACTTCAACATCACCTACTGACTTATTTTCGTGTTTCACACACAATATTTTTTCTCTTATTCAAGCAACAAAATACAAGTTAATGTCATATTTTACCTCATGTTCAGCAATTGTGGAAGTGGAATTATAAACTTTGCCTTAAAAAATCCAAAGAAATTAAAAAAAAAGTTATGTCTCATTTTCTCAACATGTTGGTTCCTTATCATTTTCAACTGAGGTGAAGAGCGCCACACATTTTATTGTGTCAAGTAATACATATTTCTGAAGTCACCTTGAATGTCTTTTCTTTTAAACAATGGGAAATTCCATTTAAAATCCACACATCCCCTGTGGAACATTTAACTGTCACCTTCCTCAGTAGGGGTGTGATTATCAAATGGAATAGCCCGATTCTGTGAAAACTTCTGTAATTCATCTCTAGTCTCTCTGAAGACAATCAACTATACCGTGGTTCGCCTCAAGTTAGGTAGGGACGTAGGTGCGTATTTCGCTGTGCTCAGTATTGAACTGTATGCGCAAAGATAAACGCAGAGAGCGTACATGCACACAAACAAGGGTAGTTTGTCCGTACATTTGTGGCGCAACCGCAAAAAAGCATTGACGTCATTACCGAACTGAGGTGAACCACAGTATATATTATATTACATTTTTTGAATTTGTGAGTGGTTGGTGAGTCATGATCAACTGAACACATCAACAGAGTATGAATGATTATAATAAATCAATTGAAAATTGCCAGTACATATGAAAATGATAAGTCAACTTAACGTGTTGCACCAAAAGGTACATATATCCATTTTGTTAAAGTGAAGAAATTGGAAGCATTCAAGAAACATAATAAATCAATTGAGCTGTAAATAGTATCATGCTTTATCCATAAAGGGGTTTGTGTTGATATAAAGAACAAATTAAGTGTATATTGTTATTAGTTTCAATTCAAATAATTGCTATTTTGAACTGGTTTTGGTAACATAATGTATATTTTGATGTAGTTGTCTTTATGTCATCAACATTGAAAAAGGACATCATTTATGAGACCATAACTTTTTTTTATTTCCCTAGTACACTAATTTTTGATATGTTTGGTTAAATTTGCATCAATAAATTCATATTTAACAAAATCAATTCCAGTTAAAAAAGCATGTCAGCATCTAAAGAAGAACCCACTGACATGCTATTCTTATATCAAAATAACATCAAAGGAATTCAATGAAATATTAAACATATTCATGGCTTTTGAAGAACAAAATGATGATCTTGAAATGTTTCAGGCACTTTCCAACTTTCATTGATAGAAAAGGAAGTAGACATTTCAATAAAAACATCTCAACCAAGTTTTATAACAATCAAACATATTTCATAAATTTGGTTACGGGGTTGTTGCCAACATTGCCTTATAAAATAATTTCCTTTGTACCAACCAAAATTTATACCACAAAGATGTCATTTATTTTTACAAATAAATACTGTTTTGCAAATCTTTGTAAATTGTAAATACGATTCTTATTCCTTAACAATTTTGTTGATAAAGTAAAAAATACAACCCTCAAGTTTCCATGGTTACCACAAAATGGAATGTACTTTGGTACAAGGTGCTCCCACACAAAGTTGTGGACTTACATATGACTTACAACTTAAAGTATTTTGGAAGGAAAAATGACAAAGTAGATACACAACACACATGCCTTAAGGCAATATCAAAATGAATAATTTAAACTTAATGTCTTAAGCAATATTAACTAAATTGTTTGTCTCAAAGCCCCATCCGCATTAATAAACACTTGCTTGAACAGTTGGATTTCATATTTGTCTCCTTATATTTATATTACTTTTAAAATCCAAATCAATGGCCTACATATGATGATCAAGAATGATCTTCTGAAATCACTCATAGACATACACCTTATTTGTTTCTATACAATACCAATATGCTACATATCATCGAGGTGAATGTCTACCCATCTCAGCAGGCAATAAATTATTAATAAAAAATAAGAAGAAATACAGCCACATTCTACGATAATTTGTGAATTTCTGAAGGGCTCTGAGACAAATAATTAACTTAATATAGCTTTATCACAGATCACAGGAGAATTTTTATCAAGGATTTTCGATGTCACATTATCTCATCTTACATTCTACATATCACTATAGCACTTGTCAGCATTGTAACTCATACTCGCATAGCATCTTACTCATGTTTTTCATTTAATACAATATTATATATCATTTGTCATCCCATACAGGAACGTTATTTTATATTACTGCGCTAAGTATATGACTCTATCCCTACAGTGGCTACACAAGCAATATCTACTTCCATGCAAGAATGCACTGCAGTACCTAGCAGCAGGGGGGGGGTCAGTTAATGATTAAATATAGCTGGTTTTCTCTTGGAATTATAGTTGGTTCAAAAATATACATATTGAATGCCCTTGGTCAGCCTACATTTTAGAAATCTGCACAACTTTTCTTCACTAATATGATTTTTAGCTTGGGCAAACTACTGTTGGGAATTTTACGCTATTTGAATGTCATCGGTGCAAAATTCAGCAATGTTGCTGAGAGATTTGTGTATTAAGCAGTCTAATTCAAATCTCACATTCTTTATATATTTTGGCTTCTGGTACATGCTGCTACATGGAGTAATTATATCAAGGTTTAATCTATTTGGATTTCAAAGCCATTTTAAAGAAGACATCGTTTTGTATTGTTTGGTGAAACAAAATCTATGATCTCATTCTATTTTCTCTATATTTAAAAAGCTTACGGTTCTAACTAATCATAACTATGTATATGCACCTTTGTTGAATCAAAATGGACTCTTTTGGAGTATTCAGTGTATTCTAGATAGATCTGACTTAGCAACTAACACAAACACAGTGTAACTGCACAAAACTTGTTGAAAACATGAACATTTTCATGATTTGTTTAAAATTCTCAGATGATGAAAGACTTTTATGGCAAGTTTTCTGTAAATCAATTATTCTCTTTTTTTTTACAAACACATGATAATTTGACTCATTTTATGTACAAATTAATTAATGCCAAAAGCAAAAATATTTTTGGCAATTTTGAGAAAGCAAATTTAATTAATGTGTGGACCCTATCCAAGCTGTTATGGACCCTAACAGCTTTTAATCAAATTAATTCATGATTGAAGTTTCAGTCTTTGTATCATCAAATACTTAAATACGGCAAACATTTAAAACAAAATTAACACAAGTAAAAGAAAAATTATGCAATGTAGAATGATTATAACAATAAAAAGTTTGTAAGAAGACCTAGGGAAGAAAAAGGATTAGCAAAGTTCATCCCACTAAATCTGAAACTTTAACCCAAAAAATTATTTTAAAATAGGTATGCATTTTTTTGGTTTTGCTGATTTTACTCCAGTCAAAAACTGACTTTTCAATTTTTCTTCTTTTTAACAAAACAAATTCCTTACATGATTTCAGTTCAATGCCAGAACTGGTCGCTTAATGAAATCTTGAAAATGGAATTTTAATTAATCAAGACTCAATGCACCTCACATTACATTATATTATTACGTGTTTTTTTTTTTCTTCTTTTTTCAATTTTGATTATTTTTCTACCATCTTTTAGTTACTACTGTACTATTATCTACATAATTATGTTGTATGGCATTTTGAATTCTACTCTAGTCTAACGATAATGAAAAAGAACACAAAGAGCTAGCTTTGTCCTTTCAAGTTTGTTTCAGAGTGGATGTTTATATTTCTTTAAACTAATATTCTAACCTAAAGAACTACATATTAAGGGTATCATGAGCCTTGTAAATGAAATTCCATTCATATTTGGGCATATTATACGCATCATATTGGTCCACAACAGTCAAGGCGTTTTTTATTTTTCAATTTAAGCAATGCACACTATGCATTGGACAGAGCAAGTGCTACGTGTGTACAGTACACAAAACAGCATTTTCTACACATCAACATTCAATAGTGATATTTGCATGAGATAATGATGGTGCTTAGCATCCGTCAATATCATCACAAAATATCTCCCTTTTCTCTTTTTTTTACAAATAGACTATTTATTAATTTACTAGTTTATACATACTATGTACAGACAGGTTCTACACATTGATAATAAGCATGTTTCCTTCTTCTAAATACAAAGGTTCTATGAGTGATAACTGGGCTATGTGCATTCACAACCTCTTTAGCCTTGGCAAAATTCAAAAGCCTTAGAAACGGATGCCCGAATTTGGGTAAATGAAACACAGCTAACTTCTTTTCTCAAATGCCAATTGCACTTGCATTAATTTTGTTCCAAAACTTTAGCCTGCTTACTTTAATTTTGTATTATTGTGGCTTTTTTCTTTAAACCAGTAGCTTTCTGACAAACCAAGATTTATGCATATGACTCACACCAGTTCTAACTTGTATTCTAAACATCATGCAAGAGAAATGTATAAGTTTGACTACCAGAAAGCTAAATATGCAATGCCTTATTCTGTGCAAGTAATTTTCACGCTGACAGAATGGAACATTATGGACAACAGTATGTGGTTTATTCCCAATATATATTACACACAAAAAAAAATCAGATCTTGTACTATTAATGCTCAAAGGACATGCAAGCACATCATGAACATATCAAATTGCCAGTTTAGAAGCCAGTAAAAGTGCTGATGTTTAAATACACATAGGCATCAAATTGAGAATATGGCACTCTGAGGATGAGAGCATCATTCTGAGAATATGGCACTCTGGGGATGAGAGTATCATTCTGGTATACCTTCAAGAAGATCTGTAGGCACCCGCTTTCAATTTAGACTATTGGACCAACAACACAAGAACTGTTATCCATAATTGCTTCACCTTACGAACACACAAAGCCCTCAATTAGTCACTCAAACTATAGAATTATGTCCACTAACTATTCAGTAGGAAGGGTGTATACAGCAGTTAACATGTAGTGACATCACATAAGCAGTTACATGTTCTAGTTTTTACTTATTTCTTTGTACTGTTTTGCAATAAGCATTTGGAGATATTCTTGGTCTGGTCTGGATACAATGTATGTAGTTCAGTGCAGGATTCTTTGTTCTCTACCTAAGTGGAGACTTCTTCTTTCAGGCTTCTTCTTTTAGAGCTGTAGACCGCCGGGAAAGTTTTGACCTGCAAAAATATATAAAAATAGTAGTTCAGATTCCCTTTCAGGTAAGTTACTACTAAATCTTAAAAACAAAATTTCTGATTATAACTGAAGACAGAAATAAAAAGACTACTTTGCATCTGATGTCATCTGTCAATCAAACTCGGGCATGGTTTGTTATGATAATGAGTTGCTGAACATGGCGGTAAAACAGGACGCCCTATGCTTAGTTTAATTTGCATCTTCAAATATACAAACCGTCTCAAAAGTTAAGTCTTCATAGAAGGAAACTTTCTTTCCTGAAGGCACCTTGTCAACATTGCTTAAAAAAGTTGCTTTTTGCCTTGTAAAAGTACGTAATTTTTCACCATTTTCTGCGATTCCTTTTCTCCAATTGGCACCAGATGAATCAACCTGCCTTTTACGCCCTATTAATCAATCAAGGGTCATAGGGAGTTTGATTGATCATGAGAGGTTGTACCTTCTGTGCACTGTTGCATCAGCGTACATTTCGTGGAACAACATGATCGCGCAACTAAGGCTGTGATTGGTCAATTCTCAGAAGCCATGTTTGTGCTGTAAACATGTGGTCTTGTGTAGTACGCTTGATGCAAATATCTGTGCGTACCCAAATTGGCTCTCATGATCGCGCATTAGATATTTTGCATATAGTTATATTTAAACATATAGTTAAACCTAGTTAACTCACCTAATAGAACCAGCTAATAACGGGTTAAAGGCATAGAGCCAATCAAAGACATCTTTATCTCCAAGAGTTTGGATTAAACCTAGTTAACTTACCTAATAGAACCAGCTAATAACGGGTTAAAGGCATAGAGCCAATCAAAGACATCTTTATCTCCAAGAGTTTGGAGCAGGAAGCCACGGTATTTGGTACACACTGAAAATGTGTTAGTTGTCTGAAAACGAAACAATGTTCAATAATAAAATATTAGGTCCAAATATTGAATAATTTTTTCTGATTTTTTGCCATGCTTCTTGCAAGTGCAATGTGCATCCAACATCACATTTGCATGTGCAAATTCAGTGATCACACAACAACATACACAACAAGGGAAACTGAAATATAATGTCAAAGGAAAAGAAAATCATAAGCATGCTTCATTTTATTAATGTAAACCAAAAACAGCAAAAACAAAAGAAAATCATTAAAATGTTGTATGGATGACAAAGTTTAATATCAAGCGTGCATCTAAAGCTACTTTCAAAATGACAGAATTTAAGAAAACAAAGAATTAATTTGCTCTGTATTATTAAGGTAAAATTAGTCTTACAATATCGACTGTTCTAATTTATCAACCAAATATGGAATGATTTGATGAACCAATTAGAAACTTTGTTTGTTTGTTACTTGAATTGTTTAACTGATTTCAAATGTTTATTTATTACCGTGTTTAGTTTATTCAAAACTAACTATAAAAAGAATGGCTTATCGTATGACTTTATTATAGTAATATCCCAGATTTAAAGAAAGATAAAATAACCAGATTTGGACAATGGAAATAACAGTTTCACAATATAACTAAACTATAAATTAAATCTCTATATTTCTTCCAATTAGTCAGCAAAATGCACATCGAAGAATAAGTACCAGATTATGATGATTTTTGAATCGTTGCAAATAAATATTGTGATAACCCAAACTGTTAACATTGTTTAATAAATAATAACATATTGTGTGACAATCAAGTATCATTGTTTGGACAGTTGAGACGTTTATGTGTCAAAAAAAAAAGTTAAAAGATCAGTTTCTCTTGGTCCACATACTTTATTTACAATCATTGCATATATCATTTGTGTCTTGATTGTCTTACACCCTGCTAGGGTAAAGCAGTAAGGCCTCCTTCTTAAGTTAACAAAAATATTTTTGGCCACTGAGAGAGGAAGTGATCATGAATAGTAAAGATTCACCAGCAACTGCTGTGTGGCACAGTTCGGTAAGCTCTAGACCAGAAATCTTTTGTGCGCTGCTTCAATCCCCACCCGTTCTGATTTTTTTAAACTCTTTTTTTAATATCAGTTCACCCAAGCTTTCCTTTCTGTTCAGAATAAGCTTAATGTATCTTTATTTTCTGCCAGTAATTCAGATAACAGCTGCCACCCCAATTCTAATCCTAACGTTTCCTAAATATCAATTAACAAACAAACAAATAATTTCCTCTTTTCAATGAATCAAGGAGCAATTTATGGATGCTTCAAACTCAAAATAATATATTGTTACAATTCAAAACAAAACTCATCAAAATAAATAGATTTAGAAAGAAAGAAAACTGTTTTGTGATGGTTATTTTTTAACATTCCACAGAAAGTGGAAAACTGAAGCGATTCTGTTTAATGCAAAACTTTACAGAGCAAAGATTGGGTTCATTATTTTTAAAACTCACAGGTTTAACAGGATTGTGTGTCTGTTCCGTGTCAGCTTGGGTCGCATTACCATTAGTGGCAACATTTTCTTTATCCGCTTCCTAATTAGGAGCCAAAAATATAAACAAACCATGCGCTTTTTTCAACCAAGCTGAGCTTGAATATCACAATCCATGGGACACAGTTCAGTTTTCAATTAACTTGTGCTTTTAACAGAGGAAGTGGGTCCCTGGTAATTGTGTAACAGACAGAAACGTCTACAAACAAATCAGCTGACAACCTAGTTCAAAATTTATTTTGTTCTTTTTGAAGACAAAATTTAAACCCAGATTTTGAAAAAGCAAGAACCAGGCCCCCTTTTTGGGTCAAGGCCAATCTAGGCATTAATAGCAAACATGTAATGTAATATGCTCATGGGTTGGTGCCAAGATTGAAGCTCTGCAAATCCTGGTTTGAAGCTTGATATGTAATAACTGGTAGGACATTCCATATGCCTGCAGAGTATGGACTGTTCATAATTTGGATATACCATTTGGAAAATATCATTAAATTCTGAAAAATTGATAGAGTGTACATGAATGCAAAAACTAAATTTGAAATAAGAAATGTTATCATTCCTGCAAAATGTGACTAACATATACAAAATAAATTCCATTCAAGATTTGATTTGAATCACATAAATGTACCAATTGATAGAAATCTTTCAGACAAAGAGCAACATCACAACAAATTGTGGTGACAAAAATCTGAATTATAATGAAATAAATTTGTTCAAAATGCAAGTTGAACATATCAATCATCCTCATAAAATCAAAACTTGGGGAAGAGATACTGTAAAATGTAAAACAAAAAGAAATTTCAAACTTGCATTTTCAGCACCACAAGGGGGACATTTTAACAATATACAACTGACCAAAACTCAATAAAATAACATCTGGGGGAAATGAGTATTATATATGTACACACCAACAAGTATGGATTATTTACACGGGACTGGGGCACTATGGGTCTCATGTCTTCCAGGGTCAAAGGTCAGACTACATTAATTATAAAAATATACATGTTAACAAAATGCAACATTAATAAAAACTCTATATTTAGTATTAATAAGATAAATGGATGACCTAAAGAGCCAAATTCTATTTTATACAAGTTTTGCGTGTATTTGTGGGGTTCAAGAGTGTCTATGCGTCGGGTGTGTGTGTGCACAGGGTGTTTGCAAACGAGGAAACACATATCTCTGAACGACAGTGGATGAACAGGAACCATGGATGTCCACAGTTTCTAAACGTAAAACACCATAAGAAAACGTTATAGCAAAAGACCAGAGTTGCTGAGCTAGTGTGAATCTGTACTTGGATCCCGGGACTTGGATACTAAAAACTTAACCACATCCATGGTAAGGCAAAAAAAACAACTCATAATGTTCAATTGTGTGTGTCCACTGTTGGAGACTAAAAACTCTAGCATGTTTTTCACATCCTCATTTGCCCATGGTTACACAGTTGGGAAGTGATGACTACAAGTGGTGTATCAGTGTCCACATCTGCTGGTAGTTATAGGTAGGTATGTAGGGGTGCATCAGTATGAGTATCTTTGTGTACTTCTCCTAAGAACTTAAATGTACGTATCAAACAAGTATTTTTTTCAGCTCCAATGCTCATTTTCTGTGTGACATTTGTAAACCTTGTTACATATAGGCCTAATACTCTAACTAGAATTTGGCTCTTTATTCACCAGCTAAACAAATACATAATATTTGTTTTCATATGTTCACCTTGTGTTTTATAATTTTGATTATACATCAATAGACCACTTATGAAAAGTATAAGCAAACAATATCTGCCAATCCTGAATTTTTCAATAATCAGATTCCTGCTTTCTTCTATGAACTTTCCACGTTTCTTTGCTTGTTTTATTTCTTCTATAACCTGGGTTACTCATTCAGAGGATAATACATGTACAAGACAATAATCCTCTATTCCTCCATGAGAGCCCATTATCATATACAGCATTTTTATTGAACAATGTGAAGATGTAATTTTCGTCACATTTAGGTTGTTCTTTTTCATTTAAGCATACTGAATGGCAAAAAATGCTATTGCAGAAGTTTGCAAGAAACTGCTTAAATTAATCATACACACAATTCTGATATAAAATTGGATTGATTGAGCCTATATTTATTGGTCGAGCTATGAGTTTCAAAATATTGGACGAGAAGTAGTCGAGTCCAAAATTTTAAAACTCATAGCTCCACCAATAAATATTGGGCATCCAATTTTATCAGTATTATGTTTTGGATCCAATATTTTTACACACTTGAATTCATCAAAACATAATAATGCCATATAGTGGTCCATTGACGCAATCAAGAGAGTGCTAAGTTAACATGATTACAGAAAAATAAACAAATTTTAATATGATGATACAAATTATCAACTGCCACGTATAAGAGAAATATGACACGCAAAATCAAATTTATAAGAAGTAGTAAAATATGGTACGGTAAACGCAGACAAGAAATAGAGAGGTGGGGAATGAGTAAGGAGGAAAAGGAAGGACAATGGGAAAATAGACTGGAAAGTAAAAGGCATGTAGGAGGAAGACAATGGCAGACAAAGGAAGATTATATATAAAGTGTAATTTGTGTAGAAAATTGATAAAAAGAGGTGTTCAAGAGTTGTAAATGGTAAAAAGAACAAGGTGAGAACAAGCAAATAGGAAATCAAACTGTTTAATATAAGAGAAAAGGGTGTCATACACAGAGACAGTAGGACAAAGAGGGGAAAGAGAGAAACAGATGGATAGAAACATACAGATAAAGAGAACAATATGAAAAGAAAGAACAAAACAATGGAAGAGGCACATGACAGAGTGAGAAAAACACATGACAGGTTTCTCCTTCATGTAAAACTGCACAGAATTAGCCTAGCACAGAAATTGTACATAAGGATTATACAGCTGTATCCTGTAAGCTGTTTAATTTATCAATAGAGTCTTTACACTAACTTGTGAATGTCTTACACCAAAGATACACCAAAAGACATATTACATGACAAGATGGGACAGACAGATGGAAATAAATTGAATATGAATATGACAGACATTGATAGCTCGTGTATGTCTTACACCAAGGATATACCAAAAGATATGACATGACAAGATGGGACAGACAGGCATTGATAGAGAGTTAAGTAAATAAAACAAAAGATGAATTAGCCAAGAAATGGCACTGAAGAAGTAAAAAAGAAAGACTAGGGTTGTTAGTACTTACCCTGAGCATAGCTTGTTGATCCTCACTGTACTCAATCTGAGCACATGCTAGATTAATCAGGGATCTTTCCACTGGATCTTTCTCATTGTTGTAGATATACACGTATGGACGACGGACCACTACATACTTAGTTACCCAACCAGCACCTTTCTCTTCTAGGAAATTAATGTAACCTCTTCTTGACACCACAGGACTAGGATATGGGAAGCAAAAATTATACAGTATGTCATTAATATTGTCCACACAACGTTTTTGCTAATATCAAAATGAGCTCTTTGATATGATTGCAATTGATGCAAAATATAAGCATCAGCACTCATCATAGTTTATCAGTAGTCATGAGAAAATGAGATGTATAAGTCTGATATTACAGCTTTAGTCAGGGGTGTACCAGGTCTACCAAGCCAGGGGCAAAATTTCCAAAGCGTAAATGTTGAATGGGCACTTAGGACTACTGGAAATACTGTGGATAATTCCTACTCATGCAGATACAGAAGAAATGTTTAAGATTAAATAAAATATCATGTTTGCGAAGTAACGCATAGCCCAATGCTAATTATATAGTTGAGCCAGGGACCGTATACTGGCAATAAAAATATTATGAACCATAGTAACTGGTTTAATCTGGGTCACCAGGCAACTTGATAGAAATGTTATGCATGAGCCCTGTCAGATGCATTTCATTGCAATTTGTGCATACTGAAAAATACCAAACAACTATAAGCCATCCCTATATAAACTGTGAACTGACTTATCTGATTCATCACATACAGCAGTGACAATGGCAAAAAACCAAAAAACCTGCACCACAAAAATTTGATAATGTCAACCTCCATAGTCATTATATAACCAAAACGGTTTTGACTGAACAATCAAATTGTCCTTACCTTACTCTTACTTCTTCCACCTCTGGTACAAACAATGATCTCCCTAACCCCTTCTTATCTGAACAGTCATTCACCATATCCTGTGTCTGGATTCCTGGAAGATCAGTTGGCACAGGGAGTCTTCTCTTGGATGGGGACGGACATAGCTTATGAAGTTCTGGTGCTGAGCTTGATGTCTTCATCTTCTCTTCTGGTGTGGTTGGTTGGGTCTCTTCTGGTTCTTCAATTTCATCATCTGGAGTCTGTAGAGTGATGCCAGGAGCATTGCCACTAGGTTCAGTTACCTTGCATTATGGGTATTAGTGGAGGAGATGGGAAAACACACATACAAGCAAATGGTTAGTTTGTTAATTTGGTTAGTAATAATGTTGTTGTTACAGTTCAACACTAGCCGAAGAGGGATATTAAACGGGATTTAAAATCACTTTTTACTCTTTTCTCAATAATCATTTGGTGGTGAAAATATTTTATAATAATTTTAAATTCTATGTTATTCTTTATTCTTATTAGTGTTGGTACACCGTTTGATGAATGGTATCAGTACAGGACAACAACCAAAATAACAAATTAATGAGCAACTCAAACCTTGGTTAGAGCAAAACAAAGTTAATTGGGCAAAATAATGTGGTTCTTAAACAAAATGTTAGCTTGCAGGTTATTGAGAATAACAACATTACTGGAAATTCTATAATGCACCTTTGTTTCATAACCACTAAGGTACATTCATACTTGATAAAGACATTAGTTTCACAATTACATGTGGTTCTTTTATTGTGAGCCCTTGAGTGCCTAAAATTGCCTAAAAATGAGGTTATAGCACACTTTCTAGCCTTTTCCAAGTTTTATCTCTGTAGACTTTGCATACAAAATGGAAAGGTCCATTAAAAAAATAACTGCATTCAAGCTTGTAATAAACTTTGCACAAACTGCTAATTGAGCAAGTCATATGCAAAGCACTACTTTTCAAGATGGGGACTATACAAATTAGTTTTTCATGTATTGTGTGTCCCTGGTATGTATGGTCATTTCAAAAACAAATGGTCCACCTGTTGCTCCTCCATGAAGACATTTTAAGCATGAGCTAGTAATTTGTATGGGGGAATGAGTCGGATGTCGCTAATATTGATTTTGAGATATTAACAAAGAAAGTGTTAAAATTCTTTTGTTTTATATTGTTTTCAGCGATTGATAAATTGACATAACTTCTCAAAGAAAACTTGTATCAACATGGGGTTTTCAGTTTCTGAAAGCTCTAAGTGTCCTTTTTAGAAATATGTGTAAAACTCATTTTTGACCAGGGTTGACATGTGACTCATTCCCCTTGATCATGTCACATATGTTGTATGGGGGCCTGCAAAGGTTAGGATGCAAATTACCTTGACTGCTGGTGGTGCTAGCAATGGTGCTTGGTTCTGCATAAGCAACTTGAGGCATTTATCCATGAGAGCTCTCTCTCTGTCTACAATGCTATCATTGGATAGAGTACTATCTAGAGATGATGTGGTTTCAGACTCTGTCACGTTTGCACCCATATCACTCTCCATGCGGGTGTTGTACTGTTCTTGTTGAATCTTGTCGCGGAGTATGAGTAAATGGCGAGCCTTCTCGACCTGGTGGAAAAGATAACAAAAGTAAGTGAAAGAAATTATATTTACATATTCTATGACCTTAACACCTGTATATTTACTTTGTCACCAATTATAATATTTATACCTGAAAAATGATAACAACAAGTTTATATTAAGTTAATCTTACATATTTTATATGCTTAAAAATTGGTCAAGTTTCAAACCTACTCCTATTTCAGGTAATGGAAGGGCTTCCCTTTCATAAACTTTGCAATTAAACCAAACACACAAAAACAAATTTGTATTAGAATATTTATATTATCTTGCACCAATTTCCTAAAGAGGATGTACATTACCAAAAAAATATGAAACAACAGAAAAAAGTTGACCCGAGTTTTTCTCTCCTTTACCTCTTCCAGCCTGTTAAGCTTCTCCAATTCCCACTGATGATCCAAGATGAGCGAATCTGCACGAGGGCGCCAGCCTTGCAGGTTTTCCTCGCCTCTCACATATTGCCCAGAAGTGTCTATGACCTTACGAGTCGTCTCTGTGTGCCTTTGATTTAAGAAATAACAGAATATGTTGATGAGATACCAATTAACTATAGATGTACGATTAGATGGTTTGATTATGCAAATATCATTGTCCTAAACAGGAGAGATTTTATTTGCTTGGTACATTTCCAATTTTTGATTACTACTTATGAGTACTACATACAAAAGTAGCAGACAGGAGAGAATCTGACAAAAATATTTTTTTGCCCTACCCAAATTCCTTGTAGCATATGATGGATGCCCATGGTGGGTACTTAGTACAAATGACCATACGGGATGTGTTAAACATGTCTCATTTTCCACCATTTGGTATATCACTAGCCCTTTTTTCGTAGGCTGATTTTGGTATATGGATGGGTAATTGTTTCAAAATGTTTCCCAATTTTGCCAAACTTTTGCCAACATTTTCAACATTTGCTGTGTTAAAAAAGTTAATTTGCAGATTTTAGCATAAGATAAACAAGCTTAGGTGGACTGTCATAAGAATTCAAACCCATTGGGAATCCGTCCAAGCTCTCAAGATGTCTGAGGAAGAGATTTAACCCCTTGCAATTTCTTTGACTCATGGTTATCCTTGGGAGATTGGAGCAGGTAATGATTATCTCTCCCTCCAGTGTGTCAGGCCATTTTTTTTCTATATGAAGAGATGTCCTATGCTTCACTCTTGCAGGGCACATGAAAATATGCATTGAACACATAATAACAGTATAAGTTCTACCAGACAAAGATAAAATCAGCATACTATTTACACACTCTTCACAGAGAAGAGAAAAAATAGCACAAAATTATTTAATTTTTGTTACTGAGAACAGAGAGCTCAATATGTGGTGTGTGATAGCAAAATCAGTCTGAAGTCAGTCATACTAGATTTTCAGTTTCTTATAGGATTGTAACAAGCATTTGCAAAGCTACATTTTGCAGACAACCCCATTGAAATTGGACAACCAGTTCAAAACAATCGAAACCAAAAAGAAATATTTTCTTCATTCAGCTATATCTTAAAATCAATATGTTCGACTTACGGCTGATTTTGCTTGATATATGTTCACAAATGTATGATCATTGTCCAACAAAATCCTAAAGTAATTTGTTCAGACACCTGTTGCCTACTGAATTTTGCAGAATCCACTCTATTACTATTATTCAATATTTAGTACCAAACACATGCAACCTACCAAAATAGAACCACAGAACTGATACACAATCTTAAGGTGGGTGGTTTGATTTTGTCATATGGTATTTTCTACCTTACATGGAGGTCTATCACCAAAACAATTTGATTCCAAGTTTTGAGTTCAATTGCTAACATCAGTTTGGATCTTATAAGCCAAGTCAATTGGCCCATAGAATAGGACTGGCATACCACCATCTGGGACAAGGCTGTCATTTTCTGCTCATACCATATAAAGGACACATATTCTAGGCATAAAAATATTTACTGATATTATGAGAAAAACATGAGATTTCTTCCGATGCCAAAATCTCATTTTTATAAGGTTGTAAAGTAGGTTAGTTTAATCTTTCTTTATTGAGGGGATACAATTTCACTGACCAGCACTGCTTGGGAATGAGGCTGTAAATCAGATCACCCACCTTTAAATAGATAGATTGGGCTATTCCAGTTGAAATGCATACACCCCCTATGAAAGTCATGACCTTAATCTCCCACACAGGGAGTGTAGATTTCAAATGGAGTTTTATTCTGGTAACCCTTTGCAATTCACACTCCCTGTGTGGGAGATTAAGGTCATGTCTTTCATAGGGGGTATATGGATTTCAACTGGACTAGTCCATTATATTCATGGTACATACTGTTATGGTTGACCTAAATTCAACATTTACTTAATTCACATGCTTGTGTATACTATTTCCCCAAGTTTTATGCGAAAAATATTTTTTAATTGTTATTCAAATCTTTGACAGAAAACATCAGTATAATAAAACTCATGACATGCACATGCATCCACCATTAATTAAATCCAAAAAACACATT
Source organism: Amphiura filiformis (assembly GCF_039555335.1). NCBI lineage: Eukaryota > Metazoa > Echinodermata > Ophiuroidea > Amphilepidida > Amphiuridae > Amphiura > Amphiura filiformis. Next base: position 14,307,152 of record NC_092634.1, read on the forward strand.
TGAGTTACTAGTATTTATTATATAACCCAGTGTAAAATGATGTCACACTGCCTGTTATGCATTCAGCTATTCTCTCCTGTATCTATAAATACTTTTTATTTGTTTATTTTATTTTTTATTTATTTTGTTTTAACAGCTATCAATATTGCAACTGCTATTACATTACATCTGGAATGCCACTGTTAACACAAGTTGTAACACCATATTTATGCTAAGAAGTACATCTGGCACAAAAAGTTAACTACTCAGTTTTATAACTCACCATGCATTGCTCGAAGTTGTTAATTAAACAAAAACTGAAATATACATTTTGTTATGGAAAATGTCATATTTAATTTCATACCTCAGTTATAATCAAATTTGCCAAGAAATGATAGAACCTTGGGCCAGAAAGTCTGTTACCATCCAAATAAAAAGTGACACCTCATGAAGTTGTTAATGAGATATCAGCAAGCAGAATCTTAGATAACTATCCAGTTACTACCACACAGAATACAGCAATTCTATTGTGGTAACTTTGTAACTCGGCCGAGATTCTGCTTTGTGCAATGGGATATCATGGCATGGATATCCAGGTAAAATGATTGTAGCCATGCATAAACACACACTTCCTGTATTATGCCCATTGCAATCTCATCAAATGTCACTTTTGATTTAGACTATAATAGATTTTCCGACCCAAGATCTCTGTTGTTTTTTTGCTCAATTTTCATAAACGAGGTGTCAAATTAAAAAAGATATCCACCGTAACAAAATGTATATTTCAGTTTTTGTTTTATTGCACAACTTACGAGCAATGTCGGTTATAAAACTAAGCAGTTACATTTTGTGCTAGGTGGGTGACATTCTATTATTATGGCAAAGTCCTAATACCAACCTACAACTAAAATAGACAATCTCTGTGCCTACGTGTTCATAAGTGGAGTAGAGAAATCACAAACCAACAAACAAGTCAATGACAAAACCACATATAACTAGACTTACACATTAAATTGTTAAAAACATAGAGGGAGTGTCAAAGAGTCAAAAGTTGACTTCGATCAGTTATTACATATTACTATTTCCCACATTGAATGGATTTTACAGGGTCTCCCAAAAATAGTTTTCATTCCTACTTTTCTGATTCTTTTTAAAGATTTATAAGGAGAAAGCAAGGAATATAGGGTAAAGATTTAGGAAATGTTTGTGAACAGGAAAGCTAGTGGATGATCACATGGCAAAATGCACATTGTCACTTCAAACTGTCATACTCTTGAGTTAAATTCAAATAATCTCAGTAAAATTATCTTTGTAACAATACTCTCAGGGCCGTTGTAAGGTTGAATATATTGGCATGGCCATCAAGAATTGGAGCAGCCAAAATAATGTTTTATACCAAATAACTCAAATTTGGGTGGTAATGGTTGCCATTGCCCCCTTGCTAGGGCCCTGACTACTTTGAGTAGTACACACCCATAAACTAAAGACATCTTTAGACCAATCTTCAACAGACACAAGTCTCAGCATCTCCTGTTAACAAGGGCCAACGTTCCAAGAAGGGCAACATACGAAACTGCTATGCGCCTACTGCATGTAAACATAAAACCACACATCACACAAAGTGAAAACACGCAACGGTGTGATTTGTTAGACACGCATTACCGAACGATCGGCCTTCACGAATATGCAAGAATTCACAGCATACAAAGCAACTGGGCAACTTTTTAACATTGGCCCCTGTGATTTCACTAGTTTCCTCTCCCACAGAAACCAATGGTATAATTAAGAGACATACTGGGATACTTTTTTCCACCATTTGACCTACAAATTTGGGCTGATAATTTTTGGCAACCTTGCCTTTGGAGTACAAGATATGACAGTTTGAAGTTGAAGCACAGATTACAGCAATGCTTGGGATTATGTGATGAGGCTTATATACATAGGGAAACTAGGTGTACAAAATGTTGGGAAATGTGGTTATATAGAAGGCAAATGTACTAAAAATGACTTAAAATAATTGGGGTTAAAAAATAAATTTAGAATGTATTTTTGTGTCTTTTAAACAAGTTACATTTAGAGGCAAAACTGCCAGGTCTTGAGATCAGTTTTTGAATCTTAATATCAATATGAATAATTCGCAAAGATATCTGAAAAGCCTTTCAGTTGTACTTGTCTAATTAGTTTACTTGTCATATTATTAAACCTTTTTTATGAAGTCTTGGAACTGTAGAAGTAAGTAATAGTACAACTATACAGGATATCTGATATCAGACAATCCAATGCACAATCTGGTTAAAATATAATAGCAGGTATATACTTCTAGCATTGGGATCTCTTTTGTGATTAGACTCTCATGGTATGATTCATGAAAGGCAAAGTATTGCTTTATGAAATTAATTTCATATTTCATACATTTTGTAATAAAACATTATATTTAAGGTCCTATTAATAATGCCGTAAACTGGTTGAACATCACAAAACTGTTCAGGGGCTCAATTTCGTCACACTTTGCATGAATCAAAACTGATTCTCACCAACTCATCTGGAAAGAATCCAGTGAGAATTGACTGATCATTGTAACTTACGGCATATAGAATGCATGTGATTTGGGCAAAATCAATTCTGATTCTCGCAAACTAAATTTGGGAGAATTATTGCGAGAATTGATTCTGATCGTTGCCGAATTTGAGGCCCTGACTGGTGCATCCTGGCAACAGTATGCACTTAAACTTGATATATTGAGTGTCTTAATTCAGTTCAGATTGAGAAACCAGTGAGCTCTATAACTGAACTAATGCTACTTTCCTGTAAAATTTAAAGTACCATGATTTTCTTTCATTTTGAATCTGATGTTCAACCCGATCCCTGATCTCATTCAACCTGACAATTTTACCCAACAGAAATTTTGCCATAATATGTTTTGACGTAATACCCAAAAGATATTTTGAGGACTACATTGCATGGATGCCAAGCACATCGGTATACAAAATAAAAATATTGATGATAAAATGGAAGACTTGGTGATTATCAAAACCTACCTAAGACTGACATGATGCATATAGCCAGAATGTGAGTGAAAAGAACAGAACAAACATGCCAAGTCAATTCCCATGCTCAGATTACAGAATTTGTAACTTGATGTTATTTTATGTAATGAAAAGATTAGTCAATTTCCATGCTAGAGTTACATAATTTGTAACTTGGTGTTATCCATATTATGAAAAAGATGTTAGAAAAGAGGAACAGTTTGGCTACGGTACCCCCTGCAAATTCTTCTTTCAAATGTGACCTTTGCTCATTCTATCGAACGTTTGCAACAACAATGCTGATAAACTGTAAGGTCAACCTTTACATGATCTATTAAAATCTTTATAATAAAAACTATAAGAAAACTAAAAGAATATGAAGGAGAGGAAATTGTACGGGACAATCATCTCTTACCAATCTACGAATTGTCCCCTTTATCATACGGGAGAAAATAGGGAAGAAATTGAATTTAATTTGTAACAAATATGCGGAGGAAAGGAAGGAAGATTGCTACTGCATGTAAGGATTAACTTTTGATACTTGGGACTACTATTAGTCCCTCATTTTTTTTCTAAATAAAAACCTTTCCTGGATTCAAAATTAAATCTTGATATGATTGTTCCAGTCCTCAATAAAGAATGCGCTATTCCATTTGAAATCCATACACCCCTTATGATAGACAATGACCTTAATCTTCTACACAGGGAGTGTGAATTTCAAATGGGGTTACCAGAATGGGTGACTCCATTTGAAATTTACACTCCCTGTGTGAGGGATTAAGGTTGTGTCTTCAATAGGTGAATGTATGGATTCCAACTGGAACAGCCCAATTTCAATTACACTCTTATGGAGATTCAAAAGGTAAATTTCTTGTTTGAAATATTTTAAAATATACTATGATATAATCCTGTTGGTATTTTTATCCCAAAATATTGAAAACATATTACACTCTCAGTCTTAAAAATATGTCTTCTATGCATGAATATGTCTCATATCAGTAACAAGTACAACATTACCAGTCCCCAGATACAAATAATTGGTATTTGTACTTTTGAGAATAGAAGTAGACTTGTCACATAAACTATTCTTCATTTACCATTAACATAAATTGGCTAACCTTAATAAGGAATATTGTTAGTAAAAGAAATTGTTTGATCAGGAAAGATTGACCAAGAAGAAAAAAAAATCAAAATTTATAAGAGGCATGTTAAATAAAAAAACATTAAATTCAGTTTACATGCATTATCAATTTGAACTTTCATTGAAGTATATTTAATTAAGTCAGTAGCACTCAGCATGCAGGAGGAATTTATTTGTAAAGGCCGGATCTGGTCCATGGAACGAAAAGCATTAGGTGAATTTAGCAAAGGACGTTTGCATGTTGCAATTTACAGTGACGTACAAAGTGAAAATCATACAATTACTGAAATTGAATCTAGAAACACTGCAAGCATATCATTTGCATAAAAGCACAATTTGCAGTGGTGCTTTGTTACCATGGTTACCAAATCACAGATGCAACAATAGATAGTGAAAACAAATCTATGTGTATACGTGATCAATCAGACTTTTGACTCTTGGCTCTCCCTATTATCTACGGGGGTGAGCACCCCCTGTATTTAATCTTACCACTCAAATGTGGCGAGTTAGTGATGGGGGATGTGGATTCGAGGAGTTCCCGTAGGTCATGTATACTGAATGATTTGCCTTGGGTTAAAGGTCAAAGGTCATTCAGGTACACGATGAAGGCATGGAAGTGTAGAGTGGCAGAAAGAAATATACAGAAAGCAGGTTAGAATTATATAGGTGCAACAAAATTAGTTTAGTAACACCTTGGCATTCTCTGAATATAGCTACTCTTTCCAGAATGGGACACTATTTTCTAAGTCCCTTCTTTCCCTCCTTTTTGATCTACAAATGACATTAAACTAATCTATGATCTAATTGCTAAATGCATAATTTACTTAAAGGTTAATGAACGTGTACTTCTTGTTGGGAGATAAATTAGACAAAATAATGCACACACACTGATGTTGATGCGTCTAATACACGAGCCCCAAAGGGGGAGTGATTTGGCACATCAACATCAGCGCAAGTGCATTATTTTGTCTAATTTCTCGAGCAACAAGTAATACGCGTTCATTAACCTATTTCATACACAAGAAGAACATGCTTGCTCAGATTGGTTCTTGCTATTTAAGAGTGTATGAAATGTATCTAAAACATAGTTTAAAATCACACACAGATCGCCAACTTGTGTATATTCGGAGCTTAACTTGTACTTCAGAATTTACTCTTATGAACTTCGCTATCTAAATCATGAAACACCATCTTGAATATGTATAAACTAATTCAGGAATAGATTTCTCTCAAGAAGCAGTTGTACATACCTTATTGCATGACTGTCCCTACGCAGTGAATCCTCATATTGAAGGATGGTAAATATGCAATCACTGGATGGTAAATACGCAATCACTTAACAAAGAAAATCCTATCCCTCCCTTCCCCCAAATTTCCTACAATTTTCAAATTGATCACTAACAGATTACATTATGTGCACTATGAAAAAGTTGTATTATGAATAGAAATTCAATACATATATTCAGAGAATGCCTCATTGTTTCAGCAGACTAGCGGTAAAAATAAATAAATGACTTGTTTCAGTTATTGTATCTGTTATCCTGTCTTGTAGTTAGTTTGTTACGGTAAAAATGTCTAAGTTTCTAAGTAAGCAAGATTAAATAGCAAACTGCACATAAAATCTGTCACATGTAGCAATATATGTCGTCTGTTCACCAGTTGACCACATTGTAGGAAATTCAAGTGGCTTAATCCAAAAGTGCGAGAATCAATCCTGATTCTTGCAGAATAAATTTACGGTAATCATTTGGTTCTTGCAAATCAACTTCTGTATAACTACAAAAGTTTGCAAAAATCAACTTTGATTCACGCAAATCGTTTCTCGCCAAAATTCTGACTCTGTGGTGAATGAACTTAGGTGAATGAATGTGTACTGTACGTACAAAATTGCCAAGTTTTAGCAGAACTTTGATGTTTCCATCATCTTTACTTCCTGATTTGTAAAAGCTCTACATCCACCCCATGTAAACCACTGTTTATTCTGAGTCTGTACGTTGCAATGAAAATGAAATTGGTGCAAAATTTCAAAGAAAGTCCTTTCTTGAGTAAAACACTTTTGGCGTCCCAAATTTCAGAGCCAGTGACCACCGTCATCCAGTTAGAAAATGCATCAACTTACAATACACTAAATCCTACCTTTCCATAAAGACTTGTGACTATATTTAGGCATAACAGCCCACCACGGCAGAATTAACATACATATGAAATCATGAAAATCTCCTGATAACCTATTGCTATACTATGCTGATAATGTGGTATGTTGGTGAACAGACCGTTGTAAATAAGTAATCAAAATTTATATCAACAAATGTTATTTATTTGTATAAACCATACACTATCAGACAACACTTTCTATTCTACTAATCTCATCACACAAACAAACAAACAAATGACGGACACAATCTAAATCTATAACATCATGTAAATTCATAGGTAGAGAATGGTCAAACTGGAGAAATTTAAACTTCTACGCTACCAAATATTTTTACTCACTATTTGTACTTTTGCCTAGACTTGGGCATCATCAGCTGTTGTTTACCCTATGACCTGACATCTAGATCTACTTGCTGAGTGATGACATCATATGTCCATATGTGTACATCCATATCAAAATGATGCACTTGTCGGCTACTACATGCGTCTCATTTCACATGATAGCTAGGAGCCAATACCAGACTCATCTCAAGTGGAGGTCACTTCCACTTATCCCTAAGTCACATGGTTAATTTAAGGAATGTTCTCTGTATTCCTAAACCATGTGACTTGGGATGATTTGAAGGGACCTCCACTTGGGACGAGTCTGGTATTTGTTCCTAGCTATCATGTGAAATGAGACACATGTAGCAGCCGACAAGTGCATCGTTTTGATATGGATGTACACATATGACATCATCAAATTAGCACGGAAGCGCTATTCATATTAAACAGGAGGGGGGCCCAAATCTGAACAGAGACACCCAGTCTAGCACAACTTGCTACAATAATTTGATGTCATCTAGACATATGAATGAGGAGAGCCATACGATATGATAAAAATTGATGTCATCAGAACATATGACATCATCACTCAGCAAGTTGAATTAGGATATCAGGTGCAAGCGTAAAGCACAGCTGACAAAATGCCCAAGGTCCGGCCAAAGTACTCCTGGTAAGTAAAAATCTTGAGCAGTGTAGAAGTATAAATTGGTCTGAATCTAAATCTAGTTGGTGCTATAGAAAGTCATGCAGTTACTCTCAGAAATACTCAAAATACTCTGGTTCTATCTCAGTACTCAGGAATAAAGGTAACAAGAATATTAGCAATTGAGAAAGACAAAGAGAAATTAGAAGGAGAACAAGAAAAACTTAAGGGGCACTGAAGGAAATTTAAAATTAGGGTTAGAGGGCTTTAAGATACAATATATCCTATATTGGGCCAGATCTTAGATATGTAATTTTAACACAAAAACCTATATTATGTGACAAAATTGTTTTATTTCTGCATTTGTTCTTTTTTCTGAATATTATTCCAAACATAGTAAATATGAACTTTAATGTTTTTTGATTTGCATAGAGTGTTTCCTACTTCAAATAATTACTTTTGTTAATATTATCAATTTTATTTTTAATGGGAAATGTTTAATCTTTTAAGGGGGTACAAACAATTGGATGACAATTTTTGAAAAATGATAACAAAATCTTCATATATGGCAGTATGTACTTATATAGAACTGGCATTCTTAAATATTAACTAATTATTAAGTGTAGAGGAAATACACATACATTAATAACAAAAATCACATGACTATCGCAAAAATGTATTAAACACATGTGACAAAAATTGTAAGAATTAAGGCACAAATTGATAAAATGTACTACTTGTTCAAAATGATTATATTTGGTATTTCAGATTAAAATACCTGTCCATCAACTAGACAATGGACTATTCCAGTTGAAATCCATACACACCCTATGGAAAAAATTACCTTAATCTCCACACAGGGGTGTAGATATCAAATGGTGTCACCCATTTAGGTGTCCCCATTTGAAATTCACACTCCCTGTGTAAAAGATTTAAGGCTATGACTTCCATAGGGGTGTATGGATTTCAATTGGAATAGCCTAATTTGATTGGGTTAAGCTTAAGCATTGTCTGCCTGCATTGGTGATTTCTACTACTGCTACTCTTGACATCAACACATAGGCACAAATCAGATCTAATTTAAGCAGAGGTACTATCATATGTTTAATTAATATAAACACAAAGTTTGAATTGTTATATTGAAAAGTTATCATGTTTTGAAGATATCATGAAAGAAAATTCTTTTCAAGACCCAACAGGTTTCTAACTAAAGAATTCTTCATTTGAATATATGTATCAAAATGGATTTAATTTTGGTCAAATTTCTAAATGCACTCCACGATGTCAGGCACCAGCTGTTGTGGTTTAAGACTGTACCCAGGTTTTATGCCATTTAGAAATTTGTTGTTTTTGTAGAAAATGGAAAAACATATCAGATGCTTGGATATAAGAATGTTTCTCTATCATGATATTTTGAAAGAACAATACAGTTTTCAATTATACAATCAAAATGTTGTGTTTAAGATAATTGAACATAATAATAGCGTCTTGGAGCTTGTACAGACTGTATCAAAATGATTGGTACAAATCAATGTGTAGTGGTTATGAAGAAGTCTGCCACATTAAAAAGCAACAAAAAATCCACTTAATCATTTTTGGAGGTTAAATTTTAAACATTTCAAGAGGATTCATGTTGCATTTGAAAGAAGCAGGCTTTTCAATACACACCAAAACTGATGGATACCAGTAATTTTGATACAGCCCGTAGTATGGGGCACTGGTAGGGGGCATTGTAAAGGGAGAGCCTCAGTCATATGTCCTACCAGTGTAGGGTGGGATTTTGGAAAATAAACTTCTCATTTATGATGTGATAAAGTTGTTTTCAATTGGTTTGATTCATTTCTGTTTTTTATTACCATTTCTGTACTTTTGGGAGAGGCTTTTTATTTTAATGCAAGCCTTCAAGTTGTGAAGTTATGAGAAAGGGTTTTTTTTAAACCCAAGACTCCACAGACATAAATGACAGCCAGTGAAAAATTCACTGATCATCCAGGATTTGAACCTGGGACCTTATGAAGTTGTTTCATTTTTCACTCAAGATTTAGTCAAACCATGCAACAGAATAACAAATTTCAATCAGAAAAGTTATCTTCAGATCAGCTTCATATAAATTCCTGGGAAAGTGTTGACTTCAAGTATTTTACTGAAGTCAAATCAAAGATATAATTGCAGGAAGAGCTATTGCAAGAAGATATGGCAAGCAGAGGTGCTAAAGAATGTTGTATTAAAATAAGTGCAACAAGCAGACGGTAAGAGATAAGCGCAAAATGCAGCATCTAAAAGCGACGATTACAAACTTACCTGGACTTAGCGCCTCAGCTGAACGACGCATCGCCAACTCATAAACACCTGTCACACGGTTGCTATGGAAACACAAAGAATATGATGTCTTTATTAGAATCATATTAAACATTATGTTTTTTATTTTCTACATTTCCAAAATAAATGTTTGTAAATGAATGGCATTACCTAATTATAAAGCATTGATGTTATTCATGCAGATTCTTATGCCATCATCACACCGTAATTTTCCGGAAAAAATAACATTGTTTGTGCAGAGGCCAAAAATATAATGTTACAGTTTGATCGGCGGGCCTTGTGACATCACAGATTAATATCAATATATTTTGAGTTGTCTTGTGACATCACGCCAGAAGCATCACAAATTATTAATTAAAGTTCCAGAACTTTTGCCTACTTGCAAAATGTAGACCAGACTAGTCAACTATGTCACTCTTAATGTGGGTTTACTTTCTGGTGTAGTAGTAAAAGCCTAACAATTCCAGCTGATTACTAGCTGATGAAACTATAAACAAGCACATAATTAGAGAAGGAGAACTGCGACTCGACCGCCATCTTGAACCAGGCATAGTGCAAATACTGGGGGTATTCAGTTCGTCTCGGAATGCACTTAAAGGCATTCGTTGTCATGCAAGCGCAACATGGATGATGGGCGTATTTAAGAGATGCACTTGATGGGACCTGCACGTGAGTACCAAGATGCTTTAGATGAGATGCAGAATTGTCTTCGTTCGTCCCCGCGCACCATCGGCAAGGACCCGAATACCCCCAATTTTCTCCCCATAGCTGATGGCGTCATTGTACATGGCAGTATAGGGAGTCCCGGTTCAAGGAGGATGGTCTAACCTCATCATACTATTTCTAACTATGACTTTGACCCCCACTCCTCCCTGTCAAGTTTCCTTCCAGTATTTCATCCCCTTTTCATAAAAGAACCTGTGCATTTAGCCCTTCCAGTTGAAATCTATAGTATACACCCAATATGGAAGACATTACCTTAATCTGTAACACAGGGTGTGTGAATTTCAAATGGAGTTACCCATTCAGGTAATCCCATTTGAAATTCTCACTCCCTGTGTGGGAGATTAAGGTAATATCTTCCATAGGGGGTGTATGGATTTCAACCAGAATCCCCCATTTGAAGGCCAATAGAGTAAGTGTAAGAAGATGTGGGTTAACCCAATGTGGCTAAATCCAAACAAGACATCTTTCAGCCCTAATATTTACAGAGTCAATGAGATAAATACAGGCTTTCTACTGGAGAAAAGAGAGGATGGGGTTGTTGATTAGACCATCTCACTTAAAGCTCTGTTCAGACGGTCTGAAAGGGCTGGGATGAACAAAGAATGAAACACAAGTCTGTTTACAATTTTCTGAACACTCACCAATCCATATCTTTGTAGTATCCCCCAGTAAACAGACTACGTAATGACCTAGCTGGGCTGATCCTAGCATCTCTCTCAAACACTTGTAAACATAAATCCTTAGTAATACATGCTGACTGGCCACAGTTGTCCAGCTGCAAGAAATGAAAAATGTTAAGATTTAAGTCACATCTTAAGACACTTCAGTCTATCTCTCACTTGCACAGACAAGTTAGTTTTCCAATCATACCTTTCAGATGGGAAGAAAGTATAATACAGAAATTTCAGGAAATATAGAAAAAAAACCCATAATACTCCTCTGTCCAATGGAAAGATTCAGGAAAAAATAAGATTACTTTACAATCAAGTTATCTCAACCGGTAAGGCATTTGACTGCGTTGTTTGTTTGCTCTCCTACAATAATTAAGCTAACTTGAGATTCCCCTTGGCAAGGAACTATCTGCTTATTATCTTAGTTACCGTACGAGAACCTGGTGAGCTGATCCTGGCTGTGATGGTTTATTGTGGTATGTATAAGGTTTTTCTTAGCTGCAAGTCCTTGATTGATGCTAAATGGTTTATAAGTTGTGTCTTGGGCCACTGTGGTCAGTGAATTCCTGTTAAGTGTGCTGAGGCTTGTGTGTAATGCCTGTGTGTAGCGCATTATAAATCTTCTTAGTTGCAAGTCCTTGATTGATGCTAAATGCTTTATAAGTTGTGTCTTGGGCCACAGTGATCAGCGAATTCCTGTAAAGTGTGCTGAGGCTTGTGGGTAATGCCTGTGTGTAGCGCATTATAAATCTTCTTAGCTGCAAGTCCTTGATTGATGCTAAATGGTTTATAAGGTGTGTCTTGGGCCACAGTGATCAGCGAATTCCTGTAAAGTGTGCTGAGGCTTGTGGGCTTATACCCGTGTATAGCGCACTATAAATCACTGCACTTTTTCTTACCTGTAGATAAGCTGACATGGTAAGATAGACCCTCTCACCATATGGAGTTGTACGATTCAACAGGACTGAGTTGTGAAGAGAAGTATCCCATGCCGCAGAAAAACGGAACATTGTCCTGAAAAATATACAAAGACAAATTACAGTGAGTCAAGTCAATAAACAATCAGTAATTTGTATTTATTGCAGTGCTCCTTTCTAAGCTTTTATTTTCTTCAGTAGACTTGAGCTATTTTTATGATTTCTAATATTTTGCCCTTACAAATTACTGTGCTATGTAAAAGCATTTTGCTATAGTTGAAAAGTAGCGGCGAATGGTTGGAAGTTGTACCTATGTTCAATAAATAATATGAATAACTTTTAATTTATAGAAGGTGTTGTAAGGTTACAAGTGCTTGTAAATATATGTTCCAGTTATTCAAGTCTCCAGTAAATTAATATATTCTGTCGGTCCGTTTCACGTCACTTCCGGTTGATGATGTTCGAGTGAAAACAAGTCCGTGATTCGATTTTTGTTGATGATTTCTGTCATTGGTGTAATGTAAATTTCAATCGCAAATAGTCAGTGGAATCAAACAACCGTTTCTAAGTCTTCAGAGTGAAAGAAACTTACTTGATTTACCGTTTATATACTGACAAACTTAAAATTAAATTTCATGGTCGAGTGTCGTTTTTTCCGAAATTGAATGTCACTCCAGCAACATCGCTATGTAGCCTCCTTCACAGCTGGTTTCTGTTGTACCCAACAAACCGTGAGCCACATGCAGTTTGGGCCCGAGACTAGAGATAGCCCGGATGTCCGACCGACAGAATACAACCAATATTATAAAATGGCTCTATCCTAGCTTTCCCTTCAAAATTCTTGGTGCCTTGTACAAGATTCTGAGCTCATAATGACTAATAAAGTTTTATGCTGCCGTAATTGGTTGGTACAATTCAAAGGGACCATTTGAAGTATCTGTGATATGTTATTTTGAAGAAAAACACACAAGCATGATTATGCTACCCTCATTGGTTGGTACATTACAAAGGAACTGTTTGTAGTTATCTGTGATTCATCATTATGAAGAAAAAACCCATGATGTGATTCAGTTGACTTACCTTTCATCCCCAGGTTGTTGTATATACATAGAAGAGAGAAGATTGAGAGACAGTACAGAGCATTCATGGTCAGGTTCTGTCACTTCTAGTGTGGTTCGGATACGACCTGTAAAACAATCACACAAAGTTACACAAGTATTAACTACAAGTTGTATCAATATGATTGGTAACCATCAGTTTTCATTGATAATAGATGAGTCTGAAGCACCAAAATTCAACATAAGATCCAAATAATGTGTCGATTAATTATATAACAAGTCAGAAACTATACATTCTGGACATTTCACTGTGATGCACTTTTTTGTTTCTAAAATCCAAACTAATGGAGCTATTTACCTCAAAACATGGAATAAAAATGTTTGGGCGATGGGCCTCACAGAGAGGTAGAACACACTATGTGTTACAATCAGACCACCCCCCTTTAAACAGATGTTAAAAGACGTCAAGACCTTCTAATCAGAGCATATTCTTTCGAGGGAGATTGGATAATCTTTCCCTGGGAAAGATCTGACATCAGGTTTTTTATTTCACCTTGAAGGGATGGATATTCTTGCAAATATGGAATGACTTCTGCCTAGGCCATTCAATATGCCATGAATTAGTAGGACTACATCTGTTATCTAATGGTCAGTTTATACTCAATTCTCTGGGTTGATAGGATGAACAAATTTTAAACTTAACGCAGAGCAGCCAGCGCACATTTTTCCCAACATTTATGTGGGTTGGCTGCTCTGGGTAAAAATTAAAATTTGTTCAGATTATACTCTGATTTCCACGTGTATTATTTTTATGTGCGGCTTTACAAAACAAGTCAATGTGAGACTGAAAGCTAGAAACACCTCAAAACCATACTCCCAATTCAACATGTGATAACTTACCTACAACAACTTCTTTGACATCTCTCCATAGGAGTTCATTGGATGATTCATGTACTATGGTGACAGCCAGACGTCTTTGGATGCCTTGATGAAGGAGTAACACACCACAGCATGGGTACTCATCACTGTGATCTACACAGGCTGGAAGGTACCTGAAAATGAAAGTCAATAAATCATGTCTCACATGAACAAAATTCATTTAAATCATACCCATATTGCCAATTTCAACTATATACTTAAAAAGTAGCAAAAGCCCCACACATTTCAATTTGGGCATTACAAGGCCATTTCAGAAGCAGTAGAATTTTTAAAATAATTTCCCGATAGAATTCTAACAATTTTCCTCTCCCCAGTTATAGTGGCTCAAAATTTCTGAATAAAAAAAATGTGTGGGGAGCATTTTCATTTCATACAAATGTTTCAATACATCCATACATTGTTGATTAATTGTGGTGGTTTCATTTTGGAGTTCATTAAAAGAACTGAGAACATGATCAATTGCTTATGTCCTAAGCAGAGCTTGCTTATGTCAAAAGCAGAGCTGAGGACAAAAACAATGATCATGCCCTATTCCTGACCTGAACCCTGTTTATACATACCAGAACATTTTGGTGATTGTATTTCATCAATAATAACGAACATTATGATGTTACATTCCAGACAAAAACAATGATCATGCCCTCAAGTCTAATCTTGAACAGTTGGTGATTGTATAATAAAAAACTTTTTATGATGTTACATGTACATTCTCGAAAATGAGATTTTCTTGCTTATTTTCTATCCTGTGAAGGAACATTTTCACATCCCACACAAGCAATGACTCTGATTTTGATAAGTTTTTTAAGTTAATACTTACTCTCCAGAGGGCGCTAATTCTTCTATTTCAAACCAGATGAGTAGATCATGTCTGGAATGTAGATGACTAGTGCTGGGCGTACTAACAAATCCTAGCTTTGGAGACGGTACTAAGGAGAGAAATCAACAAAGGAAATATATGTAAATACAAACATCCATTTTTGTTGTTGTCTGTTGCAGCTTAGCTTATGTCAAAACTTCTGAGTGGTTGACATCTAATGGAGGATTTTGTCATTTTTATTTTTGGACATATAAAGCCCCAAATTTGGCATATGATCACATTTACCTTTGCTATAAGGAGGAATTTAACTAGCTTTTAGGTGACCTTCTTTGAAATGGATCAAAACAACTTTACAGATGCATTATGGTGTTTGTCAGCATTTGTCAAAAAATCGTAAACATTTTAGTGCAAAATCACTGTGATTCAAAATATGCAGGGGATAGCAATTTTTACTTACGTAGAAAGCGGGAGGGGTAAAATTTCCAGGGCATGTGTACGTAAGGAAAATGATGATTTGTTTGAGTAATAAAAAATTAAAGTGAACAAAACATGGTTTTTCCAAGATTTTATTCATTACTTAATTTAATTAATTTAATTAATTAATACAATATCTCAATTTTGCCATTTGTAGTACTCGTGGAAATCCTTCGCCATTTTATTTGTATGTAATTCAAGGGGGTAAAAAGTTACGTACGCTTTGAACGCAAGTGAAATTGATGAAAATTATAGACAGCCCCTTATACACTACATATAGGGGGATGGCAAAGAAATCAAATATATTGACGTGACATTACTCAACTATACGTACCAGGTGTAGCTAAAGGAAGAGAAGACGGGAAATGTCTCTTTAGTGGTCGCAACCTGTATCAATGAAATAAACAATATATGTTAGAGAAACAGCCAATGGTGTCCACTGTATTACATGTCAGATGTACTACCTACTTACTCCTAATATTGTAATAAAGAAAAAGAATACGAAATCTTATAACATGTCATCTGATAATTTTTGTCCTCTATTGTAGGAGAGCCCAGGTCCTCAGATAGCCAAAATAAGTCTTATCTGGTACATTGGTGGTTTTAATGATGTAATGGATGCACATATAACAACAAATAATTTATTCAAATTGTGACATCTTCAGATGGCCAAACCAAGTAGGTCTTCAGATAGTAAATAAGCCAAATAATTCATTCTATGTCCCTAGATAGCCAATATAGTCTTACCTGATATGCTATTGGCTTTAATGATTCAATTGATGATATCCAAAAATTCTATGTCCTCAGATAGCCAATATAAGTCGTACCTTATACACTGTTGGCTTTGATGATAATGGATGAATCTGATGATGACTTTAAATACAAATGGTGATATTTTCAAATGACATATCACATGTCCTCAGATAGCCAATATGAGTCTTACCTGGTCAATTGTTGGCTTTGATGGTGTAATGGATGTGCCTGATAATGACCAAATATTTCAAACACAACAGGTGATGTCCTCAGATAGTCAATAAAAGCTTTGGTAACTGTCACATTGATCTGAAAGTAAAGCATGGATATACACACTCAAAACAGTTCCCTAATTGTTTTAATAATATCTTTCAAATCTAGGATTTAATATATTCAATTCATACCCAAACCCGAGTTAAACATGATAAATCCTAAGGTATTTCCTTTTTCTGTCAAAATTTGCTGATCTTATAGCCTAAATGCTGCACACGTTTGGTGTCAAAACTTAATCGGCACAAGTCTGTTAATCAAAACTTCAAATTCAAACCACAAAGGTTAGTCTAATTCAATAAGCCCAATCGCCATTGTCATTTCCAGTTTTTGAGAGCAGTTTTGAACACTTTGACCTCTGACATATCGGGGAAATTGCTGTAATTATTATTAATTCATAACCTCATTAATAAACATGATGCATGCAATCCAATTACATTTAGTTAATTGTGAAAACGTGAACACAAATCAAGGTCATTATCTCACAATTGACCGCAAAATGCATAATTGTTAGAAAGTAAATATTAGTAACCTCCATGAAGCGCTGTATTGTCGTTGAACAAACAGGCGCACGCTGGCTGCCGTATTTGGATTGCACGCTACCATATTTGCACAGATTGTGATACACACTTTTGATATTGGTTGTCCTGTTTTAGCCTGATCGATTTTTGGAAAAGGAAGATGTAAAAATCATCTATTTTTACAAACTTTTGAGCAAAGGTTTGTGTTATTTTGTACAGAGAAGAGATCAAAGTGACGGTTGTGAATGAGGTTAATAACTTTGCATCGGTAATGTCGGGCATGGTGAAAAATCTATACATTTTGCTTTGGACCTCGGAATATCGGGATATTCCTTGGTTCCAAAGGCAAAATGTTTAGATTTTTCACAATGCCCTCCAAATCATCGATGCACAGTTATTAACCTCTAATTAATTTATTATTGTCATTATGTTATCATTAAAAATATTTAAATAATTCATTCATTCAATAACAATGTTTTGGGGGTTTGTTTTCATACTTGTTAAACATTTTAGATTATATTTTGTACGCACAAAACCAATTTTTTTAAATTTTCCAAAAAGGTCAGAGGGCAAAGTGTCCCAAAACTGCAAAAATCTGTCCCACAATGCATTGCGTATTAACATCAACAAATTACATATATAAAGCGCATAAGACCAAAGTGTCAATGCATTCCGAATTTTGACCAAACCTTTAACCATGTTTCCTTCTTTACAATGCACCATATTATTACTTCTATATTACTTGATACAAACATATTGGGCACCATAATGTCTTTGACTCTTAACAAATCTTGATAATTGTAAATGAGAATCTTTGAAAAGCAATCCTTAAATAAAACACTGAATAACAAACTAAGAGATATCTTGTGCATATTAGTTAACATGCAATCATTCAACTATTGGTGACTATATGGATACAATATCTATATTGGCATGTGATAAGTCTTGCAGCCAAAGCAACAGAAAACTAAGTAACACAATTTTGTGCATGTATGATAAGACATGCAATTGATGTACCATGATCATGATGCATGGTGACACAATGCTAACAAGACTGATTACAACCCGTCAAATACACATTGTCTAACAGAACAAAGGCTTTACTGACGTGTCTAACAAAACAAAGGCTTTACTGACGTGAAATAGCATAATTTCATAATTGTTAGATAATTCGAGATAACCAGATCAAACCTACAATGTTAATAAGATATGCACTTGGTGCACTTTATTTACATTATTTGCACCACCCCACACAGGTGTAATAGTGAGCTGTTGGGATAATTACTAAATGCCAAGAGAACATACAGCACGGTTGCAGTCTCTATATACATTGAAGCAAAATGATTATGATGTATCTCAGTGGCAGCATAGTCTATTAAAGTATAATTCTATGACTATGGGGTCATTGGGGGGGGTCTTTTGAAGGTCACAGTCTCAAAGTATTGCTTGGCAGACAACAGATTCAAATTCAGAATACCATAATTAACAAAAATAAGCTGGTTGCTAACTTTTATGCAAACTTGCCGCTAGGAACGTGATTTTTCCAAAAGAGAGCCAGTCTATAATGTTATTCAATTTTCCTTAACTTCATTACAATGACAAGCTCAGCAAACTATAGTCTCACCCTCCCACCCACCCATACAGACAAACATACACATCACCAACAACAAACCAAATGCACCCAACACACACACCCCACCCCGTCCCACACCTATCACCACAATCATCACATGCATCGGCAAGCTGTTGGAAGTAACATCACAGACCTGAACTATACATAAACAATGACATTCATAACAGACATGGTTATGGTGACTTAACACTCATCAAGAACAATCAAATACAACTAAGCACATTATCATGTGTGCAGGAATTTGTATGAAATTTATTGGTATTACGAATAATCATCAATGATTGATATAGCAAAGAGTACATATGATTTTGCATGCAAAAATATTTAACTTTGGTTTTACTTGAAACAGTATAATGTTGAATGAATGGTGCTATCTTAAAATTAATTTCAACAAATGACAAAGACAAACAAGAAATAAAAACCCGGCTACACACTACCAGCAAGAAAAAACTGGTGTGACGTACATGATGCTTTTGCTGTTTGATGAGTGCTAAAGCCGACTTACATTTTGAACAAAGTAAAAACCAAGGGGTGGGCCGGCAACACCCGCGTTGTTCTGAACAGGTTGCGTTACGAACGCATCATGCCCGTGTATGAAACTGCAAAATAAAAGAAAACATAAAATGCAAAGCGGCAATGGACAAAATCAGCCAATCAGGGAATATATAATATATAGTGGCACCTTCACCAGATTAGGAACATCACCACGGTAACAACAGGCTGCAGATAATGGAGGCCATTTTGAATTTGTTGAATGATTGAAACTACTTGATTGAAAGTGTACATTGTTTGCTATTCATTTATGATCTAGTTTACCAAGTTTATTCATTGCCAATTTCACATGTCAAAAATAGCCATGTTTATTTTAGAAATTTGCTTTACTTGAATTTCATATAAATTTCATATAATGCAAAAATGGAAGCTTTAACTATTGCAGTCCAAATTAAGTTTCTGCAAATAAAATAGCAAATCTTTGTTGTTCTGAAATGTCCCATATCTTGAACCAAAGGAAAGCAGACTAATATAATATGGCATAACTGGGATACTAAACGAGTCCCTCTTTATCACATATATTGCATCTTCTGACTGTGATAACATTTCACCATAAAACACCTTTAACCTCCTCATTTTGATAAGTTTATTATTCAATCATTCAACAATTCTGTGTGACCACCACATGACTTGAAACCAGTCAAGCATCATCCACCACCCTAGCAACCATCATTCCAATCAATCAATCAATCAATCAATCAATCAATCCATTGAATTGATAACTTACGTTTTGCACATGATAGAAACCCAGTGCGGGGCCTTGGCCCAAGTTCTTAAGCGGCTCTGTAGAAAATGCTTCATCATGTCGGTGAAGAAAACTGTGGCATACATTGGCACACAATACAGGGAAACATGGCAATACACATGATGATAAACATAATAAGAGTCAAGTTTAAAGATAAGTATAATAGAAAGTAGTTTATCCCCAATTTTACCATATTATATTATCCAAAATGTGAAAAAAAATTTCTATTTGAAATGAAATACTTGTAAGAATATATCAATCAACCAACCTGACCCAAAATTCTTGTAAGAATTTGGGATCTGGTTGGTTGATTGATATTGTTCAAAAACAAACACAACTACCATATTTGTTCCATTAACCGCGCAAGGTGCTTAACAAAATCATGTTGGGGGCACGCTTATATTTTATATTGTTTAAGCCAACAAGGCGTAAAAAAGGCCCAAAATATTCAACTATCATCACCAGTGTGTCATATGTTTCGGAACATATTCATATTTGCATGGACAGTTAATAACATGACACCAGTTTCCTTGTTGTGAAGTCACTGGGTGGGAGCTTATAGGGCCACGGGCGGTTAATGGAACAAATATGGTACTTCAGAAGGCTGACTAGAGTTCTGCCCTGTATAGAACTGCATCCCTGAATATTGCTAAATGGTTTATAGGTATCTCTTGGGTCAAAGTGGTCAGTGAATTCCTGTAAAGTATGCTGAGGCTTGTGGATTTATGTCTGTAAATAGGTTTTTTTTAAATAATAATAAGTTCTTGAATAATGAAGTATTAGAGAGTGAAGTGTTATCATTGAATTTTGAAATGGATGGATAAAAAGCTTAAGTGGAAAAATTCTGGGAGCACCTGAAAAACTATATAAAGACCTACCAAAAAGTAATTATCCCCTTTAAATGATGACCATTATTCCTAAACTGTTGATTGTATGCCACATTTGGAATATGCAGTCAAAGCAGAATTTATTTCTGTGCATTATGACACCTCATCTGTTCCAATGATCCCAATATTGATGTTGCCGAGTAACTTTTAATGAAAGTAGCCCAAGATTTGAAAGTTGCAGAAAAATCCTATTGTCTTGTATTCAGAACTATGAAAACTTGCTGAACTCCTTACACTTTTAACTTACTTGAACTGGCAAAAGATGTCTGAGTATTCTGAGGTGATCCCTGATGCTTGCAGCACCGTGACACGGAATGTGAATTGTGTTCCAATCTTGAGATGGTCCCCAGGTTCTATGTTATCGAGAGCCGATATCGATGACATACTCTCTG
Organism: Amphiura filiformis; assembly: GCF_039555335.1. Classification (NCBI taxonomy): domain Eukaryota; kingdom Metazoa; phylum Echinodermata; class Ophiuroidea; order Amphilepidida; family Amphiuridae; genus Amphiura; species Amphiura filiformis. Next base: position 14,328,093 of record NC_092634.1, read on the forward strand.
TGGTACTCATAGCTTCTGAATCATGTAGTTTTTCCTCCATGTCTGAAAAAAACAAACAAGTAAATTGTAAAGGATGAATAGATGGATCAAGACAATTTGAAGCAAGATATTAACTATACATTTATGAATTCAATCATGTGTCAATGTTGTTCATCACCAATTAACAGCGATGAGTCCACGTCGTCTGCATGGTTTACTTTGCCAGGGCAGCTTTAGCCCTCCACGTCATCTGTGTGGTTTACTTCATGAGGGTAGCTTTATCATGTGAGATAAACCACACAGACACACCGGCGGGAGTTGTTAATCAGTGAAACATGATTGAATCCCTTTCAACAATGAAAACAAGCTAAAGATCGTCTAATTCACATGATTCTTTCATTCGCAATGTTCGTTTGTCATTGCCACTTAACCTTACAAGAAGGTTGGTGATTTCTCTATTGATATCAGCAATAAAACTAAAGAATAAAGCAGTAATGTTTATTAGCTGCTACTTCCAACATAAGACAGTGTTTAAGCGTAAGTTCCAGGCATGACAAATTTTATGCCCTCACAAGTAATGCGTATACACTACTGGACTGTGGATTCATCACCGATTAACAATGCTTGGCTCCTGTACAAAGGTATAGGACGAGTTGTTGAAACATACATACACACAACCCTACCTGTCTCTCCCGGCAATCAAGGACCTTGTGAATTGCTATCATTACGAGGTTGTCTGAAACGATGTTTAATCAACATATTGGTGCATAGCTATATATGATACAGTAGCAGACTTATCTCTAAAATGCATATGGTATGCAATTAAAGACCTACTGCAGACCTTTGCTAAACTAGGATGGTGCTCGCATTCAGCTTTGCAAATGTTTCCTGGTCCACAAGCTGTTTGTAGGTTTCAGGGAGCCAGATGGCTCCTGGCTCCTGCTTATTTTTACCCTTGAACTATTTGAATGATTAACACAAGTTAAGACAATTGATTTTATACCCAAAGACTGGATACGGCTTTTACTATTAAAAATTTGTTTACCCATGTCCGAGTTTTCTCGATGACCTTCTACAATACGCATATCATCATCTTCGCTTCCTGCACTCTGACTAAGATTGGTAATACTTTGTTTTAACTGTAAAAGAAAAGAAAAGTACATCTTATAAATTCCACAATTCTATCTTTTATTCTATAAGTAACAAGCAAAGTATTATAAGCACAGAGCAAACAAAATATTGAAACATCTCTACAGAAAGAGAGCTAAATCATTTCACTTTTACTTCACATAATCTGCAACTCCTTGCTCAGGAGGATTATATCACTTATTTATTTCTACATCATGTACCTTTTTGTTGAAGTATTCCTCGTCGTTGAAAGTAATTTTGGCTGTTCCCGATTGCCGTATTCCGGATCCGTAATCTGGGTCTTCTTCATCTGGAGTGACATGCTGTACAGCGACACGTAGATAACCTTTGACGTCCCCTTTGTCATTCACAATAGCTACACGATGGACTAGTGGTACAGGGTGGAGAAGGTTACTCAGGTATACAAAAGATCTAAAATTGAAAATCCAAAAAATATGTTTGAAAGCATGAAAGTCACAAACTTCATATATATACACTGTCTGATTCAAAGGCAGCTATGGCAAAATTGATATATTCAAAAATATTTTTTGAGCAAAAACCCAATAAAATACATAACAAGATTGTCATACAAACTGTGTAACCAAGTATGCTAGAGATTGATGTATGATTTAGCAATAGTCTAATGGGACAGGTTGGACTCACTTTTCAACACAATTGGATCAGCTTGTATCACATATTGACTCCTAAATTGATCAACAAAATACAACAATTGTATTGTTTACCTTAATACTACTTCAATTTAGTAAAGTAGGTAATGGGGCTACTCATCCTGCACAAGAGCACAAGAACAAATAAATACAATGGGGAACGATTGCTCGCTACAAGAGGAAACTGAATATAATTAATAAGAAAGAACAGTTTACTAACTACTTCAATTTACACATCTATGTGAAAATACAGAAAGTGCATAAACTGCATATACCTTCCAACCATTCTGAACCAAGGAAATCTATCATAGAAAGGATCTCTACACGTCACACTGTTCTCAAAGCCTGCGTTGGCATCGGGTGTGGTGGGCGTGGCATCAGCGGCATTGTCATACATCTCACGCATCATTTCAAGACGTTTTCTGTGATAACCATCAAAGAAGGAAAATTTAGTGATCATACTTATATATTACATATCTGTGCATTAAAGGAAGGTGACCTGATATATTTGGGAAATCAAATTCTTTAAAACTTATGTATAACATAAAATGTCATCCCTTTCAAGCACTCATGCAAAAAGAACATGTAAATGTTTTTTGTAAATGTGACTAATTCCCAATGGAATTACCGACATTTATACAGCATGATATTGGAAGTCTACAGTGTTTTTACTAATGATAATCATCATGATCATGTAATATATTGATTTCAAGTGAAAGGCCCTTTTTTTCTCATAAACATATTGAAATTAGAAGTTCTAACTCAGTGTATTTCGAAGATATCATCAAAAACTGCCTAATTAGTCTCAAATATGGTATACCATATTTGAGACTAATCGACAGTTTTTGATGATTTCTTTCTTTGACGGATTTGGAACATCAAATTTCAATAGGTTTATGAGAAAAATATGAGCTTTCATCTGATACTAAAAATCAGCATTTTGATGAGGTAAAGTGGGGGGATGAGATTGTCAATCAGGTTACCCACCTTTAAACAAGACATTTTTATTTGAATTTTTGAAGAAACACCTAAAAGCAAAGTCTTCTATAGTCTGTATACCTTTCTCGACTCAGTAATTTAGACACTGTTTTTATTGTATCTCTAAATGTAATGATGACATAGCATAACAAATTTCTGCAAAAATTAATAGTTTTGGAGAAAATCTCAAAATTTTATTTTACTTTTCCAATTCGAGGAAGGTATACAAACTATAGCTGAATTACTAGGCAATCTTTGCAGCTTAAATGTTCAACTTCATGGCCAAAAGGCGACGAAAAAAACCCCCAAAACCTGTTCTATGGGCGCACGGACCTTTCAAGTAGGGTTGGTCGGTCGGGCTTTTTTTTTTTTGGAAATTACCAAAAAAAATCACCAAAATCTGTAAATATTTGCAAGTTGGGAAAATACAAAAAAAATTGGGTTGGTATTCATTTGTACAGGAAAAATTCTGGGTCGGTTGGGCCCGTAGAAAGGGTTTTCTTTTTTCGTCGCCTAATGGTCTATTTATAACATTCACAATGAATATACCATCGGGAACTGATTTCGTCTGCGATGCTTTATTATTGTACACAAATATTTCAGACCGATTAGGATCTGCCCCTCAATGCTTAACCTGAGGAAATAGCTTACGATGTGTCTTGGATCAATATTTAGTACACTTGTGTGAAGTCTGTTCAGATCTGGCAGATTTGGCTAAGTGCATTTTCTACTAATTAGTACATTTAATTTCCATATTTGAGTTATAAGCTTACCTTAGTTTCTCTAATGTCCAATAATGTGTGGCCCCATTCTTCTTGTCTTGTACCTCTACAGCTACTACAGTCCTAGGGAATGGTCTTTCCATGATATCTGCATTGTCATGACTTGGCAAGAGTTCTGCTGGCAGGGGGGAGTACATGGTGTCTGATAACAAGGTAAACTGGAATTCAACCTGCCAACAGAAAGGATAACTAGATGTTAGAAAATCAAAAGTCTTTTTATCATATTGTATGTTTATGAAACACTGTTTACATTCAATTGGACACTTTTATCCCCAGACATTACACCCTTTATTGGCAGTTCTTGTGCATCATTTCCCAATGCACTGCATTCTCTGCATAATATATGAAATTCTTTGTCAGTGGGAGTGGTCTAGTTCGTAGACACATAATCTGATCGCATGATTTCGGGTGCCGTCTATCAGGCCGTAGACGACCCCCCGTCATCGTGAGTGTTGGTAACGCGTAACACGCTTATAGAGGAGCACGTATGTATCGCGTTGTATGCGAGACTAGTGCGGAATACGCGCACACGCTAGCAGTACACGAAACAGAATATGTGTAGTTGTAAACAAGTTTCGTTCATTTAATAATCAGGGGAGTTTTTATGACGGTAACTTAGTTTTTGCTATAAAAAATAGTTTACAGTTAGTAATATAATATTTAACTGACTAAGAATGAGAATAAACGATAGGAATTTTTGTTTTTAATATCCTCTACCTAAGACAGATGACAGGCAGGTCCAATATTTTTATTGTTGTACTCAACATATTGGACCTGCCTGTCATCTATCACATGGTAGAGGATAGTAAAAACAAAAATTCCTATTGTTTGTTCTCTAAGTGAAGACATGACTTCACAAACAGTGGGTGTAGATTGTAAATGGAGTCAGCCATTCAGGTAACCCTATTTGAAATTCACACTCCCTGTGTAGAAGATAAGGCCATCTATATAGAGGGTGTATGGATTTCAAATGGAATGGCACAATGGTGTAACTCCAGTGTGGCCTGGTTTTGTGCACTTTGTATGCATAAATAACACATGCCTGGAATAAACACACTGAGATAAACACCTTTAAAATTATAGTCTTACCTTTTTCTTGAGTTCTACACTAATAGCATTAGCCTCTTTAAGAAAGATAGCATTACCCCAAAGATCATCCTATCGAAAAGACAAAAAATAATACATTGTAGAAATTCAAACAGACATATGTTTTTTGATACAAACAATTTCCATATGCTCTTTACATCTAACATTCATTATAGTTATTCAAATTATTCTTGAAGTAATGTAGTCAATAATCAATCACAAGATTTAAATTCCCTTAATGATTAGGGGTTCATTCATAGGATTGAGGGCATGATCGCTGTTTATGCCCATGCCGAAATCCTATGAATGAACCCCGCTCCTACATACCCAACATTCTTAGTAATTCAATACAAATGAAAATAATAAGGGTTTACAAGTTTAAATAACAATTCCATACCGTTTTCCTTCATAAATTGGAAGAAAATGAGTAGGCCTACTTGCAGGAAGCAGCTCGGCTCATGAGGTCAACGGCCGAGTCAGCGCGTGATACGCGTCATCTTTTCGCTCCGCGTGAGATGGGCGCGGTGACATGCGCGTGTACGCAACACTAGCAAATCGTTGATCACGTTAATTGAGTTCCAACGCTGCGTGACGCAGCTTGTTTATGCCCTGCGTACTGGTCATATAAACGTAATTTATGACCAGCAAAAAAGGGCCCAAATCCAATCAGAAACATCGTTATATCGTGAGTATGTATGAATAAGATTTCAGTCACATTCTGAATTAAGGTTTCAGAAACTGTCAATTTCGCGGTCTTCGTGGACGAACAAACAGTATTTAATCTGAAACTGCACTGGGTAAAATTAAGTGCTTGTTTTGGTGGACGCTTGTTTTAAAAGTCAGCCATAAAATGTGCCATACACTTTATGTACTAACATTTGCAACACACATACTTTCCAATATACCAATCACCATTTGATTGACTAATTTACCAAAAAAGTGAAAATATTGTCTTTAATTCTATGCATAAAAACCCAGCATGGCAGACTTCTCATAGCATTTTGCAAGGGAATTCTCCTATTCAAATTCTGTGTGTTCTTTCGATGAAATATTTTTACCTTTTTCTGAATTTTTTATTAATTTAATTTTCAAACTTACTCTGATTGATGTGAACCTATAGAAGCGCCATTTTCTCATCACCCATGCTGCAAGTTGATATTCACGCTGGGTCCAGGGTTGGGCTAAAATACAAACAAAATGTATGACAAATTAGTCTTATTGTCATCATCAATACTTCACTAATAATAACCATTTATGACTAAGCTAATTGATGCAAACAATTCATATTTACAATATTTACAAGTAAGGAGAATTGGTAGTGAGATCATATTTTTCCTCAGGATTCATTTAGACTAATTCAAGATAGTCATATGTAAATAGAAATATGAGAATAAGTGAATAATGACATTAGATTTCCCAGAGAGAAAACAAATGTGAAAGAATTGAAAGAATAGAGAAACAATTGAAAGTTTATAATTTTTTTCCTTTTTGCAATGGTAGAATATTTGAAGGCCGTTTTGAGCTTGTGTTATGTAGATATTAGGTTCTTTATAAATTGGTGTATAGGGTTCTGCTTGGCAACTACATTCCACAGATGTAATAAAAAATATGTCAGTTTTAACTGCAAGCAGAATAATTAGTATCATAAAAGTTACTGGACTAAATGAAAAAAGGATCATAATTTTTAAATTTGTACTCAAGAAATACAGAAATTATAGTTATCATTTCATTTCAATTGGTGTAAATCAATTAAGACTGAAATAATTCAAAACAGACTTGTGACAAAACACATGCAAATCATAACTACTTACTGGAGAAAAGAAACGAATCAAGAAGGAGCAAACAGCTCACCTTTGCCTCCTAGAACCCCTTATTTATCTCATAAATTATGTTGCCATGGAAACAATACTGGCAAGATGGATGCTCCCCCTTTTTACACGACTTATTTGTATTTTCAAATGCAACATGTTATTTTACACTTGTAAAAGCATCATATCCATGATTATACTTAATAAATGATATGCAGCAAAACTGAACAAATAAAAATACTACTACAGCCTTCTTCCCACATTTTGCTAATGCATGAAGCTTTACCCTTCTAAATTCAACAGCAATGTCGTCATTTCAAAATACAAATAAGACCTAATGATGCTCCTTCTACGTAAAAAATAAATCTAATCATGATACAAAAAAATACAAATGTCAAGAACACATCAAAATATCAAGGAGTTTGTTTTAAGAAGGCCCTATAGCTGCCCTGTAGACATCTGTCAATTTCAGCATTCTATATTGTGCACATATAAAGAATATGACACCTGGCAGCTATTACTGATAGGGCTTTCTTACACCAACACCTTGATATGAAGCACACACACATGGAGACAGATGTATGATACATATGATCAGAAGCAAGCACATTGACATGAATAAAGCATGGGTAGGGGTATCGACTTGAATTATAATGTTCATTATTTTGTTTAATTATATGACCATGATTTTTAAGAATATAAATAGTTTTTAAAACCAAATTTAGCAGTCACACACTCTACAAAATTTTCAATCTTAGAACCAATCTTATAGCAATCATATCGATCAAGAAAACCAAATTTGGTCATCACACACACTGAATAAGGTTACCTCTGGAAACAATTTGCAGTCACACACAGAAAAAAGGTTATATTGGTGCTACAGTATAGTTTGAATTAATTAGGGTGGTTAGTTTTTGAGATATACACAGAGAAAGTTAGAATAAAACTTGCTTTTGTGATACTGATATTTGAATACCAGTTACAGGGGACTATTCCAGTTGAAACCCATACACCCCCATGAAAGACATGACTTTAATCTTCCACACTTGGAGTATGAATTTCAAATATGGCTACCTGAATGGGTGACTCCATTTGAAATCTACACCCTGTGTGGGAAATTAAAGTCATGTCTTCCATAGGGGAGGATGGATTTCAACTGGAATAGTCCAATTGGGTGATGGTGAGTATATACAGAGGAGAGAAGAAGAAGTATGAGTATGTACAAAATGCATAACCCCTTCTCAAACTACTAGTGCTAGAAGCCCTGTAGGGTTCAATCTAAACTCAGAACAAACTCTCAACAATCAAAAACAAAATATGAAATACCTTGCGCGAAGCGCATAGCCACCGATGTTACAAACCCTAAAAACATAAGAAATAAAATGATTTTTATGATAAAACTATCTTTTTTTGTTTATTCTAATAGTTTGGTTTAGCCGAACAAGCAACCTGCGAAGGAAACTGGGACCTAAGAAAAATGTCAGCGGCAATTATTGTAATTATTGCAATTATATATCAGACTAGCAAACTAACAGATGCCGAGGCCATTAAATATATCTTTTATGTATGCTGAAAATGTAGCATCAAGAAAAGATAATCAGAATTGTTTTCAGATCTGTAAATTTCTATTGTCCCAGTTCCTTAACTGGATGCTTGCACGGTTTAACCTCAAACTACAGTTGGATACTTTCTAATCTGTCTAACTGATGTCGCAAAAAGGAAACTTGCAAACACTCGAAATGTTGCATGACAATAATTGATATGTACAAATTAATATAGTTTGAAATTTTATGAACTTTTGTAAAAAGTACAATGACAAGCTTAAAAATTGTTTTTGACATACACAAAACTGAAGAGCATAGAGATTCATAGACATGATTAATCAACAAGATAGTATTAGCTTTGGGTGCTTGTTTGTTAAGCATCAGCTGATTAAGATCATATGGAGAATGTTACTTGATCAAAGTGGTTCAGATTCTTTGAACACTAACATTAAGAAATAATGGACAATTGATAAAACTCAAATTCAGGAAGAAATACAACACTCAAAACAAAAGGTACGTATATTGTTTTGGTCTAAAGCAGATAGTTTTCCTGAATGCCTGCATTTTAAATAATTTGACCATTTTGAAAATGTCGAAAACCATAGTGATCAATGCATACATTGTTACTGCTCGTTTCAATATATGCGTAGTGATGATCTGCACATCAACGCTTGATTTCTTTGCAAATTATTCTGGGAAATACCAGAGAGATGCTTTAAAGCTCCAATTTTTTGTCTCCATACAACCTTAAAAGTGACCCTTTGCACATTAGTTAGCTTTCCCAATCACCATTAATTCACCATTTTAGTAAATTCTGAAAACCTTTGCAATCGTACCCCTGAAGACGCACCATCAGTGCACACATCTATACTGCACAATTCAACAATGTTCAAACGGGTACAAAGATGTGGGCACCAAAGAATTGTGCACTAAAGATGTGCACATCAACGTTACGTCATCAGGATCCAATCACAAAGGCTCTTGGGATTGACCAAAAAGGCAGATTGCAGATAGAGCATTAGGTGTTAGTACGCAGACTGGGCTACATGGTTAAATACATGATTTGCAACAAATATGGATTCAAAATGGCATCCATGATTGCAGTAATTTCAGCTGAATTAATGATATAACAAGTGACAAAGCTAGATTTATTGGTAATAAATGAATAAAGTTAATGTTGAATTTCAACAGCTACAAATCCAATGACCCACATAAGGAGCATGTTAAAAGAGAATAATCCATCATTGAAAATTGTTTCCATGGCAACACAAATATTTGATATGTTTAAGGGCATCGGCGGCGGCATGACGATCTGTCCAATCTGCAAACATCTGTGAAGAGGTTTCCACCTTAATTCAGTCCCAGTGTTTCTTCACATCCAATACACACAACTGCTGCAATATCACAAGTTTCCATCACTGGTCGACATCCATTGGCAACAAAATATAATCCATGTATGCACTGTATACCAAATGGCTCTGAATGCACAATGTCCGCAGGAATCACATGATCCTTGATTGTTTGGTTTCTCTCCTGCTTATGTTAATTTCAAATCATCCACCAGAAATAACAAATAACAATTTTAAATTTGTGTATCTTTGCTTGTAACATTATTTGCTGTATCTATAGTTTTCAGCACAGTACTTCAGCGGTCTGCCAATTTGGTGCAGTTTATGGCATATGGAAGTGGGGTTCTGATTGGCTAATTGAATCACATGCCATCATCATCACATTGGCACCTTATTCGCTAGTCAAACTGCATAGCAATGTGTGACCTAGTTATTTTTACGCGATAATCAGACAGAGCAGTGGACACTGCTGAAGTAATTTACTGAATAGTATAATAGAACAAAAGTCTATCTTGTAAGCCTAGAAAATCCAAATTATTAATGTTGCATATCAACGGATAGTCAATGCTTCTTCCATAGGTACAAAGGCAATGTATAGCTAATCTGGTTAAGATCAGAGTTTGGTGATGTAGCTTTGAAAATCTTGTACTGGTATGAGGGCTTACAGTGGGCTAAATGAGTAACACAAGACTGATGGGCAGAGCCTACAGAGGAAGTAGGCAAATGGTGAATGTGTGTTTTTAATTTGTTTCTTGGTTCACTGAAGTTGATTTCAAACAAACTAACATGACTTTAGAATAATGATATCATCCCAAGGCTTTATAACTAGGGTTAGAATTAGGGTGCAGGTTAGGATTAGTTAAGGAATAAGGTACGGATTACAAGATTTAAGGGGCAAAGATTTGGGTTCAAATTAGGGTTGGGCTAATCCAGTTGAAATCCATACACCCTGTATTGAAGACATATTCTTAATCTTCCACACAGGGAGTGTGGATTTCAAGTAGAGTCACCTATTCAGATAACCCCATTTGAAAATCGCACTCCCTGTGTGGATGATTAAGGTAACATCTTCAACAAGTGGTGTATGGATTTCATCTGGAATAGCCCTTTATGAGGATGATATCCGTTATTATATAAAGTTTGTTCCATCAACCTGTCATGAAAATACCAATTTATCAACAAATGAGTCTTTTTTCACCCAAAACTGCATCTTGTGTACCTCATTATACCCAGTAGCTTGATTAAACCAGGATTATCAACTTATGTGATGAAACTGGGACATGGACTGTAAATAAACTGAGTTTTAACCAACTTTTATGTTTTACATTGAAATTTCTTCTCTGATACATGGCTGTATTAAACTATTATGCAGTTGTTGTAATTTTCAAATGTTATTTGTCTGATCAGTTTTCCTTGTGCACCTCCCCCCATAGGGAGATTTGGCACATTACAAAATGCCATCATTATTATTACTAGCATCACATCCTTAGCTACCTTCCGGCCCTTCACTTCATACAATTCCTTAGACAAGCTAATAACTCAAACTTGAGGCTTGGGTGAGTAGAAAAACATATCAAGCAATGTTTTATTGCTGAATATTTTGTACAGCTCTGCAAATATACAATCATCATATAATGTAGAAATGACTATAAAGTAAAAAAGATATAAAATGTGAAATCACTGCTACACAAGTACTGCCATAATAAACTGTAAAATGTTTTCTGATGATGACATTATTTTTCTTGATACTGCGCAAAATCATGTAACTCTGCTGGTTCGACACTGATGTAGGTATACAAACGCAGCAAATACAAAATGGTGTTGCAATATTTACAAAAAGGTTGCCAGAAAATGTTTAAATGTTGAGTTATCTATTTAAATCATATTTAAAAGTTGACACAAAATATTGCAACACAATGTTTGCTCATATGTCATGACATCATGATGCAAGCTCTGTTCCATTTACCATAACTTTGCTTTTAACAAATCATTAAAACAAAGAAATCCAAAATTTCACAGAACAAAAAATGAGTTACTAATGTAAAAAGTGTTTTTTTTTTTTTCAGATTTTAGAAGATTTTTTTTCTGAAGAAATTAGATACTATCCCCGGGATACTATCATGAGGTGCTGTTCTTTTTGAAGCAGAGCTATATGACTTTGCCCTGCATTTACATCAGACTATGTATGGCATCTTCAACTCCAGAAAACTTTGTTGTTTCTAAAATCAGACAAAACCTAAGAATCAATTGACAATATTACATAATCAACGCAACTCCAAATACAGCTAGATTATGTTATTTTATGCAATCATAATCAGCTGCTAATTATAAGGAAAACAAGAAATAAATTTGAGTTATTTACTTCCTTTTCATTTTTATACTATACTGCGACAGATTTCAATTTTCCATAAATATAACTTTAAGAAGCTGAAATATGTTTAAAGGAAAATAACTATTTGCAATTTTGGAAATAAATTGTTTGCATAATATTAAAAAAATTGGACTTGTCAAACTATATTGTGACTTGTTCAAAAACGTTTGTTTACTGACAGTTGGACCAAAATAAGAAGAAAAATATTGTGTTCCAAGTCGATTCCTGACAATAAACTATCCATCTCCACAGCAAGTCTCCTGTATGGGTCACATATAATAGGCCTTGTACACATTCTTTTACAATATTCCTCTAAGAAATTTGGTGAACAAGTTTCTTTTGTGAGCAACTGGGAAGAAACACACTAGATTGAACAGCTAGTTTACATGCTTGACAGGGTGCTATGCAATAATTATATGTAAGAAGGAGTGTCCATCTTCTTGGCCTAAATATGTGGAACCCACATCTCAAATCTGAAATAGTTCAAATGTTTGCATGATTGTACATTTCTGTATAATCTTCTATTTTGTTTTGTTTTTAAAGTGCAATTTTAAAATGGTGCAATAAATTTGTTTCCATCCCTCTCAACTTGCCAAAGATTGTTTTCCGTAACTCACTCACGGAGGAACACATAAATATTGTAATTCCCCTGACTAGCCTGCCACTTGTACAGGTGAGTTCCATATAGACACTAAGGGTTGGGTCCTGCATAGATAGTGTAAAGGAACATATACACACAGAGTAGCTTGGAATAAGGTACCACATAAAGGAGGAGTTTTGCTGTGTTCTTATATTTCAAGCATATGTTGTTGGTAGGCCTACACCTTGGTACTTCCTGATTATGATTTTGTTGTTTTTACTGATTGTTTTGTTGTTTTTTACTGATTGTAAATTTCACATCAATTCAGCTTTTAGCTGCTACCGTGTCTTTTAATAAATCATGAATGAATGAATGAATGAATGAATGAAACATCATGAAAAAAATATTATAAGATATATGTAATTAAAAATACATGTGTTTCGTTATACATCAAAATTTTCTACAACAGTTTCAGTATATGAACACTTAGTAACGTCAAAATAGGAAATATCTATATTTAACATATATACAGCAAAGAGGAAACAAAGCATAATTTTTATAACAGGATCAGAACAAATTCTAAGGCTTCAAAAGCAATACTGAAAAATATAGGCATTTACTCTACTCAAATACCTTGTAACCTACAGGCACATATATACTATTTTTGCTACACAATTTTCTTGCTATAATAAATTTCATGAGGTCACTGGTTTTTATGTTGGTGGCTTAAATTGAGGAAGTATTTATTTAACTAAAATGTTTATAAAACCTTCAAAAATTCAAAAAATCAGTGTGTTGCTTGATATTAATCTTCCATAAAGGTCATAACTGGGAATGCAACCAAATAAGGAGTCATTTCGGTTTTTAAAATTCACATTTTTTGTGTTTGCATGGAAACAATATAGTTCTGTATTTTCTGGAATCTGGAATTATGGGCAGTATTATACTCTGATCTTATTGAACCATGTGCAGCTTAAGTAATGATATCTATATGCAATAGATAGCATATAGATGTCATTCAGGGTTGTAGCCACGGTGGTCGACACTGGTCGGCAGTAACCAGTATACTCAGCCTGACCAACCGACACTCAAGGGAATTATAGGTCTTGCTAACCAGCACTAAAATGACAAATTGTCCTCAAAACAGCTGTCAAATGCCATTACTGTCAAGTAATTGCCATTCTGATACAATTTTCTCTTAATTTTAACCGACACTAAAATTTGGCTAGCTTCAACCCTGATGCCATTATTATGGCTGTCTACTGTAGATAGCACATCAATTATTTAAATTTTATGTACTGTTGTTTCAGGAAAAAAATACTTAATTTTACTTATAATCGAAACATCCTTCAAATAGTACTATATACATAAAACATGGTGTTATAGAGCTCATAGACCAGACTATCATTGCACTTGTTTCTGAATGCAAACTATTTGTGACCCAACCATGCCATGTTAGCTACCAGGTATCACTTAAAAGGACTGTGTGAGATGTCACAAAAGATCAAATGAGAAAATTGCCTTATTTTGACAGAGAGCCTCCCGAGCAGCAGTATTTATATTTAAAACAATATTGAAAATAAGTGCCATATTGTAAGTGCTGTGTTAAGCTTAGCTGCTATATTGGAATTAGTGTTGGGAATCAAATTTCAGTAATTCAGACATTAATTAAAGGGCATGACCCTATTGATGGCCTTATCCCCATTTTTCTTCATAAAAGATTTTGGTATCATAATAAATCCCATATTTTTCTCATCAGCCCAGTCAAATTGAATGCCCGAGTCTGTTTCATGCAAATGGTGTGAACAAAACCGTGGTGAAAATTGTGGTAACCGCAACCGGAAGTATGTACTACCCTATGGGGGCAATGTTATATATATTTTTGCTTTTCATATCAAAACTGCTGGAGTAATGCAACTCAAAAATTGGAAACATATCATTTTAATTGTAGGCCTTAATGTAAGAGGCAAATTAGACCATACCGCTTTAACTAATCAAGATTTGTTTACATGAAGGACAAAATGTATTAAAAAATTGAGGGCATCTCACACAGCCCCTTTAATACTCTGCATGCTAGCCATTGACTTCAACATAAAAAGTTTAAGTTTTGAGATGAGATAACATAAAACCCAATGACCTGCAAGTTGAACTTCCTACATAAATAAAAATTTTGTTATGGTGTAATTCAATAATGATATGCTACAGATAAATCTATTATAAGCCATATACAATTAACACTAGTATAAATCTGATAAATAATTTGGTAAAGGCACAAGTTGTTAAGGGCTTATAGGTTTGTAGAAATACAATTTGCTTTGCTTTGGTTAGCTTTAGGGTTTTACTTGGTGCAATTTATTATAACTTTTCTTTTGATGTGTACTTGAACTGTTTATTTCTGGAAATACCTCTTTTTATACACATTATTTACTCAATTATGTTGCCGTTAAATATGAAATGTTTTTAGAAAATAGAATGTAATTAGTACTTAATGCTCTGCGTGCTAGCCATAGGCTTCAACATAAAAAATCCAAGATTTGAGATATTTTCTGAAAATATCAAGAGCTATCTTAAGAACCACTGAACCAATTACTAGGCTTGTTTTGTCTCATTTTAATGCATTTTTCATGCCAATTCCAAATATGGTCATGAAAATTTACAATTCTGAAATTTTTTAATTTACATTTTTTTAAAACTTGTCGTCTGCATTCGACACCCGCGTGGAGAGAGTTAACATCTGAATGTCTAACATCTTTGATCTTTGGAACAGGAGGATTTCTGGATTTCTAGGAAATTGATTTTGGTTAAGAACTTCTGATAAAATTGGTACATTTTCTGCTTTTTGCTTTTAAAAATTTCAATAGTGAAAATCATTTTAAAAATAACCGTAAACATTTCAGCACACAAAAACAATGGAAATCATTGAAACCATAATTAAATGTAATTGCTTAATTGGTACTTGTTCTTCATCCCTGCTTGTATAATTTGAAAAATATACACACAGAGTTCAGAGGCAAAATGTGATATATGCCATTTTCACTTTTTGTGTTAAAACCACCAACACCTGCCACTGAATGATAGCTTTAAATTGACACCCTACTTTAAAAATACAATGTATATTGATGCATCTATGATCAAAAAACAGCACATATTTTCTTATTATGTGCTTTACATTTGATGAGTTATATATTAGCCTATATATCTCAAATCAAGAAATATGGATATAATAGCACTTTTTGCCTCTGAACTTTTCACATGATAATGAAGCACCAATATCAACATAATTATATAAATATAATAACTAAACTGGCCTATTTTATATAGGTCAGTCTATCTGGATAATGTCATATGCAATTCAATTTCATCTGCTTATTTTACCACCAAGTTTGGATTATGGAATTAAGATTTAGGGTGGATTATGAGGTTAGGGTTATGGTTTAGGGTTACAGTCAGGGTTTAGAGTTAAGGTTAGGTATAGAATATAGGGTTGGGTTAGGATTATGATAAGAAATTAGCAGATGAAATGAAATTCAACACAACATGTACTGATCAGCACAAAATTAGCCTCATACAAAGATTTTTATTAACAAATTATGCAATTAAAGGGGCATTTTGTGATCCACAGCCTCATCCCCCCCACTTTTCTCATAAAAGATTTTTTAATCATAAAAGATTTTTATACAACAGGAAAGTTCTGACTACATAATGTTTATGTACAAAACATTTCTTGCAGATTCATTCTCTTGGCAAAAATATCTTCAAATTTGTATTTACGTTCTGGTTAACAGAACAAAATTACAACACAGTGGAGTAGTTTAATACACATAATCGTGCATAACTCGCAAATGCAAAATCAGAATCAACTGACATTTTGGGAATAAGCTTTTTTCATGGATATCTACTGAAAAGTATCATAAAAAGAGGATGCTAAAATCACAAAATAATCCTTTAACTGAATAAACTTGTAGACATCTCTAAAGGATACTCTTTGAACAATGTTAATTTCTAAAACAGGTTGAAAATGTATAAAAACAAAATAGTATGATTGTTAGTCATTTATATAACCTTGATACATTTTATTTAATTTTGCCAAAGCTTGATTGCAATGGAGCAGGTGGCAATCTTACATTACTGTATCTGTAATTATACTAAGGCACAAAGAGCACAAATAGGTAAAAATGCAGAAAATATTTCAACTCAAAATATGAAATCGTCAGCACACACTACTCACAAGCATACTTTCTGTACACATCGGTTTAAGGGGTACTACACCCTGCCCAATTTTGTGCCTATTTTGCATTTTTCTCAAAATTATAGCGCATTGGGGACAAGTAAGATATGTATATTATAGGGGCAAGGACTACAACTACTGCACTGGCAATTTTATTTCAGCACAGACAACAGTTGTGGAGTTACAGTCAAAAATGAGGGAAACCCACTATTTGATTAATAAATCAATAACTACTTGCTTTGAGTTGCTGAATTTTCAGTACAGTAGTTGTAGTCCTTGCCCTATAATATACATATCTTACTTGTCACCAATGTGCTATAATTTTTGAGAAAAATGCAAAAATAGGCAAAAAATTGGCCAGGGGTGTAGTACCCCCTTAAGTATTGAAGGGTTAAATACATTACCAGCACCATAATTAAATGGTACATACTCATTATCCACTATTACTTTATAATGACAAAATTAAACCGCTGTCAACAACTACACAGACTTGATTCTAGGAATATAGGTCAGTCACTTACGTCACAAGGCAAATGACACTTGAATAAATGTGACATTTGGTTTTTCTGGCAATTTATAAATGAGACAAGTCTTGTGTTTCAAGCAATGTTTCTTTGTAGACAAGACAAGCTATATAGTGTCAGGTGAAATTTATACAAATGGAATGCTATCTAGGACTTCTGTTTTTTCACAGACAAGTCAAACTACATGCAGACCCATAACCAGGATTTTTTGGGGGGGCGGCGGGGCTGATTTTGAAAAAGTGGACTTGAGAGGGGGGGCAGATTTTGTAAAAGTGGATTTTTTTTTCAAAATATGGACCTTCTTTGATCACAAAGGGCTTAAAAATCTCTATTTTTTTCAAAAAGGGGATTATTTTTTTGCCATTTGGCAATTTTTTTGGGGGGGTCTGCCCCTTGGTTATGGGCCTGACTACATGGTAAAATTTTGCAAATAGAAATAAAGATTCAAATCTGTTCTGACTTCTGACATATTTTTGTTTCATCATCATCACAGATAAACACATGTGTAAAAAATTTAAAAGTGGGAATATATAAATTGATTCTGAATACTAAGGGCTCATATTGAAATATCCTAACACGTTTTCACACAGAAAGAAGGCAAGATTCCCCTCGCTAAGCAGTATCAGTGATACACTCTGCCCAGGATTTTAACAAAAGAAGGCTAGCACAGGAAAGCTGCAGGATGGCGCACGCCTTCCTGTGTAAGGGAATTTCAATATGAGCCCTAAATTATCTTGGTATGTGATTTTTATACGGTCATCAATGCATTGTAATTACAAAGCCCTTATTATCCATTTATAAACAATTTGTTTACTGAACAGCAAAGAGGCTCAACAAAAGATTTTGCCATCAAATATGAACTATTTCTTATCCAAAAATAAGCAAACATACTTAAAATAAACCTTGCTTTTGGATTCACATAATCACAAAATTTAAAATCTTAGAACATAAAAATGTGACATATTTGTAGAAATGACTAACAAATCTTTATTTATTTTTGCATATCACATAGGGCTGGATTTTGCATATAAATGTCATGCTGATTTTCATTGAAATCTGCAGTTCATGCTTCCATGCATACATCCACACATCACTATATAATATGCATGCATCAAACAATGAAAAGTAGCCAACAAAAAAATAATAAAAAACATTATTACAACATCACTTTTCTCATTCACTGAGTAACATACAGGTCATAAATCGATCTCTTCAAAAAGAGGACACTTATCACAAAATATTTGTTATATCAATTTTACACTCATCACATTTCACAATAATTTCTTTGGTATTAAGTCACTATTTCAACTGTACTGGTGTTAAATTTTTACATACAATTTGAAATCCACTTGTTTAAATTACATTTTATTTTTATAAAATGGCTTCAACACACCCTAAATTACATTTTATTTTTATAAAATCGACTCAGCACACCCTATAAAATAAAATATTAAGTAATGCTGTTGCTGTATTATGAATCAGAAGAAACACATGTCATCATTGATTTAGGGACAAGTCACTAAGTATTATTTTTTACACCTAATATTTACTCTTCAACAAATCCTTACATATGATATGTATTATGATAACTGTACCTAAAAAATAAAAACAAAAGAACTCAAGAGAAAAAAAATCAATTTTATCAAAAATATTGCACAAACCCCTAAAAAGAATTGGTCGCTAAGCTACATTGGAAGAAACTGGCTTCCTGAGCAAAATGGCCTCCAATCAATCTCACCCACAGGGTGCTATTTACTTATCCTTCATATAGTGCAAAAAGTGACACCTTTAGGTATCTTAAGATGATACTTAGACTTCAGGTAATTTTAGGATAGTATATTGATCTGCACCTCTGAGGATGAGATTTTTGGAAGGTTTTTATTGTCTATCAATACTGTTTGTACGAGTTAGCTGCATAAATAGAGACCTGTGAATAATTCTGTCCCAAGAAATAAAGTGGTATCTGCAAATGAATAACATTGCAGATACATCATTTATTTCTTTGATGAGACAGTTACATCCTAAACGGTTGAATCACCATATCATGCACAATATTGCCTTAACCATGTTTACTCCAAATCAGATTTGATTGAAATCCTAGCTGAATCACTTGGTAACATGCACAGTATTGTCTTTCCCTTGTTTACCATGTTCACTCCAAATCAGATTTAATAATCAGCTTATTGTTCATCAATACACTTCTACTTCTGTTCTATGACAACAGATTATGATTTCCCCTAATTTGATCATTATAATAAATGCAACCTTTTCATGACACACAATAATCAAGCACAAAATTTCACAAAATCTTTCATATTTTAAGCTTCCTGGCAATGTTTTTGGCATAAAAATATACATACATTGCATCTAAACTGAATCCACTCGAGGCAGAGTCAAAGGTCAGGGGGCGACCATAAGAAATCTAAAATAATCCTGTTGAAGGTGCAGAATTCTGCTACTTTGGTAATGATATAACAGAATTTTGCTACCTTCGAACAGAAATGGGTAGTAATTTGCAAAACTTTTTGAATTTATTGATATTGGTCAGCTTGGAAATGCAATTGGACTGTTCAATATTTCAAACAATTTTAGAAATACATATTACCTTGATGAATCAAGCATCACTGTTTTGTCCAATTTCACTCTAGCATACAAATCAATGTTAACTTGATAATTCCTACCTCGGAATTTTCAGATGGTTCTCCATCTTTCATCAGCGAGTGAGTGACTGTATCAGGTTGTGATCCTTTTGTCCTTTAACCTGATAACAGACTCATTTATCATGTGTGGTCTCTTTAACGTCTTGAGGAGAGAGAGAGAGTCAGTAAGAGGTAGTTTGTGATGTGACACATAAAATATTGATACAAACCATTCTAGCCCATCAAAACTGGGCACTTATTCCTTTTTCTTTCCTCCCTCCCTCAATTTGTTAGAAAAAAATCCATTGATTCCCCAATAAATGCAAATCCTGCCTACACACTTTACAGGTGCGTTTGGCATTCATACTGCACTATAAATCCAGAATTCGCATAACTCCTCAAATTGTTTGCAAATTACTACTCAAGCACCAAATTATAATCTAGACTCCATGTTTATAACCCCTGACCTCTGACCCTGACCCTATGTCACCTGTTGCTCTCTGTGAAGGCCACATAATAGCAGCTGATGATAAACAAACACGATATAAAAAACATTGAAAAACTGTATATATACCAGAAGACAATGGCTAAGAAGAGAATGGTCATTAACTTACTCTCGAGGGCATCTTCATCCTCTTCGCCACTCAGGTCACCTGGGGTTGTGTTACCCGATAGGAGAGACTGTTCCTCTACTTGACGTTGGAGTGTTTGGATTTTGTGTTCATATTCCTGTAAAGAGACCAGGTTTACTGTGTTTCTTTCTATTTCAAATCTCAACAAAAGTTCTAAGCTACAAATTACAAGCTTAGCTGTAAGACAAATATTTAATTCTACTATAGTTTGATCAGCTTGTAATAGGCGGGAAATGTTAGGCTTTTACCACTACGCCAAAAAGTTGACCCACGTTAATATTGCTATTAGTTAACCTGTATTGTCTTTATTTTGTGTGTTAAAGAAAGTAGACAAAGTATAGGACTTGAATGAATAATTTGTGATGCTTCTGGCGAGATGTCACAGGAAATTTCTCAAAATAAAATATTTTGATATTAATCCGCGATGTTATAAGGCCCGCTGATTACGAGCTGATAAAAGTATATGTTAATTACAGAAGGATGGTCTGAATTAATTACAAATTACTTCATGTTTGGTTTAATGACCTTCATCCGCATTCTCCATCAGTGTAGTTTCATGCCAGTATTTTTTTTTTTTTTTTAATATTTTGAAAGCCCCAAAGAATATTGTGTGAAGAAAGGCTGGGTTAACACATAGTGGCTTACAATATCATTCCATCAATTGATCTTACCAGTCTCTGCTGTTCCAATAGAAGGTCTGCCTCTTCTTTTTCTTTCTTGTACTGTGTCTCCATAGCAAGCAACCTGTTGTATGAAAAACAGTTGATAATTGTTACAAACCATCACCATCTGCAGAAGATGCTAATTGACATAGCGAAAAGTGAGTGAAAATAGTGTAGTGTCGAACATTAACTCTTAATCAATATTACTTTGTTCAGAACAAGGTTGCAATTCATCAAATGTCACACATTTTTTCTTACGCAGTATTTAAATTCTCAGACAACTCTTTTGGTGTTATATTTATATATATCATATAATCATTTAATTTTGAAAAGTGATAAATGTAATTTTTGGTTTTCCTCAATTCAGTCAATAAGATCTGACAACATTGATTTGATCAACACCTTAACATGCTACTTGCATCATTCTAAAAAAATTAATATGTGTAAAAAAATTAATATGACACTATTTTTCAATGTATGTAAGCTTATTGACAGCATGTTGAATGTCTCCAAATATATCACAAAACTATGAAAACCAAGTACCACAGATCAAAGATCAAGGTCAACACATTTCAGTTCAGGTGTCTACGGCATACTACATGGAAATCTATGAGCAGTTGTGTTACTTTGCAAATACAAATCACAGACTTTCAAATATTTTGCAAAATATCTATATTAAATTTAAAACATATTAAGAAGTTAAGGGTTGTTGTCAAAGGTGAAAAAGTCTTAAATCAGCATGCTGTTTTGATAATTATTAAAC
Source organism: Amphiura filiformis (assembly GCF_039555335.1). NCBI lineage: Eukaryota > Metazoa > Echinodermata > Ophiuroidea > Amphilepidida > Amphiuridae > Amphiura > Amphiura filiformis. The sequence goes on from NC_092634.1 coordinate 14,349,814, forward strand.
ATTAATTGGGTGAAATTACTTCATGGAACTTGTGTCTTGTCTTCTATGGCCTGGTCTGTTTGTCTGTCTTGTCTACTTGCTTGAATATATACTTGAAAATTCAATTGACTGAACACAAAATGATGAATGCAGCTATTCCCGCAACTCAACTAAGAAAATGCGCCCAAACTGAGGTTATGGGACACAGGAGTTGTGTAAATTTATGTACGTATCCCAATCCATCACATTGTGACGATTGTGTACAGGCAATTAAATTTCTGAATATAATGCTGTGTGTAACAATTGGATTTTCCTCAAAGCTAATTTTAGTGACTGACCTTCTCTCCATCTCTTCCTTGATATCAATTCCCTGTTTCTCCAGCAGTTCATTTTGTGCAAATCCCCAGTCCACTGTGTCTCCTGGTGTTTCTGCTTGGGGAGAGCGCCCTCTTTCTTGTCTTGCTTGTTCGGGATTATTGAATCTGAACACATGATATTTGCCTAATATTACTCGGTTTCCTGGAGAGAGAAAGGAACAACAGTTATTGTCACCTTGGCATTTCACAATTCTATTAAAAACAAAAACTGTACAGAGTTAGAAAGATTTGAGTCAGGTATATACACTTAACGTGGAGAATAATTAAAACAAAGACAAAAGATATAAAACTAAAGTAGTATTATAAGACACATCTTAGAGAGGTTCTAAAACTGCAGAAATACGAAACCATGGAAACAAGTAGTCAAAGGTTAACAAAATTAAACAAAATGTGTTTGATAATGTAACCAATGATATTTCACCTGTTCTTAGAGTGTACCCTTCACTAATATTGCAATCAATGATATCTCACCTGTTTTTAGAGTGTATGCTTCACTAATATTCTTGCCGTTGACATAGCACATACTGCCGTCAAATGGTAGTAGTTTGACAACACCATCTTTGTTTTCAAACATACAATGTTCTGCCTGTATACATGTACCGCTGAGCTGGACGTCTTGCAGGACGTTTGTGTTGGATTGACCGACCCTGTAAAATAAGGTAAGCAATCATTGTATGAAAAATAACTGCAGTTATTAACATATTATTTACCATTTATTGCAAAGCACTAACTGCTTATATAATGTATTTCACAATCAATTCTCTACACCTGTAGATTTGTACACAGGTCATGCTTATATTGGGCTATTCCATTTAAAATCCATCCACCCCCTATGGAAGACATGACCTTCATCTTCCACACAGATCGAGTCAATTCAAATGGAGTCACCCATTCAGGTAGCCTTATTTGGAATTCACACTCCCTGTGAGAAAGATCATGTCTTCCATTGGTGTACGTGTATTTCAAATGAATGGGTGGGACAGATTGTATGTCACCCTCCTCTTTTGAAACTGGCAACTTTGGGTTTATAAACACAATGGCTTCTTCCAACCCCAGACACCTTTTTTTTGGGGGGGGGGGGGAGTCTTTGCATTTGGACACCTGATGATGTATTATTGATGCGCACTGAGCTATTCTGCAAGATTCAATGTGTGCAGTGAACATAAGACAATAATAATATATTACCAGAGAAAATCATGAAAATTGTAACTAAACTATGAAAAGTACTTATTTCCATCTGACCTTGACAAACAAAACACTATACCAATCATGAAGATGGACAAGTTTTTAAGAATGAAAGCAAAAAAAAGCTTTACTGAAAATCTTACATATTGTTAGAAAGAAACTGTTGGAAGATACCAATTAATTGCATATTACAATATAAGAGGAAAGTTGTACAATTTAATTTTTGAGTTACATGCAGATTCATGATCTCTGGATCATAGGCTTTAGAGTGACATAACTTGCCAGGGTTCCATCACTTGTGTTCAAAACTTAATATTTCAATGGAAATTTGTTTATTATTTTCTATTTTTTTCTGGCAAGATCAATAAGCCATATCCCCTTTCCTTCTCTTCCCACATACTGTGTCATATCATTATTTTCCACTCACCTTGTAAGTCCGTCTTTGATGTAGTAGAGTAAACATTCTGACATCAGTGGGTCTTCATTCAAATTAACAAGATGTGGTGTTTTCTTTGGTGAGAACACGCCTAATGTAAGTCCATCTTCCCTCATGGCCACACCCATCTCAGCCAGCATCTCCTCTCTAGAAGCAGACGACATAAACGATAAAATAACTTCAATTTTTGGAACATGAAAAAAAATATGAAGGAATGGTTTCAACATTAACATATGACACAACTGAACACTGCCTGTTGCATAGCCTGCTAATTATTTGCGGCAATATTTAACCCCATGAGAACTACCTGCTGATTGGCCAAAATGAAAATTGTGTCCAATTTTGAACCAATCAAGGAGAGTATTAATAAGATCATCTGCAAATGCAAGTTTGACCATAAATACTTTAATTGGCAATTGAAATGAGCATTTCAAGTTGTCAACCAATCAGAAATGCTACCAGTAGTGTCCAGGAGGTTAACACATTTATGAAATCTTGATCTGTGTTATCATCATTATCATTAGCTATTAGATTGACACCTCTAATGTGTTGCAAACATGAACATCAAACTTTTTCATGTTGATGTTGTCAAATCCTGTATAGATAATCCAAGTATAATAACATTTTGCAATTATAAATTTGACAAATTACAAGGCCCTCATCTATATTCATCCTGAGTGGATCTTTTCCTGAGTGGATCATGCACCCTTTATGAGGGTAACTTCTGCTGCTGACATTTTTTAAAACCATGTTTGAATACCTCATTAAGAACTCCATGCAAGAAGATGAAAGATATTCTTTGATTTGCATAGTTCATTGTCAGAAGATTAAAAAACACATTTTTCATTTCGACTTGTAACCATAGAGATCCAGGCAGCTCCTTCCTAGAAACTATTGACATTGTGAGAGAAATTTGCACCCACAAACCACAATTCTCGCTATTACAAGCAATAAGGCGCCGCCAGCGGTTTGCGATGTAATCGTGATGTATCATGGGAAAATATTGATGTATCATGGGAAAAGGTTAAACATCAAGTCCGTGCAATCGAATATTACCATGCTATTACATAGGAACACGTGACAATATTTTTAGTTTGTCAATATAACAGTATTACCGCAAAATCGATAAAAAAATTAATTGTGCACATTTCAAATCACATTATTAAGTATTCGTTGAGTATCGATTTGCGTGTAACACCTTTTTTGACAAACTAAAAAATCATCGTGTTCAACTATGCATAACTGGCGCCTTATTAATAAACCGCTGGCGGCGCTCAAAAAATAATACATAAAGCCCTTTCCAGTGAATAGAAAAGATTTTGATGTAGAAAATTAACTATTACTCAAAGTGGAAATGAGCTCACACAAGAGCTTTCTGAATGTAAACTCACCAGTCTGGTTTTACTTTTTATCAAACAGTTTTAGCCAATTAGGCATATAAGAAGCAGTATTAGTCACATCAGTACCATCTTAAAGAGGAAACCCCACCAGAGCAGTTCTTCAAAGGTGAACCAAACTTGCCTGGTTATCAAATTAATCAGTGACAAGGTTTTGACCGGTGCTAATCGATGTTTTAATGTTATTGCATCAATTAGCACATGCCAAATTCAGAGATAACCTTGTCACAGATTAATTTGATAACCAGGCAGGTTTGTTTACCCCAGAAGAACTGCTCTGACAGGCTTCCTCTTTAATATTAACTCAAGAACAAAATCTGGATGTTTTCTCCATACTCACCTTTCTTGTCTGATAGAGTCTGTCTTCTTCAGTTTCTCCTCCCATGTCAGGTTTAATTCTGCTATCAATTTCTCAGATTCCTATCGAACAAACATATACAAACAATATAGAGTCTATACTTAATTTCATCTTGTGTTTGGTAGAGCTGTAGGTGCATATTTTGCTGGCCACAATATCAAATCACACATGCTAACATAATCCTGCCGTGCATACAAGGGCTAGCTACTTGAAATTCCTCTGATCAAGGAGCCAACTCCTATTTGTGATGCGATCAAGCAAAATGAGTCTGATGTCGATCAAAATCAAAATTTAGTTTTCAATTTTATTACATAAGCCATTCTCACAGAGCTTTATTTTGCTGAAAACTCCATTATAATTTGGTTTACAGTTTCAGAGATATGGCCATTTAATTGTTGCTCAGAAAAATAAAATACAAAGGAAGTTGAATACTATTATTGGCTGTATCTCAAATCAATATTCCGACATCGGACTCATTTTGCTTGATTGCATCACATTTGTCTCTGATACAAGAACTAAGGACGCTGGTCCTGGCTGTGATGGTTTATTGTGGGTTTTTTAGGGTGTCCGCTACTAACTACAAGTCCTGGATGGTTTCTAAATGGTTTATATGGTGTGTGTTAAGCTTGGGCCACAGTGCTCAGTGAATTCCTGTTTTATTTGCCCATACTAAAAAGCCCTTTAAAAGGGAAATACTACAATAAGTTATTTGCCCACATACCTTAAGTCTTTCTAGTGCATCCTCTTGTTGTGGTGCAGTATTTTGATAGGGCTGTATATCAGGTGATAACTGGTCCTGTTGGTTCTTGCAGATGTTTTCTGCTTCTTGTTTACTCTTGTTGTTCTGTGCACTGGCGGCTTGGTTGGCAAGGATGATACCTTCAGCTTTCAACAGCTCCTTTAATCTGTTAACCTCTTCCTTGAGTTCTCGTATAAGTTTGGCATTGGGATCTTCGTTGACGATAGCTTTGCAGACGATGTTCTTGGCACGATCTGCGTATCTGGAGATTGTGAAATGATAAGAAAATATGTGAAAAAAATTAAAATTGGGAATTGTGAGAAATTGCTGACTCTACTAAAAATATGATCTGATCTAATTTTAAATCTTGGTACTTTGATAAAGAACACTGTAATTGGTATCAGCTGTACACTCACTAGGATCCACAACATGCTCATCTATCATGGCAGAGTTCTTTAATCCTAATACATTTGCACATACATTGAATGACCTTTGAAAATTTGAGTACAAAAACTCATACTTTGCAACATGAGGTCAACATTTGCACTATGATTGTTTAATTGAGGTTATTGAACTATGCCATTGGGATGAGGCTATTGTGGTCCAATCATGTTGCAATCTACTTTGCAGTGTAACATCAGCCTGACCTGGTTGGCAAAGATGATACCTTTGGCTTTCAACAACTCCCCTCTACTTGATAATGTACGCTTTCAACAAGAGTAATACAGATTGTAAAAAGAAAATGTAGGCTGCAATATAGACAAACTGAAATGTAATAATAATGGTCATCTTGAATTGAAATATGGTTGAGGTTTTTTTGCACCAAAAAAAAAAAAAAACCACAGGGATTTGATTATCAAATCATATACATACATGTTCTGTGAAATTTCATTGCGTAACAAAATTAGTTGCATTTCTAACAAATCTATCCTTACTCTCTGCTCTCATTACACAATGTGAGAAACACGCCGCTAAAACTACATGTCCTATTCCACACATGGTTATTATAACATTCACATCTTGTATTTTCAACAGAAATTGGGCTATTCTAGTTGAAATCCACACTACCCCTGTGGAAGATTTTGGAAATATCTTCCACAGGGGGAGTATGTTCTTCAAATGTAATTGGTCAGTGTTAACCATTTTGGAACCCATACTCCCCCGTATTATAGCTTTAGGTATATATCTTCCACAACTGGAGTGAGTATTTCAAATGGAAGTTACCCAAATGTCTTTTCTATTCAAAACTTACACTCCCTCTGTGGAAGACATTAGCTGAATCTTCCACAGAGGTAGTGTGGATTTTAAATGGAATAGCCCATTTCATTCAGCAGGTGGATTGGGTTGTAATATAAACCTGCATTGACGGATTCATGACCTCAATACACACCCCTACACACAGGCAATCAGACATGTCAGTAACAGACATCTCCCAGGTACCCACATCCATTATCAAATTGTTATCAGAGTTGCCAAACCTGTGATTTAGTAGCCCAATTAAGTGACTCTATCGTCTTGCCACGTGAAAATGACTTCGGAATTTGAGTGGAAAAAAACAAATTTTAGTAAATTTCCATTGAATTTTGCTAAAATTACAACTCATAGAAAACAATATAATTTTAGACCAAATTTGTTTCAAAATATCCTCTACATGTTCCTACACGTGCTTGCTTTCTAACAAGTTACATTTTGGGTGGATTTTTGCTCATTTGTACACATCCATATCAAAAGGATGCACTTGTCGGCTGCTACATGTGTCTCATTTCGCATAATAGCTAGGAATAAATACCAGGCTCATCTCAAGTGGAGGTCACTTCAAATGATTCCCAAGTCACATGGTTAAGGAATGTTCTCTGTATTCCTAAACTATATGACTTGGGGATGATTAGAAGTGACCTCTACTTGAGATGAGTCTGGTATTTATTCCTAACTTGATATATTTGATATGTACAAGAAAGAGTTGTCTATTTTTATGTATAAGTATACCCAAGGTATGTTACCAAAATCATTTGATGCTATGTTTAAGAGTCTTAAGGCTATTCACAGTTATAATACTAGAAATAAGCATAATTACCAACTGCACAAAACAAGTACTGTTGTCTCAAATGGTCCAAAAATTTGGAATCAAATACCTTATGAGATTAGACAGGCTACCAACATTTCTCTCTTTAAGAGAGGAGTACATGCCTTCCTGAATGACAAGTAGATCCAAGTATGTTTTGCTTCATTATTATAGTGTAATATTTCTGTTAATCATTCTGTTAAATCATTGCCTCCACTTAATATGTCATCTCAAAGTTGTTTATCATTGCTTTTATGCTTTATATCAGTGTTTGTAATTTGCTATATGTAAATGTTAAATACTCATGATTATAGTACAATATTATATTTAAATTGATTGATTCATTATATTTGTCTTTAAATTGTTTGGCTACAGATCCTCGTTTTGTTTTTGTTCTGTTTTAATTTGTGTAATTTAATTATACAGGGGTGCAGCATTTACAGGCTTAAGCTTATCGTTGTACCTCCTCCATCGTGTTGTACTTTTTATAATTATTGTATTTTGTTGTAATTTTTGATGGAAATAAAATAAATCTGATTGATGTGAAATGAGACACATGTAGCAGCCGACAAGTGCATCGTTTTGATATGGATGTACACATTTGTGTGACATTACAAGTGTCTTGCCACAAAATGAGCTGACATTTTTGGGCAACCCTGATCATTCATCCAGAGCCGGGGGAATCACTCTTGGCCATCTATATGACCATGATATTTTTAAATACCCCTTGTCTTGTGGAGATTTCCTCCATTAATTATTTATACATAATACTTGACTAGTACAGATGAAGCTAAGTGACCACTGACCGATCTGTGACATCATTTACACATCAACATACATGTAAGTAATCAAGCATGTGAGAAATGACCTAATGAGTCTCCCAGGTACCTAGTCCCTTTATTGATCATAAAATCCTCTTCATCACAATTTGTGGTATGGTATTATGTTAACAATATGCCATGCCTTGTTGATGATTTCCCCCCAATAATTATTTGTAATATTAAACCAGTACAGATGTAACAGATGTAATCTTCTTTACCACAAATTATGGTTATATATGGTATTATATTAATAATTTTCAATGCCTTATTGATGCTTTCACATTACTGATATAGTTAGTTGACCACTGCCAGATCTGTGAGATCATCCACACATCAACATACATGTAAGCAATCAACCATGTGCAATACACTAATTCGTCTCCCAGGTGCCCAGTCCCTTCATCATAAAATCTTCTTCATCAAAAAGTGTGGTTATTATGGTATTATTTTAATAATTTTCCATGCCTTGTTGATGCTTTCACATTAATTATTTGTAATATTAGACCAGTACAGTTGTAGTGTGTTGATCCGTTAGCTCATCCACACATCAACATACATGTAAGCAATCAACCATGTGTACAACACACTAATCAGTCTCCCAGGTACCCAGTCCCTTGATCATAAAATCTTTTATATATGGTATTACGTTAATAATTTTCCATGTCTTGTTGATGGTTTCACATAGACCAGTACATAATGTAGTTAGTTGACCACTGGCAGATCCTTCATCAGCTCATCCACACATCAACATACATTACATGTACATAATCATTCATGTTGGCAACACACTAATTGGTCTCCCAGATACCCAGTCCCTTGATCATAAAACCATGCATCTTTATCACAAGCTTGGAGGACAAATCCTGGCCATGTAAGATGTTAACAATATGCCATGACTTGTTGATGATTTCACATTAATTATGTAATAGTGTAATTAGACTGGTACAAAAGGTGATGATATCTGGTCGGACCACATTTTTGAAAGCATTTTTTTTTTATTTACTTATACATTTTACCTAAACCATTGTCCACATCTAGCAGGTGATGTACCATATAATAATTTGAGTCCATTTCACCTCATACGAAACCCCAGCATAAGAATACTTGGAAATGTTATCCATAGGCTTATTTTCAATAATACTGTTCTAAATGTATTTTTAAAAATTCTATGGCTGTTAAGCGTGTAGCGGCCTGGCGAATTTGGTATAGAAGACTATATATCAGGCAGCATTCACCTGTAAAGGTGGTATGGGTATGTGCTACAGTCAAGGATTATGTTCCAGTTCTAGCCTCAATTGAGTAAAACTCCCACAATTGTTGCTCTTTATATCAAATTTGGAAACGTTTAAAATTGTTTCGGTTGACTCTAATTTGGCCCAATTTTAGTTCACTAGACAAAAATCTATGTTGAAATTTCAGTTCAGAAGCCCTTATTCGGCTCGAAAATCAATTTTCAGTTCCCAAAGTTCAGGACTCTGCGCTGCACACCCCTACCAAAATTTAAGTTGTGTGCCCCTGGTATATAAATCACTAAAACAAATTTTGCTTTTTTTAAACCTAATTTTGAGCAAATAGTGTGAAACTCATCGAAAGTACCTCAAAAATCTGCCATCACAGTCCTGGAATGCTACATTTTTGTACATATTATGATACTTCAAAATTGTAAGACTTAATATAGGACCTGTCTTATGTCTTCGAATGTTTAAATCTGCTTGCCAGTATATACATACAACCTCTGCCATTTACGGTGAGGTTGATGAAATAATTATTTATCATGTATTGAAGTATTAACATCTTACTTTATTAACATATTGTCTGTCGTTGCCATCCTGTTATAAGCTATTTAATTATTAATTCACAGATCTATAATTGATTGCAATCCAATTAATTGCATTGCTGATAAGGACTTTGTGTTCGCTTGATGAAATACATGCACACTTGTGTATATAATCACTTTCAACAACAAGCACAAATATATGTCAAGCGATGAAACTTCAATCAGGTCAAGTAACCTGTTGATTAGTGATCCCCATAGATAGCGGGCCAAGGCATTTTTACAAGACAGGGTAGTGCAACCGACAAACAGGCACTACGCCGATTGGAATCAACTGTAACAGGTCTTTATCATGGGTCATTTGCTCGGCCATTTCCAGTCCAGATGAGCCATGGAGAGAGCAGATTTGATTTGATTTATTTCTTTCATTTATTTTTAGTCCAGTGGTGATTTTGAACTGGGGATCTCTCGCACCAAAGGCAAAGACCTTAATCAATGTCCGGTCCCACAATGCTCCCTTTTGCCAGCTGAATATCCCTTAAAACAGTTTCCTATCCACAAAATTACTGTTGAAATGTTGTATCTCCTTTAACCTGGCATGTGATAGTTCCTGTATTGAGCTGGGCCTCAGTGCGTGGTTGAAGCTCCTTGGGTCATCTTAATCTAACATGCCGCATATGTTTGCAAGTTACCTTGAAGCCCTTCAGGACACTCAAGTATATTGGAATTACCTTACAACACCTAATCTAAGTCTGATGTAGTGGCAACTTATGCCTCAACAACATTTTATGGTTGTTGCTTACACCATACGTTTGCCTGTTTGCCTTATGAGTAATAAAAACAATAACAAACTTCTACCACTCTCTTCAGAGTGCTAATAGCCTCAGTCCATCAAATTCTGGTTGTACATGTATACACTTTTGAAATTATAAGACACTGTCTGACTCCTACACATAAGGAACTGTGCTATAATTGTGTCCTGGGGAAGGGTGAAATTCCCAAATGGTATGCACAAAATTGCTTGCCAGTGTGCCAAATTAACCTTCCCCTTTTTACACATATTTTAAATGTTGTGATCATATGCCAAACTATAAATGGTCCCCGGAAATGGTCTAGCTAATGTGAACGTAACAAGGAGATAATCTTGCATATTTGAATAACATTTGAATTTCACACAATTTTATTTCAGCAAAAGAAAAATACAACGTAAGAAAGTTAATAAACAAATGTAATAAAATCATACAACTTTATTGTGTAATATTAAAAGGTACATCTAAATTTGTGCCAAAAATTGTTTGCTCTCATTTTTGCTTGCCTGCTGCCCCCCCCCCCAAACCAATTTTTTGTGTTAACAAATTGCAAGTGCAGCAGCAATTAGCAATCATAACCTGTAACAGCACTTTACTTTCATGTTGTGTGTGTCTGTTTTTCAATACCATATTTTTGTTTATTTGCCCTATAAGTACCTGATGCTATAGAGCCGAGTAGCCAGCATTTTGCTGGCTTAGGGCATCTCTGATGTACATGCTTGTTTACGTTGAATCTCAAAATATATGTTCACTCCACCAAAATCACTAGATCACGTCCCTTACTCTGTAATAACGCTCATGTTTGCTCATCATTTCCCCAAGCTAATTCACTCCCCAGGTACCTCCTTCTTTATTTGGAACTGCCAAGACTCATCAGTACCCATTGGCCTGTTAAATTAATTACCCTGGGACATACGTCTGATTAGTGGCGAGGTCCTGGATGGTCAAATTAACAAAATCTGGTTCTTTAAATTGGAAGTATTGCTAACAAAGCAAATCTCTACAGATGTGGCAGGTCCACGTGTCATGTTTCACCTAATTAGTTTCACTAGTCATGCTCAGACAGGTGTAAAACTCCAAAGGTTTGAACTTCCAAGTGTAGAAATGAAATCCTAAAGGTCCATTCATACTACCACCACATTTGCGATGCGATGCTTTGCAATGCGATGTGTTGCCGCACTGCATCGTACTGCAAACTACTGAATTGCGATAAAGTTAAATACATTTTTACTTGGAAATGCGACGAGTTGCGTTGAGTTGCGGCAAAAAGTAATCAATATATCAGGATCACAAAGCAACGCATCTCAAATGCGGTGGTAGTATGAACGGACCTTAAGTCACTATTTGTGTCCACACGGTGTTTTGCCACTTCAAACCCCTGAGTTAACATGTGCTTGGGATGTAGACCTAAACATGTCAACTAGAAACAGAAATTAACCTATCACTATAGTGTGTCTTATCTCAAGTTGAATGTAACACCATGATGAATTTTGCAGTTGCAGATTTGAATCAGTGCATTTATGCGGTTGCGTCACCAACGTACGGACAAATCGCACTGCTACTTTTATGTGTACACCCCACAGGCTTAGGTTAGCAAGCACGATTCAAATCTGCCACTGCAAAATCCTATGTGGTGATACTCTCAACTTGAGATGAGACAGACTATATGTGACTCCTCGTCACAACTGAGCCCGGAAGTCGCCAATCATCATTTTTGAGATATTCAACCAAAATATTCTGCTTTAAATTAGCTTTAAAATGATGTATATCATGTCTATAGTACTTGACATTTAAGTAGTGAAAAATCAATAAAACAGTCAATAAATCCTTTGTTTCCTATTGTTTATTGTTAAGTTCGATGGAGCATATCTCAATAGTGGCACTGGCGACATCCGGGCTCAGTTGTGGCGAGGAGTCACATATGCACAATCATTCTAAAACTCTGAATGAGACCCTCAAATGTGTCCATACACAAACCTCCAAGTTCCCTCTGAATGCAGTTGGAGGTTCAACTAAACCCATAAATTTCTTGAGGGTTCAAGATGGATCAGACCTCTGAGTTTCCCTTCAAGTGTCAAACCTCTAAATGTATTCACATAGCTGAAACACTGACAGAACCTTCATGGGTTCCCATCCTCTGAGATTCTGCCTATCAGATGGACATTAATGGCTAATGTAATTTTCTTAAACATTGTCTGATGACTAGTGAGGTCCACAAAGTCAGGTGGTTTCATGAGGTCAGGGAGCACTATAGGGTTTTGAAAAGTGTTGACTCCTGATTAGTCTGATGAGAGAGGTCACATCCAGGATACATACTAAAGCCCATATCAAAAATAGCTAATGATCAAACACTGGAGAAAACGTGTGCACAATCACTACCTGCGAGTGGTAAAGGTGGATGAGGCTATCTCTCTTTTGTTCATACTATCCAAAGGAAACCTTTCTCAGGCCTATAATTTTTATAATTTTTATTAGGTTATAATTAAAAAAACCTGAGATTTCATCTGATATCAACATCTCACATTTGATGGGATAAAGTGATGGATGGAGTTGTCAATTGGTCACCCACCTTTAAGTCAATTCATACTTTATGGAGGGAGGGGGTTATTGGATGAATGTATAACTGGACATTTCCCAAGCAAACAATATTATAACTATAATGACTGCCATAATTAACCTTCAGCATCTGTCACAGCCATTCTAACTAAATACTGAAATGACTTTCCTGCGATTTCTTTGGCATTTCTGCCTGATTAAATGCTGGAAATGCACTGAGAAGAGGCGCTTAAACAGATGCAAGTTAGGAAAGTTTGCAGGGGCAATAATTGGGAATGGGGTTATTATTAGATTCAATATAGGACTCATCTCAATAACCTAGATCAACTATCACAGAGATAATCAATACGTTATCTAGTATTGACTCCCCAAGGTTGGCATCTATTCACCAGAAAAGAAAACAAATATATGGAAATATCAGGCCTCCAAGAATGTGTAATCAAAATACAACTTCCGCAACAAAACAAACCAGATATGAACTTCAACTATGCATCAATATGTTTTGTCAGACATATAACGATTTTTATGTGTTTGTCTGCGACTAAATTTAGCAAGAATTCAATCTTGCGCAGGTAAAATGATCGTGGCTTCTGTAGAAATGTCAATGGCAGAGATTAAGTTACTTGTGCATAGGATTGGGACTTTATTGTTTTAGTATTTTTCAATTCAAGGTTAGACTACAAATGATTGATATTTACAGATATGTTACAAAATGTACCACAATTGTGGTGTACCCACACACAACTGGTGCCAGGAGGCACTGACCTCCCTGTTAGCCATGCTAATGCTCCTTTCTTTATTTGCTTGCTTTCATTTGTCAACCATTATTTTTCATTTCTTTGTTTCTTATTCTTCCATCTTTCTTTCTTTCTTTCCTTTCTTTTTTGTTTGAGCAACTTAACATACAATGCAGCAGTTGTAATACCGTAAAGATCTGCCTAATGGTGCACATGGGATCCATTGCCGTAGGGTAAATAATAATTAAGGGTCTCAGGAAGGGACTTTTAGTTCAAATTCAAATGTTCCTTTTTTCATTCAATCCAGAGGAACAATTTATATCCATGGTATGGTAAAGGTAAATTGAGTGGCCACACTTTTTTGTTTTCAGTGAATCCTGATCTCTGTAGTGACTGGGAAAGACATCTGTATGATGTTCCTATGGGTGGTTTACTAGTCCTATTTACTATAAGTCTGTTTACTTTCCCAGCAATTCGGATGAATTTGAAGGTGTTCTGGTTCAGGATATTGCAGAATGGGCCTTTAAACCTCAAACCAATGATCTTATGTTTACGAGTCAAATGCTCTTCTGCTAGACCAAACATGCTCACGGGTAAATCCATAGGGGGAGAATGGGTTTCAAAATAATCAAAAATAGCCAATTCCATTTGAAAAACATACCTATTTTGTGAAAGACTTTTCCCTCTTACCTTAGAGTACTTAGTGTTTCATCATAGTTGATATCTGCCGGACTTAGCGCTGCTATCATAGCAGTTTTGGAATTACCACCTAGATTTTCACGCAGTAACCACGTCAGCACTGAGTCACGATATGGGATGAAGTCACTCTTCTTCTTCCTCTTACTCGACTGTATCAAGAAAACATTGAAACGCATTTTAGCATTATGTATATAATTATACCCTTTAAAAATGAAATACACAATTATTGTACAAATATCATTTATACCAAAAATAAATAAATGTTGCGATGACCTCTTGGAACTTTTTACAAACTCTTTTCAGACAGTGGATTATTTCAAGTTCTTTGTATTGTATAACAAAACTTAATTTCTTTGTCCACAAGTCCAAACTTTGATTACAAGTTCTGCTGATGAAAGTAAGTTGACATAAAAAATTATTTTGTGGAGGTGAGAAACAGATGCTTTTAACTGTTTTCTAATTTTTAAGTTCAATTAAAATTCCTTTTGTTTGTTTGGTTAATTTGGTGCCACAGAATACTGAATTAGAAATCAATGCTATGAATTAAGATGGGTGAGCAAACTAATAAATAAGTCACACTAACTGACATAAAATATGAAATAGCCCACTGCTTAGCTATCAAAATATAACGAAAGTAGAAGATCGGTGGGACATGCCCATGTTACATATCCTTGCTAACTAAAGTGAGGAATATATATTTGTCCCTGCAAAGGCAATTTAGAAAATCTGAATCTTCATATAGACAGATCCATTAGTAGATAAAGAGATGTTAATTGCAAATAGATATAAAATAGAAGCTTATTAAGAATAAGAAAGGCTTTGTTAAGAGAATAAATAATAAGCTTAAAAGGTGGCAATGGGTGTGCTATTTGATCAAGGTGTCAAACATTTGTCAGATGCGGTTCTGGCTTTCCTATAACAAAAGCTCTTAATTGGTGTACAATGCACAATGACAGAGGCAAAGTGTATTGCCATATTAATGTATCAAATTTAATTGAAGCTTTAAACATTTGTTTGCACTGGTAACGCCATTAATGTATATCAAATTTAAGTCAAATAAAATACATCAAACTATCTATCTCTTAGCACTAGTTAAATCTGTTGCCCATTATTTAAGGTTGACAGGCTAACCCACAATGCATGCAGTATAGACACTTAACTGATGCCGTCTTCACAAAGTGTCGGCATAAGGGCGGGATTATGAGTCCCGAATGTCTCATTATTTAATATTTAAACCAAATTAGCGTTGCAAAAATTGACTTAGTGATAGTAGAATAGGTAATAAGCAGAAATTGAACTGCTGAATTTAACACATTACACAACAAATGGATAACACAATTGAGAAACAGATATCTAAAATATCACATACAAATAGCGAGGCAAATAATTATAACAGGATAAAACATAAAACACTGAACCATTTCAAAAATATACAAACATACATATTTTGCTGAAAAAAATGAATCTCTAATACACCTTTACAATTAAAGAATATGAAGAGAAAAAAAGACTTTTTTTAAAGCTGGTTTCATTACAGGTATACAACCACTGAAAATGATAACTTTTGGACCACACCCTGGTGATGAACACTACCATGGTGCACTTAGAAATGGGTAAATGAACCAGGAGTGCTTTGTCCTTTGGAGAGGATCTTAAGCCACTGATCCTGTATGCAGCTCAAGGTGAACCACCTTTACATGTACATAACAGGCATGACTGTTATGAATGCTCTGTCAAATCATAGACCCTAGATTCTAGAGTCTGTGGTTAAATCATAGTTATGGCTTCTTATCCTTTAAGAATGACTTTGAAAAATAGGTGAAAGTGTGATTTTTTTTCCTAAAGAAAAGATAAGACTTGTGTTGGTAGTGAAATATATGTAACACATACCAACATAGAAAGTGAGCAGATTATTACATTCAAAGGAGATATGTACAATAAAAAAAAAAAAAAAAAATGTTGTGTTGCCCTCAACCGTCCGGTCCTAAATCCTGAAAAATCAGGGTTACTTAATTTTTTTTTTTTTTTTTTTTGAATGATGATTTGTACAGATTTGTTCAAAAAATCAATGTTTTTCACTTAAAATTAATATTATATTGAAAGACTAGTCTTTAATTGATGTCTAACAGGTATCCAGAAGTCAAAATTGACAAATGTCCCTAATTGAAGAAGCATTATTTAATATTTGAGGGATTTTTTAAATCTGAAGGTTAAAAAAAAAAAAAAAAAAAAAAAAAAAAAAATCCGACCGCCCGACCCAACTTTCCCATTTTTCCACTTGAGGGCAACACAACAATTTTTTTTTTTTGGCCTTATAAACATTACAGAAATATGAACAAGTTAACATTAAACGCATTACAAAATAACATGAGTATCAAGATAAATTAAAAACACACTCTACACATTCCTATAAAGAATGAGTGAGCACTCTGTGCTTGGGCTTAAAGCCCATTCACCCATCCTGAATTCTGAGCTTACTTTAATTTTAATAAATGTAGTGAAATATGTTAGTGAAATATGTGTAACCCAACACATGTACTGTTTATTTATTACTATTTTTTATTGTCCTCTCTTTGCTAATGGTACGTAATTTAAATAAATATTATTATTATCATTATTATTACACTTTAAATGCCATAATAATTGTATGAAATTAATATAGATAAATTATATTTCCTGTATTAATTCATCTCCTTAAAAAATAATGATAAACATGAACATTATAATATTTTTTTTTCTTTTGTGCAATATCTATGAATCACCTGTTAATATCATAATACACTACTCTCATTCATTGATTCATTCATAAATGAACTCATTACAATTTTTTCATCATCAGCTGTCAATTATGTTAATCAAGCTCATTAAAATCATTATAAATGCTCATGACTGCAGGGCCAAAGTACTATTAAATCAGACATCAAAATAGCGCTGTTGCTGATGACGTCTGAAAACTATGTACATCTAAAATATTTGTGCCCGATTTGACGTATTTGCTTGGTTTCGACATAAAAACTTTAAAAATCATGAACTTATTATTTCTTGGAAACTATTCCATTAGGCACAGGAATTACAATTTTTAATGAAAAACAAGAATGCTCAACACCAAGTTAAAGAATACAATTTTGATCTTACAAAAATAATCACTTGAACATTTTGCATTAAGAAAAATAATCAATATTTATCTGGAAGCTTCAAAAATGAAGTAGGGCATAAAATTTGTTCTTATTTTATCACATTAACTTTATAGTTTTCCTAGAATACGGTAACCCCAGGAGTTTTAACAGTTCATTATACACATAGATGTTACTTATTGCTTTGTGAGCACAGATGCAGAGCAATGAAGTTTTTAAACCATTTTTGCTGAAATTATCTGATTTTGTATCCTACCATTGAAGACAATTTTCCTACTTCCTGTTCCCAAACTGAAATGTCTTTAATTTAACAGCATAGCTCCAAAATTTGACCCTAAGCTGTGAAGTATGCATTTTTGTACCCAACACTTGTAGAGGTCATTCTATATGAGTGTAGACGCATATTGGAGTTATGGAACTGTGCCTGAAAGATTGTCATGTATGAGATTCTAGTGTGTGTATAGGTCATTCTTTGATTGTAGAAGCATATTGGGGTTCTGGGATTGTGTCCTAGAGATTGTCATGTTTGAGATCCTAGTGTGTGTAGAGGTCATTCTATGAGTGTACACTATAAGATTGCTATTGGGGCCACCTGCACAGATACACCTTCGCCAAGGTTCTTTGTTGGTACTTTGCAGTACCAGGAGAGTACCAGTGTAGTACCAGTGCAGTGTCACTGCTGGTGGGTCCTGTGCAGTAGCACCATTGGTACTTTGTAGGTACTCTGTATGTACCATTTAGGTACCTTGGCGATGGTGTACCTGTGCAGACGGCCACAATAGGAATCTTGTAGTGTACAAGCATTTTGGGGTAATGGAACTCTGCTTGTACAGAATGTTATGTATGAGACCCTTGTGATAATAAAAATTATTATTCTTCACAAATTAAGAATCATCATATAATATTTTACAAAGAAGAGATTTTTGCACCCCCAGAAAAGAAATGATGGCACTCCCACTTGCTCTCCCAGTCAAATAAGATACCAGGCAAATGTAAAAAAGAAAAGATTTTTGCACCCCAGAAAAGAAATGATGGCACCCTCACTGTTAAGAATGCAAAGTCCCTGAAGGTGTGTTTGGAAGAGAATATGATAAATATGCTAGATGTGATGCAGCATGATAAGGCAACCTAGTGAATGTTATCAATCTATATCAAGCAAACCCACATCCATAAATTAGCATACTTGACTCCCTGGTGCAATCATATGCATATATTACATTTAGTTAAATCCATTAAAACAGTGAATATAACAGACTGTGTAAGTACAAAAGAAGCTTGCACGAATGACAAATACACACACACACACAATGAAATATTGAAATTTCTTCCTCAATTCCTAACATACACTTCATGCCTACTTGAAATTTCAAAATTCTTTTCCACGACAAGATAGTTATATACAAAATATGAATTTGAGGTAGCTTGCTGTGATGCCAAAGAAGTTATATAATATGTACAAAAGTTATCAACATGCCCTAAGTGTACACTGATAGAGATGAGTTGAGCATGATAAATCCAAGATGTCAAAAAATAGGGAATTTAGTTTGATACAATTCTAATAAGTATCATTTAAAACTATCCTTCTCTTCTCCAGCTTTTATTAAGGTTGAACAATTGGTTTTGGCAATAGTTTTAGTTGTTGTTGCAACTTGTTGGTTCAATGTTTGGTACAGAGTGGGATTACGATTTGGACTACTAATACATGTCTGTTTACCACCTATGTGTGACAACAAATTTTATCTAGGGCGCCCTCAATTTAAAGCTTATTGATTTTGCATAATCTAGGGTATTACAAAGTTTATATTTGATTGACTCCCAAAACAAGACAGATTTAAACATGTAGTAAGCATGGTACGCAGAAATTTCCGCTGCTGAATTGCTACCAGCGAGTGAGCCACAAAATACTCATTGGTACCTCATGCTTATGTACAATCAGTAAGCCTTAAATTTAGGGCGCCCTCGATAAAAGTGGTCGTAATAAATAATCATGAATAGGGTTTCAAATGAAGCTACGTTAGGGCTACACGTAGGGCATGGTTAAAAAGTCAAATTTACAATTAAATGTCAGACAACTGAGACAAGTCACTAAATGGCAGTCTAGTAATAGTCCAGAATGGATAGCATATCTACACAATGTTTGAAATTTTACTTTACAGGGTAAAATCAAGGAGTTAATGACACTGCATTTATTCAACACTACAGATGTGTTTCAGTCACAAAATTGTGTACATCATAGCATAGTCTATTTTGATCTGAGTATGAAAACTACCAGAACTGGGTTGACAAATGATGACAGGGTAAATAGAGGTTACAGTATCACTGATATAAATGATGGTCCTATATGATGTAACACAAGCATAAATATGGCAATCTTATGTTTCGCCACCTGTCTAGAAGTTGACTCCCTAGGTAAATAGAATAAACACAGCTGCTAGGGAGTACAGATTTATTCTGTGCCTTGTATGACATCACAGGTAATACAAGACAAGACTGCCTTTATATTATTATTAGCATGAAATCAATCAAACTGCCTTTGACATTCCTGATTTTTTTCAAACTAATTATATTCCAATATGAATTGAGGGCATCTACTCCTCTCATCTCTACTGTGTACATAATTTTAGTCTAATATTAGCATACTTACATGATGTGCTCTTAAATGGCCTCCAGTCTGTAAAGACATTATGTTGGATTTTATTGCACAATATCACAACCAAAAAGCAACATTTTGATCCCTAATTTTAAATGTTTACATGCACTTTTGTGGTATGCTATTTTTCCATAAATATATCAACCTGATGTTTGCATGTTAATGAAGCATGCATTTCTTTACTTCACCTAATACAAACTATATGCAACATTAAAACATAATATAATTATACAACTGCGACATTTTTCCTTCTGAACAAGGTTTTGTAAGTCCAACAAAATATTAACACAGTAGCATGCCTTGCGCTCATCCGATTAATTTCAGAACTAAAATACAAATTACAGACTACAACAAGACTGTCCAATCACAAGACTTGTACAAATCAACCAATCACAGGGTTTGTTTCATTCCCTACTCACCTGATGGGGTAACTGGGACTACACAGCAAAAAGGTCAAAGTTGAAAATGTATTGCAGAAGTGTATGGGTAGGTTTGATTGATAGGTTAAAAATGAAAATTAAACAAGCAGTTTAGTAAAAAACAAAACCTGAATACAAAGTGCCCCTTTGTTGAGCAACAATATTAACAGGATTATTTCTTTAAATTATAAAAGTAAATTATTACCCAGAGATGAAGTGGGGACCCACCCGCCCCTTTTTTTGGGTGAATTATTATAGTCGCAATGACAGATACCATAAAGATTTGCCTAATGGTGTATATGGGCTCCCTTGACATAACTGGAAGTTTAGGTACAAACTAAAAGTGCCCTCCCATACAAAACCCACCAGCAAACAAGAATGACCCTTAATTCTTCTTGGGGGTTTTCAGAGGAGGGACTCTCTATGTAAAGCATAGCCATGCATGTGTACTATTAGGCGAAACTTTACGGTATTAAACTTTACTAGTGTTAAGTCCAGGTTTAATATCCAATCCTTTTATACTCATTTTCTTTTCACGCTCAGACTCAAGAATAAGTCAAGTTGCTCTTCAATTCAAAATTTAAGAAATAGACTTGACACTTTGCATAACTGAAATGTCCTTGTTTGAAGAGAGACAAACAAGATGGCAACCCAGGTAAATTAATGATAATATGGTCATGCCAAGGTGAAATAAATTAGTGTTAATAAGCAAGCAGAGTTAGAGATTCCATTGGCAAATTATATTAAATAGTTAGTTCAAGGTAAAGAATTGTTAAGACTGATATTATATCAAATCTTAAAATTATTAAATCAAACAAAAGCACTTGGAACAATTTAATTTAAAATTATTTTAATTTGCAAGATAAATATTTCTCATAAGACAGATTATATTTGAAGGATAAAAATAAATGCATATTTCAGAAGGAAATGAATCTTGCATTTAACATCAAATTTAACATATGGAGTCATTTGCAATGGTGTTCAGGGCAAGTTGACCACATGCCACTTTACAAAATTGCCGTCTCACATGTACAGCGCACATTGTTTGGCCAAAATGTCAAGCTAGTATTAATCAGGTCGTAGTTTGATGATCTTTAAGCTTTAAAGGATTTGTCCAAATGTCAAAACTATTCTTGTCACTTCGAGTGTTATCCATATCTAGTTTCTTCACGAGAAGCGTAATTGTTAGCATAACAGAAATATTGTTTATTATCATTTTTTTTTTTTTTTGTCTTAAAAGGCAGATTAAACCAAAATGTCACCTCAGAGTCTCACTGCGCTGCTTTGGTCCAAATGTCACATTTTAATAGTCATGATAACAATTTTCTTGGATAAATGTGAATAAACAGGTTAATTAGCAAGATTATTGATAGCATATTTGCTCAAAATATCAAACAACTGAGTCTAAGCTCATTTTTAGTCTCACTGTTTAAAATGTCAAAATGCGGTTTTAATGTAAAGGCCTCAAACTGGGATTTTGATAAATTTGTTTATTTTTTTAAAGTTGTTGTAGAGCTTACCACTTCTGCTAGAGCTGATATAACCTTTCCCAATGTAGTAAGAGATTTGTTAATGTTAGCACCTTCCTGAAATGACACAATAACATATTATAACACTATTTAAGGTAGGTAAATTAGTTCCAAAAGCTTTTAACATACATTTTGGTGAGAAAGTTTTTTTAAAAGTTTATTTCCATTCATATGGATTTCAACTGAAATATCTCATTTCAGGGACTTTATGATCTAACCCCATCATTTGAGGTCAACATTCAAAATGAGATTAATGAATGCAGAGTTTCTCAACTTTGTCAACAGAAAGTACACCCTTGGCTCTTTGTGCGACTAAATACTGAGCTTTGATTTTAATTATCTGTGGTATTACAAATGTATCAAAAGGTCACCAAATACTGACCTTTGACCCGACAAAATTGCTTCTGGGAATGAACCTTTTTGGTAAAACGCATAAATCTTTGTGTTAGGTTCCCTGATGTTGTCATGCCGATGTGCACATCGTTACTGCAAATGCCGTCATGTGCATATTGTTACTGTGCACTTCTTGAAATGCGAAGTAATAATGCTCACTAAATGATGTGCACATTGTCATGACATCAGGTGACTTCATCAGGGGTCTACCCTCAAAGGCTTATGGGATTTACCAAAAAGTTGAATTGAATACAGGTCACAATATTATTAGATGCTGACATCTGACCTTTAACCTAAACCATTTGGGGCCTATGGAATAAAATCTACCAAACTACTGACCTTTAACCTGACGCCCTTGGCTCCTGTGGAATCAGCCCTCTCACTGCCAGCTAAATCTACCAGACTGACTTTACTGACTTTTTCTGACTCGAGGTTAGTTGTTTTGTCATGGCGTTTTTGTGTGAACACTATGGTGAAGACAGCGTGTGATCTACTACTAGTTTCATTCATGTTAGTGGAAGCTACAGTCCTACAAATCACAAAGGAAGAAGAGATACATGTAAAGAGTTAAAATGTTATTTCTGTTGTATGAATTTCAATTAATGTCGACAGTAAGATTTTAATAAGATTTTATGGTAAAAATAACAGCTTTTTCTTTCTTGCTTTGAACTGGTACAGTTGACTAGCTTTAGAAACATCTTTTTCACTTCTTTTAACCTTTATTGTTAATCACAATCTTAACACAATGTTGCATAAATTAAGTCCCCGTAATAGATTTATTTCCAACCTTTATATTATTCATTTTAAAATCAACTACATCCAAATACATACTTTCATCCAACTGATACATGCTATCTACTGAAGATAGCAATTGGATTTCATGAGCACCCATCTGCAACTGATATATGCTATCTACTGAAGATAGCAATGGGATTTCATGAGCACCCATCTGCAACTGATATATGCTATCTACTGAAGATAGCAATTGGATTTCATGAGCACCCATCTGTAACTGATATATGCTATCTACTGAAGATAGCAATTGGATTTCATGAGCACCCATCTGCTACTGATATGTGCTATCTACTGAAGATAGCAATTGGATTTCATGAGCACCCATCTGCAACTGATACATGCTATCTACTGAAGATAGCATTTGGATTACATGAGCACCCATCTACAACTGATACATGCTATCTACTGAAGATAGCAATTGGGTATAATGAGCACCCATCTCCAATTGATATATGCTATCTACTGAAGATAGCAATTGCATTTCATGAGCACCCATCTGCAACTGATATATGCTATCTACTGAAGATAGCAATTAGATTTCATGAGCACCCATCTGTAACTGATATATGCTATCTACTGAAGATGGCAATTGGATTTCATGAGCACCCATCTGCTACTGATACGTGCTATCTACTGAAGATAGCAATTGGATTTTGTGCTCACCCATCTGCAATTGATACATCTATCTACTGAAGATAGCAATTGGATTTCATGAGCACCCATCTGCAATTGATACATCTATCTACTGAAGATAGTAATTGCATTTCATGAGCACCCATCTGCAACTGATATGTGCTATCTACTGAAGATAGCAATTGGATTTCATGAGCACCCATCTGCTACTGATACGTGCTATCTACTGAAGATAGCAATTGGATTTCATGAGCACCCATCTGCAACTGATACATGCTATCTAGTGAAGATAGCAATTGCATTTCAAGAACACCCATCTACAACTGATACATGCTATATACTGAAGATAGCAATTGGATTTCATGAGCACACATCTGCAACTGATACATGCTATCTACTGAAGATAGCAATGGGATTTCATGAGCACCCATCTGCAACTGATATATGCTATCTACTGAAGATAGCAATTGGATTTCATGAGCACCCATCTGCAATTGATACATCTATCTACTGAAGGTAGCAATTGGATTTCATGAGCACCCATCTGCAACTGGTATGCAACTGGTATGCTATCTACTGAAGATAGCAATTGGATTTCATGAGCACCCTTCTGCAACTGATACATGCTATCTACTGAAGATAGCAATGGGATTTCATGAGCACCCATCTGCAACTGATATATGCTATCTACTGAAGATAGCAATTGGATTTCATGAGCACCCATCTGCAATTGATACATCTATCTACTGAAGATAGCAATTGGATTTCATGAGCACCCATCTGCAACTGATATGCTATCTACTGAAGATAGCAATTGGATTTCATGAGCACCCTTCTGCAACTGATACATGCTATCTACTGAAGATAGCAATTGGATTTCATGAGCACCCACCTGCAACTGATACATGCTATCTACTGAAGATAGCAATTGGATTTCATGAGCACACATCTGCAACTGATACATGCTATCTACTGAAGATAGCAATGGGATTTCATGAGCACCCATCTGCAACTGATATATGCTATCTACTGAAGATAGCAATTGGATTTCATGAGCACCCATCTGCAATTGATACATCTATCTACTGAAGATAGCAATTGGATTTCATGAGCACCCATCTGCAACTGATATATGCTATCTACTGAAGATAGCAATTGGATTTCATGAGCACCCATCTGCAACTGATACATGCTATCTACTGAAGATAGCAATTGGATTTCATGAGCACCCACCTGCAACTGATACATGCTATCTACTGAAGATAGCAATTGAATTTCAACAAGCACCCATGTGCAACTGATACATGCTATCTACTGAAGATAGCAATGGGGTTTCATGAGCACCCATCTGCAACTGATATATGCTATCTACTGAAGATAGCAATTGGATTTCATGAGCACCCATCTGCAATTGATACATCTATCTACTGAAGATAGCAATTGGATTTCATGAGCACCCATCTGCAACTGATATATGCTATCTACTGAAGATAGCAATTGGATTTCATGAGCACCCATCTGCAACTGATACATGCTATCTACTGAAGATAGCAATTGGATTTCATGAGCACCCACCTGCAACTGATACATGCTATCTACTGAAGATAGCAATTGAATTTCAACGAGCACCCATCTGCAACTGATATATGCTATCTAATGAAGATAGCAATTGGATTTCATGAGCACCCATCTGCAACTGATACATGCTATCTACTGAAGATAGCAATTGGATTTCATGAGCACCCACCTGCAACTGATACATGCTATCTACTGAAGATAGCAATTGAATTTCAACGAGCACCCATCTGCAACTGATATATGCTATCTAATGAAGATAGCAATTGGATTTCATGAGCACCCATTTGCAACTGATACATGCTATCTACTGAAGATAGCAATTGGATTTTGTGCTCACCCATCTGCAATTGATACATGCTATCTACTGAAGATAGCAATTGAATTTCATGAGCACCCATCTGCAACTGCTATCTACTGAAGATAGCAATTGGATTTCATGAGCACCCATCTGCAACTGATATGTGCTATCTACTGAAGATAGCACTTGGATTTTCATGAGCACCCATCTGCAACTAATATGTGCTATCTACTGAAGATAGCAATTGGATTTTCATGAGCACCCATCTGCAACTGATATGTGCTATCTACTGAAGATAACACTTGGATTTTCATGAGCACCCATCTGCAACTAATATGTGCTATCTACTGAAGATAGTAATTGGATTTTCATGAGCACCCATCTGCAACTGATATGTGCTATCTACTGAAGATAACACTTGGATTTTCATGAGCACCCATCTGTAACTGATATATGCTATCTACTGAAGATAGCAATTGGATTTCATGAGCACCCATCTGCAACTGATATATGCTATC
Source organism: Amphiura filiformis (assembly GCF_039555335.1). Classification (NCBI taxonomy): domain Eukaryota; kingdom Metazoa; phylum Echinodermata; class Ophiuroidea; order Amphilepidida; family Amphiuridae; genus Amphiura; species Amphiura filiformis. The sequence goes on from NC_092634.1 coordinate 14,375,690, forward strand.
TACTGAAGATAGCAATTGGATTTCATGAGCACCCATCTGCAACTGATATGTGCTATCTACTGAAGATAACACTTGGATTTTCATGAGCACCCATCTGCTACTGATACGTGCTATCTACTGAAGATAGCAATTGGATTTCATGAGCACCCATCTGCAACTGATACATGCTATCTAGTGAAGATAGCAATTGCATTTCAAGAACACCCATCTACAACTGATACATGCTATATACTGAAGATAGCAATTGGATTTCATGAGCACACATCTGCAACTGATACATGCTATCTACTGAAGATAGCAATGGGATTTCATGAGCACCCATCTGCAACTGATATATGCTATCTACTGAAGATAGCAATTGGATTTCATGAGCACCCATCTGCAATTGATACATCTATCTACTGAAGGTAGCAATTGGATTTCATGAGCACCCATCTGCAACTGATATGCTATCTACTGAAGATAGCAATTGGATTTCATGAGCACCCTTCTGCAACTGATACATGCTATCTACTGAAGATAGCAATGGGATTTCATGAGCACCCATCTGCAACTGATATATGCTATCTACTGAAGATAGCAATTGGATTTCATGAGCACCCATCTGCAATTGATACATCTATCTACTGAAGATAGCAATTGGATTTCATGAGCACCCATCTGCAACTGATATGCTATCTACTGAAGATAGCAATTGGATTTCATGAGCACCCACCTGCAACTGATACATGCTATCTACTGAAGATAGCAATTGGATTTCATGAGCACACATCTGCAACTGATACATGCTATCTACTGAAGATAGCAATGGGATTTCATGAGCACCCATCTGCAACTGATATATGCTATCTACTGAAGATAGCAATTGGATTTCATGAGCACCCATCTGCAATTGATACATCTATCTACTGAAGATAGCAATTGGATTTCATGAGCACCCATCTGCAACTGATATATGCTATCTACTGAAGATAGCAATTGGATTTCATGAGCACCCATCTGCAACTGATACATGCTATCTACTGAAGATAGCAATTGGATTTCATGAGCACCCACCTGCAACTGATACATGCTATCTACTGAAGATAGCAATTGAATTTCAACAAGCACCCATGTGCAACTGATACATGCTATCTACTGAAGATAGCAATGGGATTTCATGAGCACCCATCTGCAACTGATATATGCTATCTACTGAAGATAGCAATTGGATTTCATGCGCACCCATCTGCAATTGATACATCTATCTACTGAAGATAGCAATTGGATTTCATGAGCACCCATCTGCAACTGATATATGCTATCTACTGAAGATAGCAATTGGATTTCATGAGCACCCATCTGCAACTGATACATGCTATCTACTGAAGATAGCAATTGGATTTCATGAGCACCCACCTGCAACTGATACATGCTATCTACTGAAGATAGCAATTGAATTTCAACGAGCACCCATCTGCAACTGATATATGCTATCTAATGAAGATAGCAATTGGATTTCATGAGCACCCATCTGCAACTGATACATGCTATCTACTGAAGATAGCAATTGGATTTCATGAGCACCCACCTGCAACTGATACATGCTATCTACTGAAGATAGCAATTGAATTTCAACGAGCACCCATCTGCAACTGATATATGCTATCTAATGAAGATAGCAATTGGATTTCATGAGCACCCATTTGCAACTGATACATGCTATCTACTGAAGATAGCAATTGGATTTTGTGCTCACCCATCTGCAATTGATACATGCTATCTACTGAAGATAGCAATTGAATTTCATGAGCACCCATCTGCAACTGCTATCTACTGAAGATAGCAATTGGATTTCATGAGCACCCATCTGCAACTGATATGTGCTATCTACTGAAGATAGCACTTGGATTTTCATGAGCACCCATCTGCAACTAATATGTGCTATCTACTGAAGATAGCAATTGGATTTTCATGAGCACCCATCTGCAACTGATATGTGCTATCTACTGAAGATAACACTTGGATTTTCATGAGCACCCATCTGCAACTAATATGTGCTATCTACTGAAGATAGTAATTGGATTTTCATGAGCACCCATCTGCAACTGATATGTGCTATCTACTGAAGATAACACTTGGATTTTCATGAGCACCCATCTGTAACTGATATATGCTATCTACTGAAGATAGCAATTGGATTTCATGAGCACCCATCTGCAACTGATATATGCTATCTACTGAAGATAGCAATTGGATTTCATGAGCACCCATCTGCAACTGATATGTGCTATCTACTGAAGATAACACTTGGATTTTCATGAGCACCCATCTGTAACTGATATATGCTATCTACTGAAGATAGCAATTGAATTTCATGAGCACCCATCTGCAACTGCTATCTACTGAAGATAGTAATTGGATTTTCATGAGCACCCATCTGCAACTGATATGTGCTATCTACTGAAGATAGCACTTGGATTTTCATGAGCACCCATCTGCAACTAATATGTGCTATCTACTGAAGATAGTAATTGGATTTTCATGAGCACCCATCTGCAACTGATATGTGCTATCTACTGAAGATAACACTTGGATTGTCATGAGCACCCATCTGCAACTAATATGTGCTATCTACTGAAGATAGTAATTGGATTTTTATGAGCACCCATCTGCAACTGATATGTGCTATCTACTGAAGATAACACTTGGATTTTCATGAGCACCCATCTGCAACTAATATGTGCTATCTACTGAAGATAGTAATTGGATTTTCATGAGCACCCATCTGCAACTGATATGTGCTATCTACTGAAGATAACACTTGGATTTTCATGAGCACCCATCTGTAACTGATATATGCTATCTACTGAAGATAGCAATTGGATTTCATGAGCACCCATCTGCAACTGATATATGCTATCTACTGAAGATAGCAATTGGATTTCATGAGCACCCATCTGCAACTGATATGTGCTATCTACTGAAGATAACACTTGGATTTTCATGAGCACCCATCTGTAACTGATATATGCTATCTACTGAAGATAGCAATTGAATTTCATGAGCACCCATCTGCAACTGCTATCTACTGAAGATAGTAATTGGATTTTCATGAGCACCCATCTGCAACTGATATGTGCTATCTACTGAAGATAGCACTTGGATTTTCATGAGCACCCATCTGCAACTAATATGTGCTATCTACTGAAGATAGTAATTGGATTTTCATGAGCACCCATCTGCAACTGATATGTGCTATCTACTGAAGATAACACTTGGATTTTCATGAGCACCCATATGCAACTAATATGTGCTATCTACTGAAGATAGTAATTGGATTTTCATGAGCACCCATCTGCAACTGATATGTGCTATCTACTGAAGATAACACTTGGATTTTCATGAGCACCCATCTGCAACTAATATGTGCTATCTACTGAAGATAGTAATTGGATTTTCATGAGCACCCATCTGCAACTGATACATGCTATCTACTGAAGATAGCAATTGGATTTCATGAGCACCCTATCTATTTTGTGTTTATTCTCTTCCTATTATTCTATGTTTTAGCACGGACAGTAGAGAGTAGAATGTACATTAAATAACTGATTATTTCCCAACCCATCCCAAACTTCCATCCCAAACTTCCAGTCTTCATTTAAGTCAATGTACTTCATGAACAGCAGTAGGTTTGACAAAGTTCTCATATTTAACTTACAAACTGATCAAGAGATGCTTAAATTAGCAATACTGAATAGGTACTTATGCATGCCTCTGTTCTAGTTGCTACATCCCGAGGGCTTTGAGGATAACCATGCATCTTGGCATTCATAAAATGTACAGCAAAATGCAACAACTATGCCTAAATAATAGGGCGGGTCATAAATAGGGAAGGTTTTTATTTCAAATCGGCCATGGCCAAAAGGTGTTCCACTTGACCCCACTTGAAGAAATATGCACTTTAAAAAATAATTGAAGTGGGTCTTCAGACCCCACCACCACCCTTATTCCCCTATATACTGAAATATGCACATTTTGTCAGATATTCAAAGAACAGATACATAATGAGAGGACATGTTGCTTCAAAACGTACATTTTATCCACCCAGAAGCACTTTTCAAACACAAATTAATCATCTACTATAGAAAATAGTCTATATACAATACTTTTCTCTGAATTTCATAACACTTTATATGCTAAGATGTCCAATATCGCATAAATATTACACATACAAAACTGGGTAACTTCAAATAACATAGCAATGAAAAAATTAGGTTGATGTATTATTACCGGACTTGCTTAAAAAGGAATTAAATGAATCTGTAGCTGTTTATATTATAGTGATTTATCATGAATAAACTATATTAAGGGCTTTTACTAATATATAATAATATTATACTAATATAATAAAAGCCCTTAATAAAGTTTGTTCATAGCACGTAAACCTATGGGGGGGAGTCTTTGAAAGTCCTTTTCGTCGTGATTATACAGCCCGATGAGCTGAAATTCAAATACTGTGAACAGAAAAAGATAAAGAAAAAAAAATTGGGGGGTCCCCTCAATAACTGGAGATGATCTTCATAGTCTAAATCAAGGGATCATCCAGGCGGCGGATGACATGATCGAGCCGAAACTTGTGAAACCGCCCGGCCGGCCGTATGGCATTTTACAATATAGTCGGTTAGTTTTGTGGGGTTCATTATCGAACCCCAACGGTTTTAACTTGTATTTATATTATTTATCAACATGGGCCTATTTGTTTGTGATATTTCAAAATAATCCCATTCAATTACACGGTTGACGATGAAAATTTACTGAATTTAGAGAATGCAATGCGCCCACCACCTGGGATCATCTTCAATATAAAAGCCGAATGTATCGAATGTTGTACGGCTCGTAGTATAGCACGTAAACCTATATGGGGTAGGGGGGTCTTTAAAAGCCCTTTCCCCGCTATTAGATAGCCCGATGAGCTGAAATTCAAATATTGTGAACAGAATAAGATGAAGAAAAAAATTGGGGGGTCCCCAATAACTGAAGATGATCTTCATGGTCTAAATCAAGGGATCATCTGTAATAAAAGCCCTTAAAATAGTTTGTTCATAGCACGTAAACCTATGGGGGGGAGTCTTTGAAAGTCCTTTCCGTCGTTATTATACAGCCCGATGAGCTGAAATTCAAATATTGTAACAGAATAAGATATAGCAAACAATTGCGGGGGGGGGGGTCCCAATAACTGGAGATGATCTTCATGGTCTAAATCAAGGGATCATCTTCAATATAAAAGCCGAATATATCGAATGTTGTACGGCTCGTAGCACGTAAACCTATATGGGGTAGGGGGTCTTTAAAAGCCCTTTCCCCCGCTATTAGATAGCCCAATGAGCTGAAATTCAAATATTGTGGACAGAATTAGTAAAAAGACAAAAATTGGGGGTCCCCAATACCTGAAGATGATCTTCATGGTTTAAATCAAGGGATCATTTGTAATAAAAGCCCTTAATATAGTTGTTCATAGCACATAAACCTATGGGGGGGGGGGAGTCTTTGAATCACTATGAAATTTTTACACTGAAAATCACACTGATATCTGTAATGAACACTGAAAATTTAACTCAATGAACAGCACCACTGAAAATAACACTGAAATAGTTCTTTTGTTATTCTGTATGCAAATAACCATTGTCCAACCACACTGAAAAATGGACTGAAACTCCTCTGGAAATCATTGGCCAGTCATTAATCCCACTGAAATTGATTTAATCCCACTGAAATGGATTCAATCACACTGAAATGATCTGACCTGTTCTATTCTTATGGAAATTAGTGCCCTGGATCATTGCTCATTATAGCAGACAATAGCTACTTGATATACCACTGAAAAATACACTGAAATAACACTGAAAACATTTTCAGTCTAACAATTTCTTTTGTTTTGATGATTTTCAGTGTTACCCTGTCATTTTCAGTGTGATTTTCAGTGTAAAAATTTCATAGTGCGAAAGTCCTTTCCGTCGTTATTATACAGCCCGATGAGCTGAAATTCAAATATTGTGAACAGAATAAGATATAGAAAAATGATCTTTATGGTCTAAATCAAGGGATCATCTTCAATATAAAAGCCGAATATATCGAATGTTGTACGGCTCGTAGCTCGTGAACCTATATGGGGTAGGGGGTCTTTAAAAGCCCTTTCCCGCCCCTGCTATTAGATAGCCCAATGAGCTGAAATTCAAATATTGTGAACAAAATAAGATACAGAAAAAATTGTGGGGGGGGTCCCCAATAACTAAAGATGATCTTCATAGTCTAAATCAAGGGATCATCTGTAATAAAAGCCCTTAATATAATTTGTTCATGATGGGTCACATATAACTTGAACAGCTACAGATTCATTTAATTCCTTTTTAAGCAAGTCCGGTAATAATACATCAACCTAATTTTGTCATGGCTATGTTATTAGAAGTTACCCAGTTTTGTATGTGTAATATTTAGGCCTATGCGATATTGGTGAATATTGGACATCTTAGCATACAAAGTGTTATGAAATTCAGAGAAAAGTATTGTATATAGACTATTTTCTATAGTAGATGATTAATTTGTGTTTGAAAAGTGCTTCTGGGTGGATAAAATGTACGCTTTTGAAGCAACATGTCCTCTCATTATGTATCTGTTCTTTGAATATCTGACAAAATGTGCATATTTCAGTATATAGGGAATAAGGGTGGTGGTGGGGTCTGAAGACCCACTTCAATTATTTTTAAAGTGCATATTTTTTCAAGTGGGGTCAAGTGGAACACCTTTTGGCCATGGCCGATTTGAAATAAAAACCTTCCCTATTTATGACCCGCCCTACTAAATAATGATGCAACATGAATGGTAATTTCCATCCATAAAATACAGGTTTTTTGTCATGTTTCAAACAATCAATAAGGTGAAATAAGTCATCTGCGGGGCTACATCTTAATTGCAGAAAACAATAAACTACAAAAGAAGTTTGTACAATTTTGCATCTTATCTTAGTACTTTGGTGGATATCCCAGAATTGTTTTCTTGTGTCTATTCACTTGTGCATGTTATGAAAGTTTATAATGCAATGTTCAATATGTTCTAGAATGTAATGTGCATTTCATTTCTCCACTTTAGTGCTTGCAGAAGGCAACATTTTAAGGACGTTAGTGATTCACTTTCACACTGGTTAACTCTCTCCACGTAGGTGAGGTGTCAACTGCATGTTTTAAATTTGTTTAATTTATCAATTTCAGAATTGTAAATTTTCATGACCATATTTGGAATCAGCATGAGAAATGCATTAAAATGAGTATAAACAAGCTTATTATTGGTTCAGTGATTCTTAAGATAGCTCTTGGTATTTTGAAAAATATCTCAAAACTTTTTTACGTTGAAGTCTATAGCTAGCACACAGAGCATTAAATAGGTCAAAAGGGATGCTCAGGTGTGCAGACCTTTAATAGATTCTAATTTCAGTAAATATGATATTCAAGGTTCTACTAACTCAATCAATTCACAATACCAGAGATACCACTTAGTACCACTCAAAAAGCCTGAAATAACATGTAAATGTGGGCTAAAAAGTCCTGAAACAGGGTGAGAGTAAATAGAATGTGGAAATTAGGACTTAGAAAAGACTGCAATTCTGGCTAAAACCTGAATAATTGCATCTCTGAATAAATAACAGACAATTTAATGGTGACATTTGTCACTATCGCTTAATTCTTTGGTCAAATTAATACTTTTTCACAAAATTCTTGACTAGATTTTCTATTCATTTTGTAAAAAATTCTGCTACAAAAATATAGTATCCTACAGTAGTAGTAAAAGGACAAACAAGATGTTTATTTTAAGCAGTAAGATTAATCTGATTGTAGACATCTGGGTAAACCATGATGTATTATATGTCTGCATTGTTATATACTACCAAACCAGGTTATTGGGGCGCTTGTTTTTATTGACAATTGCATCTAAAGTCTTAAATTCTCTCAATGTTTATTTAGCTCAAGAATTTAAATCCCAGCTACTATGTCAAGTATATACATTGTAACAAGTCTTTGTTCAGATAAGTATGTATTGGAATATGAAGAATGCTGGCTTGCAAAATTTGAGTGATGCAAATATGGTTACATGCCCAAAGCAAATAATACTTCTAGAGTTTAGGTTTGATTTGGTTCCACAAAACCAACAGGGAAATATGCTATTTGTCAATTTTGGTTGGGTTAAAGATTTGTTTTTAAATTTCTAATTTCATCTTCTGTACCCCATACTCATATGCATGCAGCCTTGAGAATTTCAAAACATAACTATTTGCCATATTTTCATCATTTTTTGCCACAAGATGGGACAAATCCATTAAGCCTGTTACTGGTTTCAAAGATTTGGTCTTGGGTTTCTTTGGAAAAAGCCCTGTGAATAGATATTTTTTCTCTCCCAAGTACTATCTTGGGACCCAGAGGATGTTTAAAGACATTCCCACAACCCAATGGGGTTTCTGACCTTGTATGTCTGGCTTTTGTACACATGTGGTACAGTTGATCATACCTTGCATTGGAATTGTGTGCAAATATCTGATGTTTTCATCCTATTATTTAACATTCAAAACATCGAGACTTAGGAATAAAATTAATGCAGTGGGACAATATGAATGTTTCCTGTAAGAAAATCAAATATCATTCCTAAGTCTCAACTATTAACTTGTTGGCTGCAGTTTTAAAATTACCATTTTGTGTGTGTGGCAATGGGGACTTTGCCTTTAAAATTAGGTTATATTGATCAAATTTCCCAATCATAGTGCATTGTAGGAATGCCTTTAAGCCTCCTCTGCTTGGGACCTGAAATATAGCCAAATTTGTGTTAATAGAGTGTAAAAATATGAAGAAATGGAATATTTCATGTGTATCCCTAAAGCAAGCTTTTGGGTGTTTTTTTTCATGAAATGGGAAGTAGTGTCAAAACCAAAGGAATCACCTAAAGAGTACCAACCCAAAATTCCCCTGTGTGTACTGCTATGGTGACACATAAACATGGTGGAGTTGGTACTCTTTGGTTCTACCTCAATGGTCCATACACAGATGGCTACCATGTGAGTGAAGTAAATTATGTAACTGGGAAGATGATAATTTGATGAAAATAGATCATGTCCTATAATATAGTCTATATATCCTCACTACTACAGATTGTGAGATGATTATGTATATGTGGTAGTAACCTACTAGCTATTAAGGTTATACACAATTTTGCCATTTTCAGAAGCAAAATGGGATGCACGTAGCCCCCTTTAAACTTATCTATTTCTGGAAATAAATATCGGAGAGAGAAAACGCAACTACGCCTAAAAGCTGAAAGTGTAAGGGTCATTATTATGCTTGAATTTTCCACTTGGCTCAAAATGAAATGTACTTTTCAAACATTTCAAATTTTTTTCAATATCCGAGCATCAAGATTTTTTGGGAACACGCCATAATTTCTCATTGGAAGTGGCGATTTTGTTGGGAACTTCGACGCCTACATTACAAACAAGTCAATAAAAGAATGTGCATATTCATTCTTGATATTGGTTGTCTCGATTTTTATGTAAGCTTAAAATGTTGGCCGAATTTGAAGTAAAATGGCCTCCACTTGTATGTCGCTTTTGTAACCAGTAATAATAATTCCGTGCAAGATTTCATAGACAAAATTCTGACCTACATTATTTCTATAAACCCTCTTCTGCATGCAGGTGCTATTTAAATTTTCATTTCGATAGCAGAAAATTGAGATATTTGCTATTTTTCCGACTCGCTGCTGCCAAATTGTCTAGTTTCATGATAAAAAGATACAGCGAAATCAATTTTTTTTCGAACCATTTCACCTCGTTTGCTTGTGCTTTGAAGTACAAACTTCAAAATTGATATAGTGATTCTATATTTCAAGCTGCGCCATACTGTGTTTTTCTTACCTCTGATTGTCGCTGCTCAAGGCCAAAATTCAAATTTTTGGACAGAAGTGACACTCTCATTTCTTTTTAAAACACATGTTTACGTACGAAATTGTTACGACGAGCTGAATTTGCCAAGTGGTGTTGCCGAGGGCAAGTGGTGTTGCCGAGTTTGGATTTTAAAATATTTAGGTATTTTCTAGCTTAAAATCCAGCGCCAATGCTGCGCTTGCAACAGGTAGATATTTAGAAATCCATTTAAGGTATGGGTATGGGTATGGAAATTGGGGATCCTAAAAATTGGCATATGCCTATATATAGGCTATATGCAAAGGGATGGGGCATTTTGGCAGGCCAAGGGGAGGGGGCCACAAAATTTGGCAGTCCAGGGGGTGCGGATGCGATTTTCGGCTGGCGAGACGGGAGGCAAGCGATTTTTAGCGAGTCGCTTGGAAATGTTGGCTTATAATTAGTAGGCTAATACCGGTACTGATTGCACAGCCTTTCGAGAAAGCAATTTTTTGGCAAGCCGGGGCCGGGGGAGGGAATAAAATTAAATTTTGGCAGGTCGAAAGGAAGAATGACTTTACCTAGCACACATTAAAGGGGCATTTCGTGATCCACAGCCTCATACAACCCCATAGGCCTACGCCCTTTCTCACAAGTTAAGATTTTTATACCAGTCATCCCGCTCTGGCCACATGTTTAGGCATTTTCACGAGATCAATTCATTAAGCAATGGAAAATATTGCCAAATTTGAATTTCGTTTTAAAAGCCTACTCCCCATTAAAAAAACCACTAATTTTGGGGGATTAAAAAGTTCTGTAAAATGAAACAAAAGGCTGCCTCAATCCTAATTATTCATTTAATAGGCCAGGCCTTCATTTCTGAAAATATCGGGAGCTCAGTTAGTCACTCTCCTATGTGTAGGCCTACTGAGGAGCTTGACAAGGAGCTCAATTATATAATATCAATATTAAACCATAGGATTTTCAAGAAGTGAGCAGCTCAATAAATGCCATTAGTAAAATTATTGGGCCTACGATTTTTATATTTTATTTGACTGTGATCCGTTTTTCTATAGGCTATATACATGCCTACACTGTATATAGGCCTACCTTTAAAATTTCTAAAATTGGCGGAATTGAACAAGCTCTAAATTTCTCATCGTCCAGCATAACCAAGGGCAACGGGGGGGCGCCCTAGCTATGGCCATACCCGTAGTGGCGGAACCAGAATTTTTTTTCCGGGCATGGGGCCGGGGAAGTGAATTTGAGACGGGGCACTTATTGCACTTGAAATTGCCGCAAAAAAAGTGAAAATTACATAATTGTGGGGATTTTGCCTAAAAACTGGATGAGAAAGAAAAAATATTGGGGAAATACTGCCCCCCTAGCGGCGCCACTGCATAGCCTATCCATCCATGATGCTAGAATGACGGAAGTTCTGGCGCTGAAATTCAATTTCAATATCACGAGTTTTTATCAGGGATTTTACCAAGGGAAGGCGATAGTGTAGGATTTTGCTGATATACCAGGCAACACGAGAAAGGTGTGGCTAAATAAGGGAGTGTTCATTATAAATATTTTCCATTATCATACTTTTGACGCCGAGAGCATAATTATTTGAAGCCTATGCCTCGTGTCAGTCACATGGTCACATTATTTTCTGTTGAAAGAGAAACGCACATGTCTCTGATTAGCTCGGGATTAGCTACTGCTGCTGCGTGCTGGTCTGTTGTTGCCGAGTGGAAATGGGAAATTTATGAATGAACTTCCGCAACTTTGCAACATCATCACGCAGCGGCGTAGCTGGGATTTTTTCCAGGAGGGGCAAGACTGTAGGCCCTATGGGGAGGGGCCCAAATATCCACCAAATTTCCCACTGGGGCGGGGCCCAAATAGACAATTTTGCCAGGCTTATCATAATCAGATATGGTAGGCCTATTGAGCTGTGTTGCATATCGTTTGGATCCCCCATCTCTCTGCCCCTCCTCTCACCCTCTCCTCTCTTTTTTCCTCTTTCTCTCCCCCCCCTTTCCCTCTTTTTTTTTTTTTTTTTTAGGCCGGGGGCCCCAAATAGGCAATTTTTGCAATTGCCCCCCCCCCCGGCAGCTACGCTACTGTCATCACGGTAGACATACGCGGTAGGCCTACAAGCAGGGCTGTCAACTCTCACGCATTGGCCGTGAGTCTCACGCATTGGGTCACTTTCTCACGGTCTCACGCCAAGGTAGTATAATCTCACGCCTACGTAATAAATCTCACGCAAAAAGCTGGAAAATTAGTAAAATCTCACGCATCGTCCTGAATAATTTGTTGCTCCTACCGTCCCCCGCTTTTCACATTCCCGAGCGCCGTGGCTCAAATATTAATGGTTCAAAATGAACATTGGAGTCGGCAAATCCTGCACGCCTAGCTCTTTATACAGACAAATATAGTAGGCCTATCAAAATGTTGTATTTTTATATTTTCTGGTGGACTCATGGAGAATATCATGTCATGTAGGTCCCGGCGCTGGGTGGGGGGTCTCAAGGCATTTTGGTAGGCCTACCCATGCTTGATTCCGGAGGTTTTTAGCAGGTCCGACCATTTTTTAAATAAAAACACCTCGGCGGGTCTCTTCAAAACATTTGTACCAAGGATCAAAGTCATCCAAATTTGGCCTAATTTGACGCTTTTTTAAGGGCACTTTTGCCAAAATGCGCCTAAAAGTTGGTCTTCGCTGTAAACCCACCCATCATAGTCGTTGAAAAGGTAGGCCTACCCCAAAACTGTGGCACATCCACGAACCCGAGGGAGAGACCTCCATGGTAAAAACACACCTCTAGCGGGACCAGATTTATAATTTAAAATAGGCCTACATTTTGGAAGCCAGTCATCACGACAAAACGGGCCATGGCAGTGTTAATGGTATTAACACTTTGATTTTAGGCTTAAATAACGAGTGTAGGCCTATAAATTACAAATTTGCACACACCGGGGAACCTTCTCAAGCTGGTTTGGGTAAGGATGTGAGGCTGTGACTCCGAAAAACTACGGTATGCGATTTTAAACCAAATTTGAAGAAAACAGACCCAAAATTGTATCAACTTTTGGACTGAAAGTTTTCGCAAATATTTACTTTTTCGAGAAAATTATTGAAAATACCCTTCTTGAACCTCATTTTCATGACACTGAGGGTCAATAAAATCATGGCTTAAAATACAACAGAGTCTAAACTAAATGGCTGAAAATGCACCCCAAATCTGCCGCACATCCCCACGACACATTTCACCTTATAGATTTTGAAAATTGTCGCAATAAAATAGGCCCGAACTTATCCCAAATTATCCCCGAAAAAATATTTTTTGCAGGTGAGGTTGGAGTCTTATTATTTTTATTCTCAGAGAGGATATGGGTTGATAATTTTAGCAGGGTACAATTTGTCTTGTTTTTTGACGTTGAAGTTCCAGATTCTTTTTTTATATGTTATTATTCATTTATTTATTTATACCCGGGATTTATACCCTGTACGTGGGGAAAAGTACACACGGCAGCTACAGAGAAACCACGAAAAACACCTGTAAAGTGCATGAAAATGCCCCAAAAATGTGCCAACCGAAACACCCGAACAGGAAGATAAAATAAAAAACAAAACCAAAAACCCAGGAAATTTCCGAAATAAGTTCCAAATTCTTTGTCCCCACTAAAATATATGAACACTCCCTTAAGAATTATGCCCTCTTCCGCTATTCTGGCAGTAGGCGTTGACAATTACCTTCATATTTTTGAAGCATGTTTGAACCCGATTTGTTCTCTATTCACATTTTTAACGTTGCAAGTAACATTTCAAGCCTTTCGAGAAACCACGAAAAACTCCTGTAAAGTGCATGAAAATTTCGAGAAACCACGAAAAACTCCTGTAAAGTGCATGAAAATGCCCCGAAAATGTGCCAACCGAAACACCCAACAGGAAGATAAAATAAAAAACAAAACCAAAAACCCAGGAAATTTCCCGAAATAAGTTCCAAATTCTTTGTCCCCACTAAAATATATGAACACTCCCTTATGAAGTCTGCCCTCTTCCGGCTATTCTGGTAGTAGGCGTTGACAATTACCTTCATATTTTTGAAGCATGTTTGAACCCGATTTGTTCTCTATTCACATTTTTAACGTTGCAAGTAACATTTCAAGACCTCTATTTGTGACAGGTATTTATTACCTTGCTAGAGATGTGCCTAAAGTTGAAATTCAATATTTCGGATCGCAAAGATCGAGAGATATAAAGTTGTTGAATATCAGTTTAACACCATGGATCATATGGGCGTCTTATATGAACGATTACGATAACTAGGCAAAAATGGCTGGGATACAGGTTGTGTAAATACTACATGAATATTCATGAACTATACAGATTCCATTCTTCTCTAATAATAAAGATGTCAATCACTCTCCCAGACGACAGTTGCTTGGCGCTTGTAAACAAATCGAATAATAGTGCTTGATAACAGCTAAAAAATAGGCTAAAACACATTTTCACACAATTTTTCCGGATTTTTTATTTCACATGATAAGTAGACATATTTTCTTACGTATAAGGTAATAATATATTTTTTCTGGAGGTAAAGCCCTTCAACACTTTGTTTAACCTTAAGACATGATTGATTTTATGTATGCTTGAAATATTACTGCCCCACCCATCCATAGTGGGTGATTTTCAATCAAGGTGAATTATTCAGTACTATCTTACAGAGAAAAACATTTTGTTTTTGATTTTATTTTCTAAGATGTATATGACTTGTGTGTGTTAAATGTATGTTTAAACATACAGAGTGTCCACAAATGTGAGCCCACATGATTTTAAAATGTAACAGTCCAGTTAGAATCAGGTGCGCAAGTCCTTTTATGGTGCAAGTTTGAGCCCCAACAGTGTCTATTACTGTTCTTGTTGACAAACTAAGCTAGCCAGGGCAATTTCGCTAGGTAAGGAACTTACTGCTAATTGAAACTCAGGGAACTGATGCGGGCTGTGACGGTTATTATATGATGTAGGCTTACTAAAGTTCTGCACCTGTATAGAGCTGTGTACCTGAATTATGCTCTATGGTTAATAAGGTGTCTTGGGGTAGCGATGGTCACTATATATGTAGGCTGATTAGGGTTCTGCACCTGTACAGAGCTGCATCCCCATGCTAAATGTGTATCTTGTGCCGAAATGGTCAGTGACTTTCTGTGTTAGTACAATGAACTTATGGAATTGCATTATATAAATCTTGGATTTTTTAAATTTAAATCTGATTATTGATGCACCTTGAATGTAATTTAATCAAAATAAGGTATTGCAGGTTGCTTGCATTCCTGAAATCCAAAACAGTAACAAGTGTTTGCACTATCTTTCTAGCATCATACATTTGTAACACAATCTCTTACACATAGTCTCTTACACACCTTGCTTTGTTTCCCTCATCCATGAGGTCCTGTATATCACTGAAAGACGTAACAGCAAGCTTAGAGAGATCCTCTACATATGGTCCCAGTAAAGGGTGTTCTCGTACTCTCAGGTTTTTGTTGTTCTTTGGGTTGAGAAGATCCCTGACACGTTCACAGTAGATCTCCATATAGGAGACTTCAACCGAATACTTCATGGTATCATCCTGGTTGCTGTTTGTGCGGTCAAATAATTCTTGGCATAGCTGCAAAATATAAACAAGAATGAGTGATAAATATATCATGGCTGGACAAACACTGCTTATTTATACAGTGGTTTTCAACTTTTTTATTTTATTTGAGGGCCACAAAGGGGAACACATTTCAAACATGAGGGCTAATTATACATCCCAGACTCGTAAGTTTTCCTTTAAATTTTAGAGTTGGTCAAGGACCAAATAGAAGTGGTTGGCAGGCAAAAAAATTTGGCCCGCAGGCTGCCTGTTGAGAAGCCCTGGCTTATCTAAACTATCTCTAAAGGTTTTACATATTTTAGGTGGTCTTTCAGAAGTTTTAAGGTGTACCCAAACCAATATCTTTTGCCTTTTTTGTTTGCTTGTTTTTGTGTGTGACCGCGGTTTTCTTTGTTTATTTTAATGTGACCATTGTTATTAAGGGCTATTAGTTTTCACATTGATACGGCAAGTGTTGCCAGTATGTCTTGTACATTGACAAAAATTGTGATGTGCCCAGCGTCTTTGTAAACAACATGCCACACGTATCGAATAAAAACTGCACAAATCTTTAATTTGTATGCACTGTGAGATTCTTCATGTGGCTAACACCAATGTCTGTACTTCTGTCAAGTACAGCGAAATAATTGGACTATTCCAGTTGAAATCCATACACCCTTATGGAAGACATTATCTTAATCTTCCATTCCTTGAGTATGAATTTCAGTTGGGTTTACCTGAATGGGTGAATCCATTTGAAATATACACCCCATGTATGGGAGAGATTAAGGTCATGTCTTCCATATGGAGTGTATGGATTTCAACTGGAATACCTCAATGGACAGCAGACATATTGCACAATGCACAACAGACATTCTGCCATATGGTAAACAACAATTTTACTTGAGACAGCATTGCTATGTGCTTGTGGCCCCTGAACATGTTTAAAACAAAACTGCCAACAGGTTACATAGGAGGTTTTGCTTTAAACATTTTTTTAACAGGTTTTTTCTGCCCAATGACGATATTATTCAGGGTGTTTCTTCTTTCTTTCAGACTTAACATTAAAAGAAAAGGAAATGAAACTGATCCTTCATTGAAGCATGTACAAACTGTCAACTCATTTGGGGACTGGGAGCATGCAGGGGGAGCAATAATCGGGAGCAGGAGTTCCCTGGTTACACCACTGTTTCAATCAGCAGCGTAGCCAACCATTTAGAGTGGGGGGAAAATCCAAATTTTCATCCCATTTGTCAATTTATCGTCCCTTTTTAGTCATTTTAATGACATTTTACTCTTTGCCATCCCGGTTTGCCATCTCCATTTTATCCCTGAAACATTTATGTGGGAGCACTGCTCCCCCTGGTTACACCGTTGGTTTCAATGCTTGCAATTTATTTTCAAATGACGTAAGTACAGAGCAAATTGGTTAAAAACAAGCAGGTGAACTGTCATTTGATCAATTTGAGAGCAATACGAACTAATAATATCAGTTTCCACATACCCAATTTAATGCCTTGAATATACACTATTCATTTCAACACAAAAATGCAAGTATAAGTTTACTGCTCCAATATCAAAAACAGACATATCTTGATTCACTATTACTCAGTGATTTAAAAAAAAACACCCAACACATGTATATTTAATACTTTCCAAATAAATAATTTGATCCAGAATTTGGAGAACTATAATTCCACACAAACAAGAAAGATGTATGTGATAATGTGAGAAAAAGAATGCAATCACACAATTTTGCTTGATTGATGTACAATATGATGGTACTAATATCTCATATTTGTCATTTGATTTCTACAGTGCAATAAAGAAATTGATATAATAGTTTGGCTGCTTATTCTTAATCAAAATAAAGCAATATTGTAACATTTCCTAAGAAGACCTTATGTGCTGTAGTTGTGACAATATCTCGGTTTTTCTAATAAAACGATGGAATATGTCATCTAATTCATACGATCGGTTAATGGAACTTGCTTATCGCTGAAATGTCTTGTTGGCCGCATGAATTATGGATGTTCATTCTCTGTGTGTCTTATTTATATGTCAATATGTGAATTTGCAGAATGTTCATAACACACTATGCCAATCAACCTCATAACAATTTATGCATTAGGAATATAGGCACTGGAATGAAATTTGTGATTTTATGTATATCACCTTATTTGTTTGGCTTAAAATTAAAGGGAAAATATCTGATAGTATCTACCTGAACCAAAGTCAGAATAAACTTAAGCTAATTCTAACTGCATACTTCTTATCCACCTTATCCCAATCGACAAATATGCCTATTTCTTAACATGGAGACCTACAAATTTCAATAATTTTCAAGTGATTATACAGCGGTTCACAATGCATATGCAACATATGGAGATAGCAAGAAACTTGTTCCATGTATAAGCAGGTCATTCAACTAACCACTAAGAAAGTAACGTAAGATTGCGTGGTATACACGTCTCTAATCAGATTACTGAAATCAGTTAAATTAACGCTATCTATTCCAATATAGGTCACAGTATAGATCCTACTTTGCAGGTGAAGTAATAAATTGTGATACAAATAAGGACTGTGGCTTGCAAAAACAGGTGCCTCCTACCACAAACTAACATGCGCTATGCACTGATCCGGGGAAAAGGGATGGATTAGTCCATCATGCGAAAAGCATGTCAGATCACTATGCTAGTGCAAAATGGCTTTAGAAGTGGAACAGTTGAAATTGTATATATAGAGACTTGTTTAACTTACTGGGCTATTTCAGTTGAAATCCATGTACCCCTGGAGGAAGAAATGATGTTAATATCCCACACAAGGAGTGTAGATTTCAAATGAAGTCACCTAAATATTTCAAATGGAGTTACCCATTCCAGTAACTCTATTTGATATTCACACTCCCTGTGTGGAAGATTAAGGGCATGTCTTCCATCTTTCATATGGGGTGTATGTATTTTAACTGGAATAGCCCAATTCAGTAGCCTATACAGAGGCAGACCTGAAACTGACCATTTGTGAAAAAAGAGGAAAATGCTTTAAAAAAGAGGAAAATAGCGCAAAATCATGCTAAAAAGCTCAAATTGGGTTGAAAATAACAAATAATGTGTAAATTTCAGGAATAAAAAAAGAGGAAATCAGCTAATATGAGGAAAAGTTTAAGGTCTGCAGATGACTTGTAAGTAGAGTTGTAGCAGCTATGGTGGGCAGTGGAACTCACCTCTGGAGCCCACCACGAAAAGTCTATTTCAATACTGGAGCTTAATACTCGAAAAACGTGCATATTACTCAATTTTTTCTAAAAGTGTCCAGTATTGATAAAGTCTTCTTAAAAATATCAAGTTTCTATAAATCGCCACCCACTCTTCAAAATCTACTAGCTACAACTCTGCTTGTAAGGTGACAGAATTTTCTAAGGAAACGCCTCAGAAGCAATCTTCTCCCACATTTAACATGATATCTAAGCATTCAAACATAAAGAATTTCACCTGATCAAGACCAGTCAAAACTTAAGTTTTCATTCGAAGTTTGAATAATGAAAGGGGGCTATAAGATACTTTCTTGTACATGACAAGAAGGATTTAAAAACACCAGTAGCTGCTCAATATAAGATACATTATTCTTTATGTGATAAAAAATAATGTTGTGCAGGTAAATTAGTCAAGCAGTTTCAGACCAATTTTTACCCAAGATGCTTATCACAAGTTGACATCAACCAGTGAGAATTGTAGGGCACAGGTCTTTTTCTAGTTGCTCAATTTGCTATATGCACCCAATATTAAATAATGCATTTTCATAAGCAACTTTTTTGCCAAGCTGGTTGAAAACTTACAAATGGGAGCCATAGGGCATCTCTGCATACATCTTCCTTGTGCTCATCATGCAGCAGTATGTCCTATATTCCTGATGTACCAAGCTAATTGTGAAGTTTTAGGTTACATTCATTTTCATCAAGCAAGATTACTCGAGCAAAGTGTGCCAAAGTTTGTGTTGTTATGTTGTTTTATTACCATAAGCCATGGAAGAATGGAAATGGGACAATGCGACTCTCTTCTGAGACCATCAACATATAGGAATGATAAAGTTGTTATTGAAAAATTCAATGTATAATTCAGAAGAAAATTACTGTGAATTATTTATTAAACAAGTGCAGGGTGGCCCAAAGGTATTAGCATGAGAAAATATCTTACACTTCCCATAATGCATTTCTCCCATTTCAATTTGCTGTACTAATTTGCAATCTAGTGCAACGTGGGTCGATAGTGACGAAATGTACCTCAATGAACAGAGCACATCCAGATCTTGCAAAATATGTTTATTTCTTGCTTATCGACCTATTTATAACCGGTCTATTCTAACAATGTAAACAAAAGGAACCTGTACAAAGTAATGGGAATGTCATTTGATGAAATGAGGTGATGTATCATGTTGCAAAG
The DNA here is from genome assembly GCF_039555335.1 of Amphiura filiformis. Classification (NCBI taxonomy): domain Eukaryota; kingdom Metazoa; phylum Echinodermata; class Ophiuroidea; order Amphilepidida; family Amphiuridae; genus Amphiura; species Amphiura filiformis. Next base: position 14,395,684 of record NC_092634.1, read on the forward strand.
GATTCTGGGAAGGGTAAAAAATGTTCTCTGGGTATCAGCCATGAAAAATAGTCACTCATCATTTCATGTTGTAGCTTGTGATTTAAAAGACAATTGTAGAATTCTTTTTTAAATCCATCAATTTTTCCTTTGAAAACAAGAATGATGAGTACAGCACAAAGACCTGTCATGTTATAAAAGGCTGGTGTCATACAGCATGGGAAATCACATTGGAGGAGCTAATAGCTACATTTGTAATATTAAAATCTATCCATTATTCATGAAAATGATCTTACTACTCAAATCAAGTGATAATGAATTGGTATTAAATGTGCAGAAAAAAATCCTGCATCTAAATTCAACAGTAATGATATTTATGTTCTCATATGATATACACCAATGGCTACCTTGCGCTATTTTGCACCAATACTGCTATTATATATATTTTTTGTACCTATTTCAAATTGTTTAGCCAACATGAGCAATTAATATCCTATTCAGTGCCTTTCCCCTACATATACCATTAGTTATCTTTAAATAACTTACTTAAAACGCCTGGGTTACTGTCTGTGGTGTGCACACACAGTGTAAACACAGAAGTGGGGTTCTGATTAGCTGATACAACAACAACAGACCAGTAATCTGATTGGCCTATTACATGTCAAAGCTTCGCTAGTTGCAGAGCGGTGCTCATAGAGGAAACACAAAGCGCCACCTTTGTCCATCATTAACATGCGTGCATCAATCAGAGCGAGAGGTCTGTTCCCACAGACTACTACAGACCATGTATCAACAGTCAAAGTCCCTGTTTATTGTATGCTGTGAATTTACGCATATTCATGAGGGCCGATCGTTTATTGTATGCTGTGAATTTACGCATATTCATGAGGGCCGATCGTTCCATCATGCAGTGTCTAACAATCACGTCAACGTTGCGTGCCTTCACGAATACGCGATAGAGCATTGTGTGCCTTTGTGATTACGGTAAAAATATGTGGTAAGTGCGTAGCAGTTTTGCCTGTCGTATTTCATGGAACAATTGGCTTTCATTATCGGGTGATGCTCAGACTTTGACTGCTTGTTACGCAGTTTGTTTAGAGCTCATATTGAAATTCCCTTACACAGGAAGGTGTGCGCCATCCTGCAGCTTTCCTGTGCTAGCCTTCTTTTGTTAAAATCCTGGGCAGGGTGTATCACTGATGCATATAATCCATCCGCTTTATGACCGAAGCTTTCCTGAGGCGCCGCTTAGCGAGGGGAATCCTGCCTTGTTTCTGTGTGAAAATGTGGTTGGGTATTTCAATATGAGCCCTTATTTTTATCTCTTTCGTCCATAGTTCTGCTCTGGAAGCTAGTGCAATTACAAACTTTACACATGGCAGCTTTTGAGGATCTTACATTTTGCACCTGAAGCCTTCATTAGTCTCTTTCGCAGGTCTGATTCCGATCATTCCACACAAAACATCTGCCAAGACTTTTAATATGTTAATCGGCTACTTAATATTCATGAGTCATGGCCATATACCATAGAACCCTATTTTTAGTAGTATCAAACTGGAAAAGTTCCGGTATGGATCTTTCTTGTGGTATATCTCAACACCATTCAGAGTGTTATACATAAACATTGGCAGCCGCTTTGTGTGGAGAGGATGGAATCAACTAACGCCTTCATATGGTCAAAGACCTGCATGACTAGTCTATCAGAACAGATTACATATGATTGAAGGTCATACATAATAGATTCATTTAACCATCATCATACGATCAATAATATATATATTCACATTAAGACACCTGAGGGATTTGAACTTGGTATATAATTACATGATACTACCCACTTAAGTATAAACCATTGGATGTGACATGTCTACACAATATCCTGTGCTCCTTCAGGATCTACCTACACCTGGCTACATGTCATGACATACAATTGCTAGAAAGTAGTAAGTGAAATTGCTGCCTTATGTTATTTCATCTTAACCCCATGAGAACTACCTGCCGATTGGCCAAAAGGAATATTGTGTCCAATTTTGAACCAATCAAGGAGGGTATTAATAAGATCATCTGCAAATGCAAGTTTGACCACAAATAGTTTAAAGCCTAGTCATAATTGGCAATTAAAATGAGCATTTCAAGTTATAAACCAATCAGAAATGCTGTTAGATGACCAGTAGTGTCCAGGGGGTTAAAATGCTTCCTGGGAAAACTAAGTCATCTTCCAATAATATCAAGGGCCAACTGACTAAGGGGAAAAAAAAATTTTTTCAGAAAGAAAAAAAGAGATTCATACAAAACAAGGAGATCACATTCTCAAACCTTTATTGAACTACAACTCACTAAAGACTGCTACAAGTACTCATTTATCCCAAGAACCATCATAAACTGGAACAACCTACCACAAGAGATAATCACCATTCAAGAACCCAAAGCTTTCAGGAACCAGCTAAAAGATCACTTTACCATCTGAAACAGAACTCACATGTGCACACCAAACCCGATTTGTCCCAACACAAACTAGAACCAGAATTAAAGGTGAAAAAAAATCCAAAATAAAAACATTACCCAACCCAAATCAAACCAGACCAAATCAAACAAGACAAAACTAAACCAGACCAGACTAGACCAAATCAAACCAAACCAAACCAAACCAAGCCAAACCAATTAAACCATATCACATTTTGAAATCAAGATGTAATGCAATTTTCAAACCCAGCACAAGACAGCCATGAGACATACAACTTGAATAATTGTAATTTAGAGATTCTAACCCACACCTGTGTCTATGGCCAGTGGGAGGTTTCAAAGATCAAATGGTGAACTTACGGAGCAATATATTTTATATTCAGCTTTGAATAGAAAACACTGTACTAAATGATATATGATATTTTGAAAAATGCTGCCCATCAATAAATCTTGTAAGACATGTTTAGTTAGTTATAGTCTGTCTTGTCTCAAGTTGAGAGTTACGCCATGTTGGATTTCGCAGTGGCAGATTCAAATCAGTGCGTTTACGTGTTTATGCCTTTAAGCGGTTACATCGCCAGTATACAGACAAATTGCCCTCCTATGCATATCCCTGTGGCATTAGGTTAGCACACGCGATTTGAATCTGCGAAATCATGACATGATGTTACTCTCAACATGAGATGACACAGACTATAGTTGATCAGGGTATTTTCTCTGATCGTGAAGAATATAATGTTAAATTTCTTCTCACCCCATACACTGTTTAGTATGTGCAGGTAAGAGTGGCGTTTGTAGCAGTATGCTATGCAAGGGTGAGTTAAGCAGGAGCAGGCCTGTAACCTGGGGGCGAGGGGGGTGGCCCCCACCAAATCGCCAAAGGCCAAAAAAGTCATTTGGCCCCTGTGAAACCTATAACAGCTCCTGGGGCCAGTTCGCAAAGCTATGGCGTAGACATGTCATGCTTTATTTTAATACGTACATCGCATGATATGTCCATTGCGTGGGACATATACTACTGTCTTAATTTATGACCAAGTTTCGCAAACTGGGCCCTGTTCTTGTAAACCAGCCTGAACCAGTAACTGTTGCTGTGAATAAGTGAATAAGTGTAGTTTGAGTCTTCCTGAGAGAAATGACTTCCAGATCTTGGCTATTCCATTACATGCTTTCCAGGTTGTTTGCTACCTTTTGTATTTGTACATTTCTGAGCTCTGCGATATCAATATCTAACCCGATACACCATTTTGACAGTATGTGATCTACCTGTGGTATACTTTCTGAGTTGTGGTTCTTCTTTACCCATCATAGTATATGACAAGCAATCACTCATACAATTGCATCATGGCCCATGACCTTTGACCTTATGTGACCCACCTGTGGTATAATTCCACTTTGTTACAGTTCTTCTTTCCCCATCTTGGCATATATCATATGTGACACGATCTGGTCCATGAAGACCAAAGGAGGCATTTCTGAAAATTGAGTTACTATAATTATTACCATGTACAAATGTTTTAAAGTTATGAAGTGTTGTAATGTCTATTTTCTTAACTCCAATACTCCATATTTTTGCCTTTATCGTAATTTCAAATTTGCCGCTTTTGCCTCAAACGACCAGATTGTGTCGCATAAATGACAAGCCATTACTTGTATAATTGTACGTCACAACCCATGATCTTTGACCTTATGTGACCTACCAGTGGTATAATTCCTCGTTGTTGTGCTTCTTCTTTACCCATCATGGTATAGGACTTGCCAGCACCTGTCTGTCCATATGCAAATATACACACATTGTACCTGTACAAGATGACAAATAACAAACAAATTATAGGGACATCTCAAAATGGGCTATTCCATTTAAAATCCACACTACCCCTGTGGAAGATTTTGGAAATATCTTCCACAGAGGGAATATGAATTTCAAATGGAATGAGCAGCTCCATTTGAAACTCATCCTCCCTCAGTGGAAGATTCAGGTTGAATCTTTCTCAGAGGGTGTGGGAAATTCAAATGGAGTTACCTAATGTGTTCATTCCTTCCATTTGAAATTCATACTCCACCTGTGGAAGATATTTCCACAGGGGTAGTGTGGATTTTAAATGGAATGGTCCAATATAAGCTCAGCTGACCAGACACCGTTTATGCTGGTCAAGAGAAAATTTGTCAAGTGATCAAACAAAATGAAAATAGGAGTACGGGTTGTCAATCATGTTTAAATTGCAAGATATTGTATAATATTTTCTCTGTACACAGCATCATACAGACCTTTAGTTATCCCACATTTTCATATATATATTTATGAGGCTATTCCAATATCTGCCATACCCCCTGTGGAAGATTTTAGAAAAGTGTATCACAGGAGGAGTATGTTTTTAAAATGGAATTGGCTGTGGTTAATTATTTGGAAACCCATACTCCCCCTGTATATAGCTTTACCTATACCTTCAACAACTTTAGAGTATTTCAAATGGAAGTTACCCAATTGTCTATTATAATTCAAACCCATTTCACTCTGTGGAAGACTAGCTACACAGGGGGAGTATAGATTTCAAATAGAACAGCCTACTGCAAGATGGGATCAATACTTCCAGGCATAGCTTGCTCAGCTTACAACCTTTTTCTTGTTTTCATACAAATTTCATGACTTGACTACAGTTGTTGATGACAGTAATTTATTTATCATCGCTGACTCTTTAGCTTGTTTTCATCAAAATTTCATGAAAAAGGAGACGCAAATAATCTACTGTTTGTATGAGGGTGATTATAAATTCATGATCAGTTGACAATAACTTCCCCATTTCAAATGTAGGACATGTAAACTGCAATGTCATCCAGCGGTGATTTCCTGTGTTTTGAAACAGATCATAAAGACATCAGGAAGGAAAATGGTCCTTCTAATACAATCAAATATATGGTACTTGCTCAGTATTGGGATTTCCGATGCTATTTTTATAACAAATTAATCAATTCTTGGAGGAATAATACCTTAACCCCATAGGCACTGCTGCAAATGATCAGTCTCAGATTAAAGAACTATTTTGATTGGTTCAAAAGAGGGTTATATCATGTATTGAGCCAATCAGAGATATGATAAGAATGACTAGTAAGGCGGAAGAGGATTATAATTTAAAATTTGTGACCTGCTACCACGAAATCAGCATAAAGTCGCAAGGTGTTAGTCACTCAAAACACCCTGGCTACTGCCTGGTCATTCACAAAGATAATACTACTGGCTTGTACAGGTGGCGGTAAACAAAAAACATCAACTTAGACCAAATATCTCGAAACTACCAACTCAACAAAATGAGCATAAAGTCGCGGCAACTTTACGCTGAGTTTGTGGTAGCAGGTCACATATGTGAGAGCTCAATCAAGAGCTTAGTAAGATAGGTGACTGTAGTACCTAGATGGAGTTGTCACCTGCCTAGCACCACATTAAAAATTATTATTTAGTGCAAGTGAGTTTATTTGTTTTGCCGAGTTCATAATATTCTAGCTCAAGTTTATCATAGGGGAAAAATGCTATACTGAAAGTCTGAATGTGAATCAGGCCTCAAATAAACAGTTTTTCATAAATGGATGTCATAGTGAATGTGTTGGCATTGGCATTTGTGTAGATACACCTTGAGACGAATATACCTACATATACCTGTAGGTATATTCGTCTCAAGAAACACCAACCAAACACAGAGATGTCCAAAAGCGCAGGCGGCTGGCTAGACTACCCCGTAGTCCACTTGCCCATTGTGCATACTCTGGATATTGTATTAACTCTGATTTAATTATTGTGTGCACAATTGATAGATTTTCACATCTGATCAGTCACCCTACTCCCTCTGTTTGTTAGCTTCCCAAGTGGACTACTGACATTGCCTTGCGGTTAAGATTTTTAACACGGGACTCTATGGAGAGTTAGGCCAATTTCTGGCCTAACTAAAAATGGCCATGATGTAATGCATCTTTAAATGGATCTGCCTTGTGATTGGTCGCCCATACCTCGCTATGGTTTAAATCGTCTGGGCCCGCGCCATTACCATTAACTACACCGTAAACAACTGTCTGTGGTATTTATGGGCGCTTTTGTGTTGACGCCGAAAGTTAATCTCTCATCAAACATCTAGCGCGCCCGGCGCGTCCATGCTTAGTACTTGTGGTTAATGCACTGATAAACAAGTATGCTTGACAGTGTGTTTTTAGAGAGCAAAGTCCAGGGGGTAAAGTTCTGCTTACAATTCAAAGTTCATAGTCGAATTATCGGGGTTCGCTATCAATAAACTGGTAGATTCCAAAATCAGAATTGTTATTATGCAAGATAATGTTGCATTCAATTACTTTTATTTTCACTAATCGTCTGATATTTTTAACTCTTTATGACCATTTTACTATTGAATACTTTAATTTTAATAAACATCAGTATAATTTTGAGTTCAACGAAATGGGTTCATCATGACTAATAATAACATATTTTTAATAAAATTCGACTATGGCATAGTCTAGCGGCTGGCAAAAATGCCGGTTACTTGACCCTATAGAGCCAAAACAATTAGTATTGAAAAACAGACACACATGCAAAATGAAAGCCAAGTGACAAAAAACTGTCGAAAAAATATTAACCCAAAATTTTTTTGAACAATATTCTGTCACTCCCCTTTTTAGATTTTCAGCATAGGTGAACAAAATTTAGAGCAACCATTTCACAAATTCTGTTTGCAAAAATGCGGCCTCATTGGACCTGCCTGACACCTATTCCTTTTTATTCATCAGCTACTCTGAAACTTAAGGACATCTCTGACCATACACTTAGTGCTGCATTATAATGGCATCACATGTTCACATATCCATGTCCACCTAATCCTGTTAGATAACATCTAACTTACCCTGCGAATGCATGATCCAACATCTCCTTCCCCAAGTCATCATAAACTCTCTTCTGTGAGGCAAAATGGTCATCATCAGGCTGTAAAAATGACAAAAACAAAAATAATCATGATTAATTGTTGTTGTTGCTATTTTTTATTTATCACAGAGCCTGTAATGTGCAAAATATGAAGATATCCGGTGAGGGATCAGCTAATGCTGCTGCCTTTGAAGACAGACACATCAGTATTGTCCTTCAAAGTGGCTTGCAAAATGCTCATCCAAAAAAGTCTTATCACTCTACCTGTTTAACAAACACTATTTGAGTTAGTTAAGAGACCAGAATATGGATGAGTGGTCATATGTGATGTAATCGAGCAAAATCAGTCGGAAGTCGGATATATTGATTTTGAGATATAACCAAAAAATGGGTTTCCTTTTGTGTCCTATTGTTTTGAAAACTCTTTAACTGCTCATATCTTTTGAACTGTAGTCCAAATTCAGTAGGGTTTTCTGCAAAATGTAGCTTTGCAAATTTGTTTACAATCCTATAAGAGACTGAAAATTGAATATGTTTGACTTCAGACCGATTTTGCTTGATCACACCACATATGTTGACTATTAGTTAGCCCTCATTTATTTACTAATTATAAAATTCATAGTGATTACAAGTCTAAGTTCAAGTACCTGACTAACTAACCCGTGTAAACAATTAGTTAACTCTAGTTAATAATCCACTAACCCTATTAAACAATTAGTAGTATCCATTCATCCATTATCAACACCGGTTCTGATAATTAATTCATAGCGATTTAAGCAGAGTTCAACTACTTGATTCGTTAACCCATGTAACAATTAGTGAACTCTGGCCACTAACTCTAGTAAACAATTAGCAGAATCCATTCATCCATTATCAACACCGGTTCTGATAATTAATTCAAAGCGATAACAAGCTGAGTTTAACTACTTGACTTGTTAACCCATGTAACAATTAGTGAACTCTGGTTAATAATCCACTAACTCTAGTAAACAATTAGCAGAAGCCATTCATCCATTATCAACATTGGTTCTACTAATTAATTCAAATCAATTACAAGGTTTAGTTCCACTACTTGACTTTCATGAGGACATGCTCTATAACCTTATTGCTTCCCAAGTACCTTAGACCACCTAATAATTATTTCCCCTCTAAGGCCCATACACAAGTCTGTCTTATTGTGCCACATCCGTTGCTCAGGCTATGAGCTAGACGGCTTCATAAGCAGCCTCAATTAAACTTGCTTCTCACATTTCGCTCGCCAAAAAACGTGTATCATCAAACATTTAGCGTTGATGCTTGCTGTAATTAAAGAATGGATTTTTAATGCATACTCAGGAGGATTTCTGTAAGCTAAGAATGCTATCAGAGGGAGAAAAGAAGTCTTGGATGGCACAAATTGTCATCAGTAACATCTATTTTGTATTTTCATTTGCAATTATTTGACACTTATCTTTATCTCTATCAGCAAGTGCATCTATGGCTTCAGAATTTTTAATTTTGAAAACAAATGCACAGGTGCAATATACAGACTTAACAATAAATACTCAAAATACTTGTCCATGTGTGCATATAACCCCACACATCCTCCCCCCACACACCCACCCTCCTCATACAACACCTATGATTTTGGTTATTTTGGTAAGATTCAATCAGTCAATTCAAATGACCCAACATATGCTTGCTTGTGCTATTGACTCTACAAAACTTACACATGTAATACAGTGCATTGACCAAAATAACTCCCATACGATAAAAATATCCTACATAGCAATCAAATACATATTTATAAACCTATGAAATGTTTACAATAGACTGCTGTACATGCAATACTGCAATATAAGACACTTAGCTATACAGGTTAGGTAATAAATGAGTATTCCAACAGTGGTCTTGATCCAGTTCAACTGGATCATTTCAAGATCTAGATCTAGTACACATATATTTGTGACATGTAGGCTATATATTTTGTCCAAATTCACAGTGCTAAAATGTCATATAAATATAAATAAATTAAAAAATCAGTTTTTAGAGTTCCCCATGTGAGTGCATAGATCAAACAAATCTACATCAAGCGGAATCATTATGGATTCAAATGGGATCATGTAGACCTCCTTCTAGTGACATGAAGGCAGCTTTAATAATTAACCTAGGCACATTGAGCTGAGCCCAATGGCGATGATTTGTCATCTATAGGAACACCTGCATGGCATCCCTCTATGCCAGGCACATTAGCATGACAACACATAATAAATCTGCAGATAGGTACTACTTCTAATTTCACAAATTTCGGAAGTGAAATTGATTCCAAGATTTTTATGCACAAACTATTTGTTCTTCCTATATGCCTAGAAAATGTACAAATTCACAAAAATTTCATGTCGCAGAAACATGAGTTCTCTCTAACCTACAATATATTTTAACATTTCCTTTTCACGGAAATACTATTAAGCAAATTAGGAACCTACTAAAGTGAACTTGTGCACATCCTGCCAATAAAACTATATATAACTCAAAAAAATAATTAAGGAGCAATTTGCAAATTGAAACCCTTACAAAATTTATGACATTGCTATACATATTTCAATTACTACTATTAATTATGCTCAATATCTGGAGAACAATGAATATCTTACACATTTGGGGCTCACTATTGCATGTAAGGCATATAATTCTCATTCAAACAAATATTAGTTCTATGTGAACTTCATGTGATGATAAGATCTCTATGCTCTCTTTCTAATTGTTCAAAACATAACATGCTCCAAAAGGTTGAAATTAACTACTGACTCAAGTTATTAATCTGTTCATTATTAGTTATTACAACCCAAAGGCATACAAAAAAATGAACTTAAAATTACAAATTAATAACTCAATTTCTATTAAACCAATTTCTTAATTCACCTGTTCCCAATATCCACATTGTTTCCTACCACTGATACTGGGGCTCCTGGATAAGTGTTCCTACTCATAAATAACCCCAGATATTATCTAGATTATCAATGCCATAATTGTGACCTAGATTTAAGGTATCTTAATGGGCTATTCCAGTTGAAATCCATACACCTCTATGGAAGACATTACCTTGATCTTCCACACAAGGAGTGTGAATTTCAAATGGGGTTACCTGAATTGGTGACTCCACTTGAAATATACACCCCCTGTGTAGGAAATTAAGGTCATGTCTTCCACAGAGGGTGTATGGATCTCAACTGGAATAGCCCAATGTCTAAACCAAGTAATAGATTTATCTTGAGGTGGGCAAGATGTAATGATGATACCTTGTTGTTTGAAATCTGATAAAAAGCAAAGCTTACTTCATGAAGTTCATGGATATGTCTGCAAGCAAGGTGGGACACTTGACTTTAAATCTTAATGTTATAGTGAGTATTATGATCTAAAAATGAACACTCTGTTGTATCTACCATCTGCCTCAAAGGCTAATGTAGTTTCCGGTTTTCATCCTATTAATGTTAGTGCGATTTGTAACAAGTAGAACCGTTTTCAATCTTGGCAAATATAACAGTATTTAGGATGTTTCCAAATGGTTGGCAATTTGCTATCTACTGAAGATAGCAAACATGAATACCCAAATGACATCTTGCCTATCAATAGCATACTCATGACCTACATTGTATATTTGTAAATATCTAAACCAAGTAATAGATTAATCTTGAGGTGAGCAAGATGTAATAATCTTAATGTTATAGTGAGTATTATGATCTAACAATGAAGACTATGTTGTTGTATCTATCATCTTCCTGCTAGGCTACTGCATACAGTTGTGTAAGTTCATAGGCTAATCCAGTTTCTGGTTTTCATCCTATTAATGTCAGTGCGATTTGTAACAAGTAGAACCGTTTTCAATCTTGGCAAATATTTAGGATGTTTCCAAATGGTTTACAAGTTGCTATCTACTGAAGATAGCAAACATGAATAAATAGTGATTAAATATACCCAAATAACATCTTGGCTATCAATCAATAGCATAACTATGACCTACATTTTAGGTTTGTCTTGAGGTGAGCAAGATGTAATGATACCTTGTTGTTTAAAAAATCTGATAAAACCAAAGCTTTCCTCATGGAATTGCCTGCAAGCAAGGTGAGACACTTGAATTGAAATCTCTTATTTTACAGTGAGTATTATGATCTAAAAATGAACACTATCTTGTTGTATCTACAATCTTCCTACAGGGCTAATGCAGTTTCCGGTTTTCATCCTGTTATACTTCATTCAACTTATAAATGGCAGACTCATAACATCACGGCTTGGTAGAGAACCATTAGAATGTTATGCACACAGTTGAGCACAGCAGCTATGCTAGATGCACTTATGTGAATTTATGAGCATAAATTGGGACTTTATTGATGCACACAGTAACACAAAAATGAATACTTTTTGCTATTTATAAGTCAACAAAGTATAGTGTTTGTGAAATTTGTCAGAGTACAAAAACCACAAGTTTGATAAAAACCAGTTTTTTCATTAGGAGACTGACCCCCTCCCTCTAACGTTAGTTTGAAACTTTTAAAATTCCAACCCGAAAGATCAATTTTGACTGATACCAAACTAGTTTTTACAAACATAATGAAACTTTTTTCCCCTCCCTCTCATTTATAGAAAATCATCAAACTTTGGATTTGTTTCCAACAAGAATAGCTGTTTTCAAACTTGGAAAATATACAAGTGTTTGGAATGTTTCAAAATGATTTACAATTTGCTATCTACTGAAGATAGCAAACTCTGTTATACAAATGATAGAACACCTAAGGAACAATAAATAATTCATTTTATATCCTTAATTTTCTTAATTCAACTTGTGTAAAATAAGCTTCCAGTTGCTGTCTACTGTAGATAGTAAATTTTGATATTAAATGTCATAATTCAAAATCTTGCAGTTACCTACTTGAAATGCAAAGTTTATATGACCAAAATAGGTTTTTCTGTCACAAACTGCTGAAATCTGATGGAAATACAATTCACTTTAATTTCATACAGGATATGGTAAGTGTTTGATCAATACGCCTGAGAGTTATCTATATACCACTAATTGTAATCCATGTATGTATCACTAGAATTTCAAACATACTCATCTGTTAGGTCTGAGTTCTTTGACACGAATGTATGTACATCCACTGAATGACCTTTGAATGTATGATGGGGTACACAACCTCATACCCCACAATATAAGGTCAAATTATGATATTTGATTGCTAAATGAGGGTTGATGAACTGTGGAACTGGCAATGATGTCATTGTGGTTTGCAGCATCTATTTCTGGCACACCAACAGACAAATATGTTATCACTAATCTCAAGGGCTAAAAAGGGAAGTTGTTTTGTACCTGTGTACTGTATCTCTGAATCTCTATGATGCGGAATTCCTGGAAAGAATATGTTAAAAACGTCACTGATGGGAAAACGACGGTGTCAGGCGATATGTTCTTCCTTGAATGTTCAAAAGGAGATCATTATTTTTGCATCCTTTTAAATAAAAAATGTATGCCACATCAAAACAACTTATATAAACTTACATGGAAGGGAATTCTATATTTCTACTTCTTGTAAACAGCTAAACCTAGATGATACAGACTTCTAACAAATAATATGCTGACAGTTAATCCCATTTAGGCATAAATTATTACCTTTCGTACATCACACAAATCTAGTTCAAATAAATAGCACTAAATAAAAGTCCTGTTATTGAAAGAATGCTATTTGAGCAGTGCTTGCATTTTGAAGTAGAAAGAATTTTTATCACCTTGAATGCACTACACTCTCCTTAATTTGATCATTGGTAGGTGTTCCATTACTACTATTATCACTATACACAATCTTCAGGGACGGGTAATTCCCTTCTTTTACAGATCAAAATTTGCAAAATTTGCAAAATTTGCAATTTGCAAAATTTGCAATTTGCAAAATTTGCAATTCAGGATTCAAAACCAGATAACACTCAAAAAAATAAAACGCTTTCTTCCAAATGCCACCACAAGTTTTATGCCATATATATTTGAGCCATGAATCCTTCACACAGCAGTAAGGTAATTGCTAAACTCGCTATAGTGTGTTTGGATTGAATTTCAAATCCCCAGATACCATAGTAACCACCATTAATTACACTAACAAGGTATGCTGTAAACAAGCCATCCATCTAGGCAGACTACGTAAGAGACTAGACAGTCTGTACAAGAGACTACAATGTAAGTGATACATAACACATGAATCTTTACTTGAAGACTTTGTGAGAGACTATTAGCTTGTTGCAACCAGGATACAGCTAGTAGCCTAGGGTTAATACAAGGGGTAGTCTCAAATTGTATTTTGCTTGCCACAACTATTGATTTGTTTTCTGCCTCGTATAAATAATATAGCTGTGATTTTTTTATACTCGGCGTCTTGCGTGCACCATGATATTGACTTGTTTGCTTGGCTGGGTCAGTTGCGTCCCACCTTAATAAAGATTTTCTTCAGAAAATGTGAGCGAAGAAGAAGGGTTCATAATAAGAAAATATCAAGTTGGCATTTGTTTTTCATTCTTAGTTGAACTGCTAATAACACAAGGTTACTTCATATGAATTGGTAGAGGTTCATTACTGGCTAATTGTATCATATTGAGTGCCTACTTACTTTGTTACACTTTGTTAGTTTAGGAAACTGAATGGAATAAGGAAACACTGTGACCTTGATGCTGATAATGTATGTCCTCATTCAGATGTTTCTTCAGGGATCAAACCTTTGTAGTTTGTACAGTATTTTTTGTGGGACATAAGAGCACATCAAATACATCAAATTGCTTTCTGAATACGAAAAATGTCCTTCTGATATCAAATAATTTTGATTTTTTTGAAATTTGCGATATAATATAAATTTTATTGCAAATTTTTAAAAATTGATATTTTTGACGTTTAACAGTCCTCGAAGTAACATTTATAAATCTAATGATATGTACTTAAAGTGTATGTAGCTGGGAGGAAAAGCTTTCCATCATTTGAAAAGTTGACCTTTTGTACTGAAGCTATACATTTTTTTGCCAAAAAGACCTGAAATTTTAAGGTCTTTTACGCTCTCAGGTCCAACAAATAATACTGTGCAAAAGTTGCTTTCTGATTCCTTAATGGTAGAAAAGCCATTTTTGTGTCTGGAGATACATATCATGGTTCACTATTTAAATTTAAAATTTGGTAGTAGTTGAGTACAATATATGCAAAATGTAAAATCTGCCAACTTAATTATTTGAAGATATTCAATTAAATATTATTGAGGAACATCGCGTACAATATCATTCGACAGGAAAACATATTTTAAAAATAGAGCAAAGATCATAATAAAGGTTAACCTCTTTGTTTAACCTTAGGATTTAACCAAATTTTGATTTTAAGTGCTCTTAGTTCAGCCAACTGTATAAATCATTTCTTCAAGGACACCAGATTTCATCAATAATTGTATCATAAATACATCATCCATATCCAAAACGGCCGCACTGCCCCCTCATTCTCACCGTATACAAACATTATATTAAATTCTATTACCTCCACGACCCATTATTCAAAATCGCGCACTGTGATTTGTTGAAACGCGTCACGTGAGAGCCCATTATTCTGCAATAATCGCTTGGTTATGCGTGCAATATTTCCGCGATATGCGCTGTCACTTACGCGTACGCGCTCTACCTTGAAGTAAACAACATAAAATATTTGTGCCAAAAAATGATTTTTTTTCTCTTAAATCGCACTATTTTCTGGTAATAGAATAGAAATAAAGGGTGCAGCATTATCCTTTACACACAAATAATGTGTCCTCGGCAGTAAAAAGCGTTTAAATAATGGGTTCGCTAAGCCTCACCCATTATTTACGCTTTTACTGCCTCGACACATTATTTGGGTGTAAAGGATAAAGCATTACCCTTTATTTCTTAATTGAAAATCGTTGAAATTGAAAATCAGAATCTACATTTATAATAACAAATTCCATCACAAAAATTCCCACATTATCTTATTTGAGCAAGTGTATCACCTGCAGCAAGGTCTTGCAGTGGTATTAAGATGATCCCTGCTATTATCTCATTAGTGGTAAAGTACTGAGGCTACAAATGCACCGACTGACGGAATCGACCGACACGCCAGCACACATGACTGAGTCATCGTCAGTTAACCAACAACTCACTATACACACATATACAATGAGTGTGTAGTGCAACCTGTGGATGGGTACCTTATATAATCATCAGTATTTTCAATGCAAATATAAGATGTCACAGAACAGGTGCATTTGTTACGTAATTGTAATGGTCTATTCCAGTTGAAAGCCATACACCCCCTATGCAAGGCATGATTTTAATCTTCTTTCGTTATAAATGTTAATATCAATTTTAAAGATTAATCCCATACTACAAATTCAACACCTTTCCCCGTACACTTGTAGTTTGTCCTTGGCAATTGAGATCATGTTGGGGTTTTTTTGGTTTGGTTTTCTTTATTTGTGGTTGTTTAGATCTTAAGCTGTATCTATTAAGCCACTTGCAGTTCCGCCATTATGCACTATAATGCGGGAGAGCCTCGAACTGGCAGCATACATGAATGGGAATTGAACCAGTCATATAACATTCTGTGTAAGGTTACGTAATTCTTCCTTTCATGTATGCTGCCAGTTCGAGGCTCTCCCCGCATATAGTGCATAATGGCGGAACCGTGCAAGTGGCGAATTCCATACAACAGGTGTTTTTCACAATTTTGATCAATTTTATCAACTTCATATAAATGTGAAATTACCATTGTAATAATCACTTTCAAATGAAAATAAACATGTTCAGGTATCAGTAAGACTTGCCCTGTGGTTTTTGCATTAATAATGTATGCAGTTTTCTTGACATGTCAACGTGACACACCTCAAAGAATGGTCAAAATGATACATTCTGTTACCATATTAGGAAGACAAAATATTAACAAAATGCAATATATTCAGTACAAAAATACTCTGTATTAATCCAGCATTTCCTGAAATAGTTCTTGATAATTTTAGATAACACCTTACCACATCAATACTTAGAAACAATATAGGCAATGCATTAACACTACATGTAGCATGCACCCATAAAATGAGTTGCCATATTGGTTAACATAATCCTACATTAAGGCAAAGCATTTCAAATGTCACAGGGTCACACAATGACAAATGCCATTAGAGCCTGTGATAGACACTAGGTAGTATTCACAGGGATTTTTTGAGGTGCGTCATGGGAGACGTTGCCGATGATTATATAGTATGCCGCTGATCACACAGGTGGAATAATTCTACAGAGATGTCAATTTTCTACATGTGTTAATTAGTCAAACTGAATTCGATGAGTAAATTCTGACATTTAAAGTGTGACGTGATGCACAAAATCTGCCACACAGTATAATTTCAATTTGATTACATAAATATTTTCCCAGTGTAAATGAGATTTATTTAAGAATAATGGCAAAAACAATAATGTGGACACAAATCTTTAGCTTATCAGACTAATTTCTTGTATTTTCAACCGATGTTAGTGCAAAAATGCAAAGCATCAAATTTAACAACTCTGAAAATATAATGCATCAGTCTTAACTCTCTCTATGTGGGTGACGAATACAGATTTTACAAATTCAGAAATTTCAGAATTGTAAATTTTCATGACCATATTTAGAATCAGCATGAAAACTGCATTAAAATGAGTACAAACAAGCCTAGTATTGGTTCAGAGGCTCTTACGATAGCTCTTGATATTTTGAGAAAATACCTCCAAACTTGAATTTTTGTATGTTGAACTCTATGGCTAGCAGGCAGAGCGTTATATTTTCAACACCTAGTCATTTTCAGCAGGGATGTTTATGGGAGGATTTAAGGATCTGTTGGGTCATTGTTTATTTAGACTGGTATCATCACTACTCTGATTGGATTGACTATTATCAGATGCTATCTACTGAAGATGAGGCACACAGGTAAACACAGGTGATAGCACCCAAAAGGGCACAGGTATTCCTATTATGTTTCAAATTCTGCAGATTTTCTCCACATATTTTGCGGCAACATGCAGCAAACACAACACTTTGCGTATATTTTCTACATTTTTTACATATATTTTCGAAATATTTTGCGCCATTAAAACAGTAAAACATGGAATTTGTGTTGCACTTTATTGAATAAAAAATACTTTTTGTCATAGTTTCTGTATAAAATTCATCAGGATTATTTTTGTCGATTTTGACTATACAAGTGCTTCAAATATATACAAGTTCTTGTCTTTAAATTGCTTGAATTTACCAAGTTGTTTGAATTTTACACCCCAAATTTTACAAACTAATATCTGCAAAGAAAATATTAAACAAAGCATACTTGTTGAATTTATTACATGCAAGTGTCATAGATATTTTCCATATTTCACCCTGGAATTGTGTTCCCCATTTGCGTGCACACAGCTGTTGGGATTGAGTGGGTTAAGATTAAGATCTTAATGCTTTTTGATCCGATTAGAGATAGAAATTCTACTTTCAAATATCAAATATAGGATAATTATGTTTATTGTAAAAACTGACACACTTTTCACCTGTGCTTGATTTGCTGGGGTTATAGCACTAACAGATATAACAGATGTAATATATTTAAATATTTGTAAAAATACCCAAAAATACAATTTTGAGGTAAAGAATCAACAAGTCTCTTCACTACCATAAGATCAGCAAATACCAATTAAACTTATGATAACAAAAGTGCCATCTCTTAAAATAAGTACATAGTGCTATCTACTGAAGATAGCAAACATATCACATACTGAAGTAAGCATACCTGTTATCTACTGAAGATTTTAAAATGCTGTGCACTGAAGTAGTGTAAATGCTATCTACTGATTATATATTATTCTCTGGAAGATAGCACAAATACTGTACTCAAGCAAATACACAAATGCTATCTTCCAAAGATAGCACAAATGCAAAGAAAATATGCATGCTACCAACTGAAGATAGCAAAACGTTGTGAATGAATGCACAGGCAAAAAATGCTATCTACTGAAGATAGTAAAAAGTGTGTGTGCTACAGAAAATAAAAATGCTATCTACTGAAGATAGCAAACTAAAATTTACTGAGAATTGCAATTGATATGCACTGAAGATAACAAAAAAAGATGTACTACTGTAGCCAGAAAGTACTTTTACCAAATACTATTTACCAGAGATCACAAAATAACAAATTCAAGTTGTCTCTCCCTCTACTTCTGTCTGTATGTCTATCTATATATATGTCTCTCTCTTTCTATTTTTCTTTGTCTCATCTTTCTTTTATATCTCCCACCCTTCTGCACCCACTAGCACCCTTGTTCAATCTATAATCATACTGCATATCATATATTCTGTCTCTTCATCTAAGCCCACACAATTACACCATCAGCAATGTTCTCACCCAACATACAATAATATTTTTACCATACCGTCTCCTACCACCTCAAGGTACCAGCTGACAGACACCAAACTACCGAAAACCAATTTTATCGCAAATGTCACCTCTATCCGTTTCCATTTTTTACTTATAAAACAATTTCATAAAATTTCCTACAAATTACAAAAAACTTCATATTATTAAGTTGGTGTATGTTATTTATTATCTTCATACTTCATTTTATTATGTTTATTCAGCTTAATGTTTTTGCCGAACAAAGTGCATTGCCAAGCCAATGTTCACTTTACTCCCACCTGAGGAAAACTAGACAAATATAATATTGTTTTAAGATCATAAGACAAATATCATCCCGTAAAAAATTACCATCTTGATTCAAAACAAACACTGAACAAGGTGAAATGTTTTTTGTACCATAATAATGAAGAAATATTATCAACAAAAAATATAACATGATAAATTGTAACAATCATGTTATATAAAAGGAACCTTCTTATTTATTAAGACATAGGTGGTTAAGCCCCGAGGTGGGCAACTTATTGAATTTAAAATCAAATGTAGAGAATGAAATGTTAGCTACCCTTAGGAAATGTTGTGTGGGTAGGTAATTTACATCTATGTATCAAAACTTGTGCCTGTTGTAATTAAGCAGGAAATGATACAACTATGATCTACCCAAGTGATGATGTCAGATAAAGGTCTCTGGGATGGCATTCTTTTTAAACTTGAAAAAGTTATAGGGATCAAAGATGTTAGAGTGGGAGAATACAGCCTCTGCCATCTTTGCACGTAGCTCATGGCACAAAAAATAGTATGTACATCTTCAAATTGTTTCAATATGCACCTGATAAACTTTTAATTGCTTGTGCATGCATATGCAACCTGTGTATTGTTCCAATTATGAGTGCCAGGCTCCGATATATCGGGCAACCAAAAGTTGACCTAAGCTTGCCCGATTGGGCAATTAAAAATTTAAAAAATTATCGGAGCCTGATGAGTGCTAAGCACTTCATGTTCAAACCTTTACTTTGAAATCTCATGCTGTAAGATACTCAGAGAATATATCTTACCCTTCCCAGAATCCTTTGCAACATGATGCATCACCTCATAAAATACAGCAGATAACACTTCTATTAATTTGTGTACAGGTTCCCTTTGTTTTCATGTTGAGAATAAATAGACTGGCCAAACATGGGTCAATAGTAAAGAAATAACCATATTTTGCAAGATGTGGATGTGCTCTGTTTACCGAGGTACTTTTTGTCACTATCGTCCCATGTTGCACTACATAGCAAATCAGTACAGAAAATTGAAATGCGAGAAATGCATTATGGGAAGTGTAAGATATCTTCTTTGTAGATACTATTCTGTTCTTCATAGACATTTGATATCCACCTGAGTACATGTAGCATTTACAGGCACCACCTAGGCATACCAGCTGCTTCATTAATGAAGGGGATGTTTACGTTGTAACAGTTATGGTTATGTGCAATAACTCATGTGTGGCGACCTAATTCCCTTAAATTATGTATCTGTGATATTTCACTTACTTGAAAATTCAATTGAAAGTATGACAGTTTTCACAGCACACAAAAAATTACAATTGCATTTACTGATATTGGTCTTGTTCACAGCATGATAATTTCACTACTACCAACTTTATTTGGTGTACAGCAAATTTTTGCAAATCAACTTTACCATGGTAGTCAGCCCTATTTCTTCCTAACTACATTTATTGAAAGTTAAACCACTTGTGACTCAATGTCAAAATTACATTAAATGTCCCATCATTTAGGACAGTGTTTCAATCCCACATTTTGAGGTCGTAACCCCACAACCTGTTGGTTGTGAACCATGAAGTAACCTTCTAATTTACATTTTATGCACAGCAAAATAATGTAATTTTCTTCCACTCAGGTCATTTTCTTCCACTCAGGTCAATCTTTCTTGCAAAATTTTTAACTCCAGCTCCCATAGCAAATTTCTAATAATACAAATTTTACGATAATCTTATTACGCAAAGTTGCAAGACATGCAAACTTATTCATGACACACATTTAATTTCCACATGTTTTGAAACAGCTTACAGTAGAACCAAAAGCACAGCGGCATTTCAAGTATTCTTGTTGCTAATTCAAAGTGACTTTTAAATTGTCTTCTCAGTGAGAGTTCATCTGATTCCTGCAGTGATACGTGCACAGTATTTTAATCACGTGGCATACCAATCACACTCCTTATTGTATTTTGTTTCTCATTTTAAACTGAACTTGGGGTATTCACTTTCCTATGTATGATTACATGTATACCGTCACCCTAGTATGATAATTTATACATAATTTTTTAGCAATAGTACATTACCCATTACTATGTGCATCTACCAAGTCGTTGACCAATGTTTCATGTATACACAACAAATAGTGAATAAATAATAATCTCACTAGTGTTTCAATTCTGTTAAAGTTGACTAATGCAATTATCAAATTAAGCTAAGGTTATTTAATGGCATGCTGATGGCATGCTGATGTTTCCTGTGTTATACATTGGCAAAATCAAAAGGTTACTCTAACTACCAAGACAGCCATCTTCAAATTGAAATCATTTCTTGGCAAATACTTACAAATGTGATTAAAATAGATTATGCATTTACGCTTGTTCCTATAATGTTCATAATGGGCTATGCCAGTTGTAATCCATACACCTGTTGTCCTGTTTATAGAAGACATTACCTTAATCTCCCACACAGTGGTGTAGATTTCATTTAGGTAACCCTATTTGAAATTCACACACCTTGTGTGGAAGATTAAGGTTATGTCCATAGGGGGTGTAAGAATTTCATGTGGAATAGCCCATTGTTCTAATTGTTCCATTAATTTATGCATAATCCTTGGCATATACTGGAATGTATAAATAGGATTCATTATGATTATCTCAAGGACAATACAATACTAAACACAAATACAATCAGCATGGTCCATTACTAATGTCATGTAATCAATAGACAACATATCTATAACATTAAACATGTTCACATGATGGTCTTTGATACGGTTATCTGGAAAAATCAAAGCTCCCATGCATAATGGTTTGTTATTGGATTGTCGCAATGAGGACAAAAAGTACAATTATTCAGCGAAGGCCAACATCAAATGATAAAATTGCAGATAGTTTGTTCCGAAGTTTCTGAAGGTAACATGAAAAAGGGGACTGGAATACCGTAAAAACTTGATAGTTAGCATATGTGCTTACTAACGAGCACTGTGGAAAACATGAAATTCTACCAAAGTCTGGCGCTTTACCAACTGAGCTAATGGGGGTGAGATACAAATTTGCAGGTTTACTTGTTCGTATATAACTATGTGTATCGATGGTTTGCTCAAATCCTTTACAATTTTTTGTGGATGGGGCACTTCATGTTTGCATGTTTTAAAAGTGCTTGATAGTAAGCACATATGCTAACTATCGAGTTTTTATGGTTCCACATAGATAGTATCTGATGGAGGAGAGAAAGTGAAACCTGTCCATTGGTTGGTGGAAAGCATATCAATATGTTACTGCAGACAAAATACAGGTGTACATATTTTACAGAAGGGCTTATTTTTTACTATACCCTAATTTTCAAGAGATGCTTACCCGTTCATGACATGATTTTTTTTTCAATGGTGAAAGGACTTTTTTCTTCCCAAAAGTAATTATTTTTTCTACACCCAAAAAGTACAGAATTTTCAAGTTTGTATACACCTGGCTGACAAAATGCACCCAAATTTCAACATTATGTCAAGTACTGAATCAATTTTAATCAACGATGATAATTAACTGGGTACTCAACCAAAATATTGAAAATATCTAAGGCATGGAGATCAACAAAATTTGAAACAAATACAGGATTCCTCATCACATCGCAAATTTATATCAAAATCTGTTCCAAATATCACCTAGATAGATGTGACCCCAATGTAGATCAAGCAGATCCACCTTAATCTGCATCCGCTCACACCATGCGAACATCATCCATACTAAGTGCTTTTCCCTATAGCAACATATTGGTAAAACAAATCCATCCATACAAGCAGAGAGAAAAAGCTCTTATTAAAACCTGGTAACCTCATCCTTGATATGACCTTCATGTATGAATACAGTCTGATATCTGACAGCAAAAGGATATAACTGAGATGGTATACAATAGCTACCATGTGTACTCTTTTCAACTAAACATACCTTCTGATTTAAGTGCTAAGACGACAGAGACAAAAGCCTCTTCTTTGGGCCCGACCAAAATTTTCTGTTTGAGGGATTTGTTTTTATGATATCAAAAAACAGCCATTTTCTGGTTGAAGATGAATTTTGACTGACATTTTTTGACAAAATATTAAGATAATTTTCAACATATATTTGCAAAATTTCTTTTCAGATTTGTTTAATTTTTGTTTTCTGTTACTTTTTAGTGTCACCTCTTCCAGAAGAAAGAAATTTTAAAATAATGTTTTAATCTTGTCCGACCCTACTTGGCAAATTTGTTTATCTTGATTCACTATACTTCAAGAAATTCCCCCCATGTCAAAAAAAGAAATCTACGCCACTGGATTCTTGCATAGATTTCTCTAAACGCATGTTGCAAGAATCAGAATTGATTCTCCCCAAATCATACCTATTCTGCACACAGTAAGATGCAATGATCAGTCTATTCTCACTCAATTTGAGAGATTCAAGTTTGATCCATGCAAAGTATGACGAAATTGAGCCCTTGCCTATAGCATTTTCTTATGGGCAGCCATAAGTTTGACAGAGATACATCCCTTCATGTCTTCACATGACAAGTCTAGTCTTAGCTACAGATTTGGTTTCATATTATAAGCATAGCTTTTACATTGCTATACACAATCCCTGTATTGGTGAGCACGCTTTGATGTGAAACAAGCGGAAATTTCCTGTCCTTAGGATATATCAAGCATGACGATTTAAATATTTTGATTATTTGAATATCGGCAATATTTCAGTTTTCTACAACTTTTCTAGGTCACCTGATCTGATTAAGGAGTGATTTATACCAATTTATATATTAAAATTAAAAAAAATAAAGTTCACATTGATAATTCTTCTGCATAGCTGTACCTTGCAAACCAAAAATCAAATCCTTCACATTTTTAAAATTTGTTAGTTCTTATTTTCATTTTTCTAAAAACATATGAGAAAAAAAGTACAATCATGCTTACAATTGGTATAATAAATTTTGATATAGGTATCAATATTTAAGTGCAAATTTCAAATCTACCATTGCGTAAAACCAACTTGATGTTTGCACACTGAGTGATGATATACTGAGAAGCTATTAGACATTCCGTGATACAACGCTAATGCAAATACACAC
Source organism: Amphiura filiformis (assembly GCF_039555335.1). Classification (NCBI taxonomy): domain Eukaryota; kingdom Metazoa; phylum Echinodermata; class Ophiuroidea; order Amphilepidida; family Amphiuridae; genus Amphiura; species Amphiura filiformis. Next base: position 14,419,805 of record NC_092634.1, read on the forward strand.
TCAGGCATACATAAAATTACAACGCACGCTTCACTTACTAGATATAACAAATATACGCCATGTACATCAATTACCCATGCACACAATGAACTTAAACCAAAACCAGAGCATCATTTGGCGACATAATTTCATTTTTGATGCACGGGTATGGGATTGAAAGTTCAACTCCACTGATGGAGAGGAAATATGCCATGTCATTGAAAGAATGTACTGAATGGCTACTGTGTGCAAGATTTAAAATCTTTTAAAATTTGTAAATATCTAAACTTATATATTATTCAATGTAAAGGTGATGCATTTCTTTTAGGCCTTTGGCTTTGTAATGCATCTACCTCATCACATCATTATTTTCAACATTGTTTATCTCTGTTATGCTGATTATACGTATTATATGTATTGATATTATATGTATTGATGATGATGAAAACTAAAATGAATGAATGAATGAATGTCATTGTAAATCCAACATGTTGTCTATTTAATTCATGCATCAGTAGCATTTGAGTTGTTAGGTGACTATTTGCTCCAAGGAGCATTTCAAGAACCTCTATCCCACTTTTGACATCTGAAATAGCGATAAAATTCTTTTAATGCAACAAACGGCAGCTTTTAGAAATGCACTAATACAAAAAACTACCTTAGGTTAATTTCATTTTACAATTGGTTTATATCATGAATTTCACGCTGTATGATAAAGAGAAGCTTATAAATATGCCCTGGATCTGACCTTGACCGTGTTCAATGGATGGGTTAAAAATCTTATCAGCAATATCTGTTTGTATCAATATGATGCTATCAGAAGTAATGTACATCCTTATAATATTCAGGGATGATGCTGGAATAACACTTGTTAGATGCTCGACTTCTCTGCAATTTGCAAACTGACCAATCGGTTATCTCCACAATATCATTGTTTTGTAGGTTTTAATTCAGACATAATATGCCATCGTAGTGAATACGTCATAGCTTAGTGATTGGTTCAGGCTTAGTTTGCACACCTGTTAGCAACCCATTGACTTTGTGTTGTGATCATTTTGATTGTGGTTCCGAACACAAATAGTATGAACCAGTTGACCAGGCAAGGATTGATTTTGACATTACAGTACAATGGCAAATACAAACAAATTGTTAGGTGAAGGATTTCCAATTTGAATGAAAATCCTTTATATATGCATCTCCATTGTACAGAATCAAAATGTGTGCAAATTATAATCCTTTTTTCCTTTTTCTTCTTTTTCTTTAATTCATGATGTTGATTAATATCTGATTGCATAATAATATTTATATTGTGTGCTGATTTGATCAAATTTCATTTTATTTTAAATGATGAGAAGAAAAAATTCATTGGGAATTATATCGCAGACTTAAGAATGGACAAACATATTGAAGGGAAAAGGAAAACCTTTGCTCCACATATGATGAAAAATTTCCACGATAACAACACATTTATCAGACTGAATCAGTTGATTTCAGCGAGTGCTATAAATATTGTTCAAATTAAACCTTCCCCCTGACTCCATTGTATAATTTATTGCTTGCTTGTTTGATACAGCTTGATATTGCATAGCGATATTCCTTGCTTGACCACAACTAGTAACCAATATTTAGGGCACTTCTGATATCATTTGCTAAGCATTGGCTTCAATAATTATATGAGTAAATTAGATGATCAAATTACATAACCTAGCATCTTACTCAGTGTGAATATGATTAACCGTATTGTCATTCTTAAATTATTTCACTAAATATTTGCAAAGAGTGAATCATACAGGCTTGTTGTGTTCTTTTAAGAAATGTGTGGCTACCTGTTTGTTTGTCTTTATTTGTTTTAATTATGGTAAAATGTACATTTAGTGCTTGTTAAACATAGTTTAATACAAAAGATAAACTCTTTCAGCAGAAGTCAAAAGAAGAACAAGAGGAACAAAATTTGCTGAGCACATCATGGAGAGTTATACCTCCGTCTACAGCCAAAAGACAGGCTATCCATATAACATACAAGGATCTCACTGATTCTTTTATTTTCGATGAACATTCTCTGATATACTACTCCGTGTTTTTCATCATTAATCTTAACTTCAACCATTGCCTTCACATTGACCATGAAAAATACATCACCACAAATAGTAAGACATAACAACTTACAATCAGAAACTTTAACCAGAACAGACACATGCACGTCCTCCTCCATCCCTAGAATATTAGAACACACCTAGAAACAACCTCACAGATTCAACTGTAGCACATACATATCCTGATACCAACAACCTATGTGACCGACAACTCTAAATATCTCATATTTTCATAAGAAATAAATTAAATTTCTTTTCCACAAACTATTACATGTAGTTTCACCGGGAGTTTCACTGTCAGATATGTCCCCTTTTGAGGCAAAGCAAAGAAAATCACTATTTAATTCCACCGCATATGTTGCCAATGCATGTCACTCTGTCAATTGTGACTGAGGTCGGTCCTTATGATGTGTTATGACCTTCCCACTCACCATATAAGTACAGTACATTGAACATCACATGCATGTTTGACTGTTACTTTGATCGTGATAATTTAACGACATACTCTGTTGTTTTATACTAAATCTCTGATTTTGTCACATCATGTAAAGCTTTGATTTTTGCAGGGTATGTTAGTTTTACTAAAGTACATTACAATTGTGTAAAAATCTGAATTTTGAAAAACATTGAGGGTGTCCTTCCTCCCAAATGTTACAAGATGGCTTGAAATTCCCCTAATGGAACATTTTGAAGGACAGCAAGTATTGATACAAAAATACTTAAAACCCAAATGAGAGCAAGGTGGGTTGATGCTGTATACTCAATAAGGCCAAAAAAATTGTTTGGTTGCCCTTCCAAGACACAAAAATTTGGAGGGCCGGTAGGATCAACCTTTTTTTTTTCATGGGCTCTTCCTTCATTTTCCCCCATTTTGAAAAGACAAGTATTGACAAATGCTTGATCATTTGTGCATTTTTGGAGTGAATTTAAATAGAAATATTTTTTTTAATCAAATATGCATTTAATAAATAAAAAAGTTGAATAACAAAAATGTCCTTGATACTGTCCAAATTTAATGTTTTTTCTAAAAAAGTGATTATTAAAAAAAATGTTTTAATTTTTTTCGATCGGTCGCTGAGGGCACCGAACATAATTTTTTTGCCTAACAATGACAATAGATAACCATCCAAAACTACAATCAAGATTAGTATTATAATCTTTTCATCAAGCAATAACACAGTCATCAATTTACATAAAACTAGTTTACATTATTCAATTTCCATCTTATAAATACATTATATATTATCCAGGTCAGCATCTGACGACGTTAATACTGATGAAGTGTTTGCGCTCACTTTATTTTTCGCATGCACGCATGGTTAGCAACGTTGAAATGTATCGGTACTGTTTACATTGAAACAAATGCAGGGATGCGCTCATCAGTAATTTAGAGCAGTTGACACCTATACGGTGTAGTCTGAATCAAGACTGATTAAACATGCACTATGCGAGGATGGATGCCTGCTGATGATGTAAATACAGTAAGGTGAGGATGACAAGTTCATCCTTGTTTAAGGCACTTTGCAATTCCTTGAAAACAAATGAATTTTTGCTCTGGTTTTGCTACCTTAAGTAACCTGTTAATTTAATTATCATTGGTATTTTCACACCCTGAACACAGGCTTTGAAATAATTATGAATTGTTTTTGTAGTTGTGTCTAAAAATTGTACCCTATTATTGACGTAAAGATGTTATGCCCTTAGAAATGTGGTGCATTTTTCAAAGTGTGCTTATCAATTAGAAAACAGTTTTGCAAGTTTGTACATCACTGTGAAAGTTGCTTCCCAACAAAGACAATTTAAGACACAACTTTTAATGTGTAGGATAGGGCTTCTGTTGAGATCTGCATACACATATTTTTACACCACAATATTACATGCGCCTGTAAAAGATAGCATTTTTACAGTTTTGAACAGGAGCATGAAATCCACCTAGAAATATGGTTCTGCCCTCCATACCTATTTGCATAAGTATTTCACACCACCAATGTGATATGATATAAACTGAATTACTGCTGTGAACATGATATGGTACGGCATAGCTCTATGACAGTGTATATAGCAAATAGTTATGAATATTACATGGGTTGTCTACTCTACATATTAAATTCACAGCTTTTTGAACTAGATAGGAAAAATAGTTCACAAAGGATATTGGTTTCTGGCAATGGGTTATTCTATTTGAAATCTATATACCCTGAAGGCATTACCTTAATCTACCACACAGGGGGTGCAGATTTCAAATGTAGTCACCCATTTAGGTAACCCCTTTGAAATCACACTCCCTGTGTGGAAGGCTATGTCTTCCACAGGGGTGTATGGGTTTCAACTGGAATAGCCTAAATAATGCACCTTCAAATATCACAGATTACATAAACCCTTAAAAAAACCCATATCTTTGAGCACAATTAACTAAAATAATAATCACTTGATAGGATCCAAGCCCCATCTGCATAGAGAGAAAGGTGATCTCTACATTCAGTGCTGTACAGTGTTTTCCTTCACTGCAGCTTGTTATGTTACAAGGGACCCAGAACAAGTTTATTCAAATAACATCAAACCAAGTTAAAAGCTGCGGATATCCTACATACCCAACTGAACATCATTTGATACTCAAAGGATTCATATTCTTACAAATGTACTTTTGTAACCTAACACATGTTAAATAAACACCTTGTGATGAAATTCATTTGGAAAGACAAGTACCTACAAAAAACAAACACCAAGTAAAGCCCTCGGTAAAGCCCCCTCAAAAAGAGAGGAACTTCCCCATATACCCCACCTCTTACTAATTCTCTTACTGATTCATCTCTTGATGTCATCTCAAACCCTTATTAATCTATGGTGGCACTAATGAAGACCTTACGGGACAGGTTGACATTTTTCTAATTGTATCAGATGTGTGAATGCTAAAATTACGTGTGATGAACACGACTGCAAACCTGCGTGATGGGATTTGCCCAGGCTCTACAACACAAGGTCAAGTTGCATTTGCGTCACGCTTTTGGTTAGCAAAAACCTCTTTATAAGACTCAGTAAAAACAAGAGCACATAGCTTATCTTTTTTTATTGCTACAGTTTGCTTTGGATTAACAAATGCCTGGTTATTGCAGGAATTATTACGCTTCTGATGTCAGACTTTGTATACAGCCCCCAAGGGAAAATGACCGTGTACTGCTCTAGTATCTAAGGGAGTTCCGATGTAAACATCGCTGTTAACACAGAATAAAATCACTTTTGGAAGTCTTGGCAATAAACAGCTGGTTGACTTTTTAAAGATTTTGTGTGGGAGGATGTTGAAAAACATTCTACAAAATTTATAGGCATAAAAACAAAACATGTTAACTTTAGTTGGTCATGTAAGTCCAACTCGATATTTTCCAGGAAAAACAAACCAGCAAAACAAGTTGAGGGGATGATGCTAGAAGGCCTCATCTGCAATAGCTGCCAGGTGTTTAGATATGTACAATATACATGATATAGAATGCGGAGATTGTAAAATGTCGTGAGGGCAGCTATTGAAGATTGCGCCTTCTTGCTTTAACCCCTCAAAAATATAAATAAAAATGTAGGACAAATGTCACATCCATTGGGTTGTTCCAGTTGAAATCCATACACCCTATGGAAGACATGATCTATCTACCACATAGGGGGTGCAGATTTCAAATGGAGTTACCCATTCAAGAACCCCCATTTGAAATTCACACTCTCTGTGTGGAAGATTAAGGCCATGTCGTCCATTGGGGTGTATGGATTTTAACTGGAATAGCCCATTGTAGCTCAGAAGACCTAATTTTTTGTGTGATTTTATTTACATTTAGACTCTATCTCATGCTAAAAGTGAACTGAATTGTGTCAACTTTCATATTAGCACCACCTTGCACAATTACGTCAAACATAAAACTCTCTGCACAATACAAAACTTGTTGTATTGATAGCTAAACAATACCAAAAGCCATTAATTACAGTTCTAATGTGTCTAAAAGAACATTATGCAATTTCTTCAGGCAAACTATGCCAGGACAATGTTATATATACTCTTTAATCAAAGAAACATAGAGGAACAAAACGTAAGAAATGCCTCCTGGTGGTTTTTTGTGAAGACTCTTAGATGACGTAAATTGATGTAGTATTACGTTTTCGACAGCCTAATTATTCACGAGTCTAGCGCACAAGAATGTATATACTTGTCATGTCTGCTACATTGCCATTGTAAAACATTTCATTTAAATTCAAAACACTGCCAGACAAATTGATTTGGCTCAATTAAAACCCATCATCTTTACTTTTCAACATTGTCAACTCTCCGTCCGAACTATTATATATTTTTCCATGTGACGCAATCATGCCAAATAAAACGTCTGTCACATGATACCAATTTGTTTGTCTGTTCCTCTCATATTCTTGCTGCTTTAACCTTTTCCATCCAAAATTGGATTTACACTTCTGGGTGTCCTTTTTTCTTTTTCCTCTCTCTCCTCCTCTTTATTTCTCTTTTCCCTCTCTTATTACCTTTGTACCTTTTTATTACCTATTGTTCTCTCTTGCTCCTCCTCTCAATCTTCTTCTCTCTTTCCACCTGTCTTTCTCTCCTCTCCTCTCTCTCGATCTCACTTTCTCTATCTTATACCTCTACATGTCTTTCTCTTAAACCTCTCTATAGTTGGTTCAGGTTTAATAATTGGCAAAAAACTCATAACATTGTGTATTGATATAGAATGGGGTGCGCACACTTGGACCCAGCACTTACGCTAGTTGCATGTTGCGCAATGCGTCACTTGCACGCTTATATTGGGACTTAATTGAGGCATACAGTGACAAAAACCAAATAATTTTCACAAGCATATCAAACTATACATGTCTCTCACTTATACCTCTCTACACGTATCTCTTATACTACTCTACAGTCTTTCTCTGTCCTCTCTCTCGCCTCTCTCTCTCTCACCCTCTCTTTCCATATCCCTTTCACTCTTTCTACATGTATTGCTCTCTATTTTCTCTCTCTCTTCCTCCCTCTCTCTCTTTCCCCTCTGCTTTCCACCTACACATGTCACCTTGATAGTTTCATGTCATGGCTACAATAACAGCTATGATTACTATGTCAAACCACACTGGCCACATCACCACAAATCAAATAATGCTAGGTTCACTATGATACACACAGGATGTATGCTCTAGTTATACTCCATGTTGTCTCTACATATATATTTGCACACATAAATGGGACAGATTGGTAAAACCCTCATCAATCTCATTCTGATTACATTACTGAATGATCCAGTGCTAATAACATATCAACCTTATTTACAGTTGACATTTAAATCTGATTGACTATCGCTATCATCAGTATATAGCATTAAACCTTGATTATTGCTATCTTTAGTAGATAGTACATGTATAAAGGATTGAATCTTGATTATTGCTATCTTCAGTTGACAGTATATAGCATTAAATCCTTATATCCTTATTTGCAGTTCACATTTAAATCTGATTGACTATCGCTATCATCAGTATATCGCATTAAAATAAATCTAGACTATTGCTATCTTCAGTAGACAGTATATAGCATTAAAATAAATCTAGACTATTGCTATCTTCAGTAGACAGTATATAGCATTAAAATAAATCTAGACTATTGCTATCTTCAGTTGACAGTATATAGCATTAAAATAAATCTAGACTATTGCTATCTTCAGTTGACAGTATATAGCATTAAATCCTTATATCCTTATTTGCAGTTCACATCTAAATCTGATTGACTATCGCTATCATCAGTATATAGCATTAAAATAAATCTAGACTATTGCTATCTTCAGTAGACAGTATATAGCATTAAAATAAATCTAGACTATTGCTATCTTCAGTTGACAGTATATAGCATTAAATCCTTATATCCTTATTTGCAGTTCACATTTAAATCTGATTGACTATCACTATCATCAGTATATAGCATTAAAATAAATCTAGACTATTGCTATCTTCAGTAGACAGTATATAGCATTAAAATAAATCTAGACTATTGCTATCTTCAGTAGACAGTATATAGCATTAAAATAAATCTAGACTATTGCTATCTTCAGTTGACAGTATATAGCATTAAAATAAATCTAGACTATTGCTATCTTCAGTTGACAGTATATAGCATTAAATCCTTATATCCTTATTTGCAGTTCACATTTAAATCTGATTGACTATCGCTATCATCAGTATATAGCATTAAAATAAATCTAGACTATTGCTATCTTCAGTAGACAGTATATAGCATTAAAATAAATCTAGACTATTGCTATCTTCAGTAGACAGTATATAGCATTAAAATAAATCTAGACTATTGCTATCTTCAGTTGACAGTATATAGCATTAAAATAAATCTAGACTATTGCTATCTTCAGTTGACAGTATATAGCATTAAAATAAATCTAGACTATTGCTATCTTCAGTTGACAGTATATAGCATTAAATCCTTATATCCTTATTTGCAGTTCACATTTGAATCTGATTGACTATCGCTATCATCAGTATATAGCATTAAAATAAATCTAGACTATTGCTATCTTCAGTAGACAGTATATAGCATTAAAATAAATCTAGACTATTGCTATCTTCAGTTGACAGTATATAGCATTAAAATAAATCTAGACTATTGCTATCTTCAGTTGACAGTATATAGCATTAAAATAAATCTAGACTATTGCTATCTTCAGTTGACAGTATATAGCATTAAAATAAATCTAGACTATTGCTATCTTCAGTTGACAGTATATAGCATTAAAATAAATGTAGACTATTGCTATCTTCAGTTGACAGTATATAGCATTAAAATAAATCTAGACTATTGCTATCTTCAGTTGACAGTATATAGCATTAAAATAAATCTAGACTATTGCTATCTTCAGTTGACAGTATATAGCATTAAAATAAATCTAGACTATTGCTATCTTCAGTTGACAGTATATAGCATTAAAATAAATCTAGACTATTGCTATCTTCAGTAGACAGTATATAGCATTAAAATAAATCTAGACTATTGCTATCATCAGTATATAGCATTGAATCTTGACTGTTGTTATCAGGTTATTCAGGTTATTGATCGCTAGATGGAAGTGGACATGATACATATTACATATAGGATTCCATGCCTGTGCGGGGATTTGAACCCAAGCGACCAGAACTATGAACACTTTGAATTGTTAGCACCATGCAGGGCCGTGATGGCTGCAGCAGTAGTTATAAGGAAAACAGAGGGATTATAAAAGGTGTAGAAAAGTAGAATATACAGCATGTTTGATTCTTTTTTATCATTGATTAATTCAATATTTAAGATATAAGAAATATAAATGCTTTGTGTCTCTGACCATAACACTTTTACTCTGGCAATATTTATTACATAGAGTAAGTGATGTTTTTGTTGTTTCTTTCTTTCTTGCTCCAATTAATCACTTGCCCACTCACTCACCTATGTCAATGTGTTCAGCTGCTATGTGTCCATGGCTAGACAAAACCTCTGACAAAATCAAAAGTCGTCACTAGTGACCAACAAGTCTAGACTATCTTCAGTATATAGTAGGCCTTTTAATATATAGGCCTGATTTATATATCAACACAGGCCTTGCCATCTAGATTTTAAAGGCGAGTGGTCAATCACTCGCTAGCATGATGCTAGGCGAGTGGTTGAATCACTCTCAGAGCTGTTACACTCTCTAGCATGTAGTGGTCGAATCACTCTCCAGGTCTAAGATAATTCATACCAATATGAAACACTTAGGGCTCATATTGAAATACCCTACCACGTTTTCACACAGAAAGAAGGCAGGATTCCCCTCGCTAAGCGCGCGCCTCAGGAAAGCTCGGTCATAAAACGGATGGATTATATGCATCAGCGATACACCCTGCCCAGGATTTTAACAAAAGAAGCTAGCACAGGAAAGCTGCAGGATGGCGCACACCTTCCTGTGTAAGGGAATTTCAATATGAGCCCTTACGCACTGTTGTTGACACCCTCTCTTTCATTTTCAGGGATTAGGCGAAGTTATTACGATAAGTCGAATACATTGAAAGTGCTGAAACTTGATGTAGTTCAATTTTGGGTGATTCTTAGCGAGCGATGTTTAGTGCTTATGGTGAGTGGTAAATCGCTCACTAGAAATTGAGTTTGGGTGAGCGGCGGCAAGCGAGAGCGATCGCTCGCCTCAAACTGCAAGCTCCGTCAACATGAAGCTCAGCAATGATAATGGTAGCATAGAGCTACTACATTAACTATGTCAGATTCATAGTTTAGGACACTGCAATTGTTTCATAATTACAAGGAAGAAGAACAGGCTATTAAATAATAAACCTGTGTATTTGAAAAGCATGCATCAATTTCATGAAGTACATGACATACCTTTTTTCCCGATCAGCATTTGTTCCGATCAGCTAATTTAATAGTAATTGCACATAACAATGTTGGTTCATAGTACCAAACCTGTACTAACCCAGTTTTAGAAACCACTTTCAACAGAAAATTTATTTTAACACATCATCCCATTCATCAAACACAGGAAACATTGGTACCCGGCCGTATTATCAATGTCATCCCTATCATCATCTTAGTCTGTCTTATTTTATGATAGCATCTTCGTCACCTTCAACCTCAATTTAATTTTCTCACCTGTTTATTAAGACTACACAAGACGATTGCACCTGTTTACATGAACAGACACATTCTATTTCGCAAACACTGACATCACAAGTTCTAGACTTTGCTGCATGTCACTCAATAGCTATCTGAACCAGGACCTACAGCAGTTGAAATCCTTTTAAATCTGTAGGGTAAGCAGAGGCCATGTGGGTTTCACAAAGTGCATGATCAATCACCTGGCTCCCACTATCTCCCAATCAAACCCAGACATCTTGAAGTATCCCAACTAAATTGCCACAGACATCCAATTTACTCACTACCAGATTATTTCTAGATATCTTCAAAAGGTAAGCAGAGGCCCCTACCATCTTTAAGCTAGAAAGTTTAATATAACCGCATTTCAATGTAAGCTTTCTGCAGTAGACAGCATACATTGATCAACTTTAGTAAAGTTCACAGTACCCAGAGTATCTCTGCATAAGGTATCTTAGTAGAAAATATTCCTTGATCTAAGTAACATTGAAAATACTAACAGAATATTTCAACATCAAGCTGTCTTTAGTAAATAGCAAGTTGGATTAAAAGCATTTCTACAGTATTATCTTCAGTAAAAAGCATACCTAAGCATACTCGATCAAATCAGTCAGAGAGTGTGTATCTTAAAAAATCCTGTGTTTTCTACTTTCTTCAGTATGTTGCAAGTAAGTTTTATTTTTATCAATTATCAAACAATGTTACACAAAAACGTATCTATAGGGAGAGTATGGCTTAATGGTTAGAGTACTCCCTTCTGGTACATGAGGTTCTGGGTTTGATTCCCACTAGTGGTAACTTACTGGGGAAAAAAGTATAAATTTAATTGAAAACATCCGTAGATTAAAATTTCCCTGTGGGGCATTTAAAATTGGGTAAATGAACCGTGAGAGTACTCTGTCCTTAGAAGGAGATGTTCACTGTTGGTTTACTGTCCCAATCTGTTCTGGTGCTGTTTGGATATTCACAGACATGATAAGTGTAAAATAAGTGTATGAGTTTGTACTACAAACACTCCTCAACAACGCAATTTCATAGGGCTGATTTCTAGAAGCTGGGCTTCTAGAATTTATTGCATATCAAATTATGCCACGACTTGGATAAATTTGCAACCTTGCCCTATGCCAAGCTTTGAGAAACAGCCCATACACATATTATTTGCAAACACCCACTGTAAGCCAAGCCAAACACTTGCATAAACAGACTTGCAATACAATGCACATCTTTGTATCATCAGGTCGTAAGTGATTCTGGGCTATCTCCGGTAGAAAGCGCAAGTTAAACAAAACTTCAAAGAAATCTGTCAGATAGACAGGAAAATCATCAGTATCCTGTGCTGTCATTAGTAACACACCTGTCATTGTGTCTTACCATCTTACAACATAATGGTCATTGACAGAATCACTGATGGTGCATAGATCTGCCAATAGTGTTGAAAACACTCAACAGGCATGCAGGCATGATACAACATACAATGCTGTGGTACATCCTACAGTTGCTGCAGGGTAGTAGCTCCCATTTACGATTCCACCAGTAGGCCTATACTATAGATAGAATATGTATACAATTTTCTTCAAACTGTAAAAAAAATATCCCAAATTTATTTGTAATTTTTCCCCATTTTCTTCAGAATTTCAGCTAATAAACATATTTTCTTCCACTGAACGGTATTGCATTTAGCATAAAAACAAAAAGAATATTGATCATATTGTCTAACTATCCACAATAATGTAATTTGAACTAAGTTTGAAGAAAAGTATTTAAAAAGTCTTAACTATGTCATCAATGATCAACACATCAATGATCTTTATTGTGCCTTAGCTAAAGGCAGCAATTGAGCTGGTTTTCTTTTATTACAACCAGAGGTTGGTATGACATACACGTTTTGTGATGATGTTGTTCCAGACATATGTTAACACCTGTCCCTGTATTAGCCTGCCTTGCTCTTATTCTTAACTACCTGACAAAAACATGTTTGTTTCTTCTGCTTGTAAACCAGCACTGTTGTCTAGACCTACTTGACCACTTCACAACAATACATAATAATTTAAAATAAGCAATTTATGCACAATAATATTGTTGAAACTGAAAAACAAAACAAAAAAACGTTTGCTTGTTTTAAATTTTGCCAACTTCAGGGTTTGGATGTACACATGACCTAAACACAAATGAAATAATTATGCTTTACAATGTTCACAGGGTTTTAGAAAGAACCACACAGAGCTAGATTTTCTGAAGATAACCACTTTGCAAATACTCACATTCTTTCTATGCCTTAAACCATTGCAAATATCATAGAACATATAATATGTGATAAATGCTTTTATCAGACCAGCACAATGCAAAAAACCTGAATAAGTATATGTTTTATTTTAATACTTAGTTGCTTACGGCCACTGAAAAGTGCATAATTACCTTGACCTCAATTAAATGATCAAATATACAATAGGTTTATTTTCAGCTCTGCAAATGCATCTAACTTGCCTAGCTTTCAGCAGGAAATGATATTTTCTGCGAATATGCGGATGTGGAATTTTGCCAATTTTTAAACAACATGTGCAACAATAATAAATTGCTTCAGATGATATTAACAGGATTATTGCTATCTTCAGTAGATAGCAACATAATATTATTGCTATCTTCAGTAGATAGCAACATAATATTATTGCTATCTTCAGTAGATTAGCAACATAATAGTATTGCTATCTTCAGGAGATAGCAATATATTATTCCTATCTTCAGGAGATAGCAAAATAATTATTGCTATCTTCTGCCGATAGCAACATAATATTATTGCTATCTTCAGTAGATAGCAACATAATATTATTGCTATCTTCAGTAGATTAGCAACATAATATTATTGCTATCTTCAGGAGATAGCAACATAATATTCCTATCTTCAGGAGATAGCAAAATAATTATTGCTATCTTCTGCCGATAGCAACATAATATTATTGCTATCTTCAGGAGATAGAAACATAATATTCCTATCTTCAGGAGATAGCAAAATAATTATTTCTATCTTCTGCCGATAGCAATATACTATTATTGCTATCTTCAGGAGATAGCAAAATAATTATTGCTATCTTCTGCCGATATGTGATTTGCTTTGTTTTCCTTTCACGGTCTATGGGTAATCTGTAGGTAACAACAGAATTACTGCTATCTTCAGTAGATAGCAATAAAATTACTCCTAAAGATGAATATTTGTGACATAATGTGATGCACTCATTCCAATTACAGAAAGTTTGAATTCTAAATTTCTAAACCTTCCCAACCAATAGGAAGAATATTTGATGGTCAGCATTGCAAATGATCAACTCAATTTTGAAATTGCTAACATTGACCTAAGTGGATCACATCACAGTGTATATTCCTAAAGCAAATTAATTGCCTTGAATCAAGGTATAAAATATCACCATCATTGGCATTTATTTCTGCTATGATTAGCATCACTAAAAGCAGCTTAAAGGAAAACAACCACAGGCGTCAGTGCCTGTCCAGGCCACATTTATACTTGGTACTGCCAGAAATTTGGATAATTAGAATAATATAAATGCACATATCTTCAAATAAAAAATAATAACAAATATTAACAGATGTTTTTCTAGGAAATTTTTATTGCATGGCTAAAGAAACAGCAAATTCAATCAATCAAATGCAGAGATCAAAATATAAATGCATATTACTTTGTCTCACCTCATGTTTGGTAGTTTCACTGGGCAGAGTATGGGATCATGTGTGTTAGCCTAATCCCATAGAGCATGCATACAAGGATTGACATCACTCAAGGTTAAGGACTATTCAAAATATATTAAAAAAAATAACAGAACATCACATTTTCTGTATGCCTTTCCTTTTATAGGCGTGTCAAGTATGTTTCTCTATGATTGTTGCTTTAATAGTACCGTACTACTGGTACACCTCTATCACTGTGCTGAACAAATAACAAACTCAGCCTTGAATTTACAACATAAAGCTTAATTTTCTACATCAAAAACACCGAGTGAGACACAAAAACAACAAGTAGACAGGATTATGGTTACAGTGGGCGGTGGTAGGTGGTGCCAACACTACTCACTTATGTTGTAACCTATGACTACACATTTGTTTTAATGACGCCAACAAGGACTATAACAAATTTGTGGTTTTCAAGATGCTGCAAACACTTAGTATCAGCTGGCACTCTTACTCCACTAATCGAAAATGAGAAAATGGTTTTACTATCATGTACGCAGTTACATGCAATGTTCCACTACACCCTAATCTTAACACAAAACATAATCTTAAACATCAATATGGTACCAATATTAAACTTAATTATGACCCATAAGCACTGGATAGCCCTGCTTCTAAAGTTGCTCATTTCATACCTCATGGTACTCAGGGATACAAATTCAGTGTGATCAAAGAATCGTTTTTTGCAACGATTTGCCTGTACATTTAAGTTTGAGAGAATCAAAATTAATTCTCCTAAATTCACACCTATGCCACATGCATTAAGTTATATGATTCTGGTAAGATGAGTTTGTGAGAATATATTTTTGATTCAAGCTGAGTTTAACAAAATCGCAACCCTGGCAAATCAGTTATTTACCCATACATGAAATCAATAACAATATTTATTTAATCAAATTAGTAATTTTGCTTGCCAAAGCCAGTAAGTTTTTACTTACTCAATAATTAGACATTTTGACTTGCAACCAAATTTTCTGATGAATTAAAATCTTGCAAGTTTG
The DNA here is from genome assembly GCF_039555335.1 of Amphiura filiformis. Taxonomy (NCBI): domain Eukaryota; kingdom Metazoa; phylum Echinodermata; class Ophiuroidea; order Amphilepidida; family Amphiuridae; genus Amphiura; species Amphiura filiformis. Next base: position 14,435,269 of record NC_092634.1, read on the forward strand.
GAAACCAAAAAAACCCCAATGTTATAGGCCTGCATAATAATGTTTTCTGTGTGCTGTTATCAAAATTAAATATTTGAATACTTAGAATATTTGATAAATTCTTGCCAGTCATAACATTATGTTCATGCGCATGATCATGTCATACTTTGCAGTATGTTAAAGGGCATATACAGGCCACCAGCTCATTCAGCAATCATGCATCCTTACCAATCATAATACCTTTCTAATATTCATAATAAGCCTAGGCATGTGTACGTGCACTAGCAGTAAATAAATTGCCTTTTCCCTCACAGCCGATGGCTAATAATGTGAATGAAATCTACCATGTAGTATTGAGTCTCCCAGGTATATTGTAGTATAGTGTGTTTATGCTTGAAGGGAATGGTGGATGCATCTTAACAGATATAGATGATTGGAAATTATGTGTCTTGGGAGGCAAGAAGACTATGCCCAGGTACTATAAAAGCAATATTTTTCATGGGGTTAATTTACTCGCTTTTCAGTTATACAGGCAACTACAAATTTTAGAAGCCTTCAAAAATACTGAAGACCCATATGCTTCAATTTGTAGCTGTTTCATAATCATGAATAAAATGCACCAGAAAAATGTTCAGAGCAATTAAAATTGTGAAAAAATAATCCCACAAAAATAACCTGTTATACAAGTCCTTCTTTAATAATTATTGTTAAATATGACTTATCTCTCCTGATACTAGTTTGTCAACAAAACCGTAAGTGGGTAAATTTTACATCAATACTTTTAGAGAATTTATGAGGCACTTAATTGATTGACATTTCAACCCTCCTACTTCCCTAGAATTCAGTTAAATCAGTTCCTGGAGCTTCAGTGATATTTTGATTTGTTACCTTAGTAACACCTAAACAAATATGACAGGATTTTAGCTGACATTATGATTTGTATCCACTCCACATTATGATAACTATAGGCACACAGATAACTGTTCTGATGCAAACATACAACAAATTAAAAAATAAATTGTTATAATAATTATTATTATAAATAATAAAAAATTAAGACAGTGCACAATCTGAGGTTACTGTTCCGAACCCAGGCTACTTTTTGTACATTACAATGTCAGAGCACATAGTATGGGCAATACGCATAGTCGCGTACTGTACGGAATAAAGCGTAGTATCAACATGTCCGTCAATAGCCTCAGATGCAAAAAATGTACTCATTTATGACAGATACCTAAACTACAAAGAGTTCATTGACACCATTGAACTTAATAGCAAAAATATATGCACTACTTTAATTTTGTGTTTTTGCACACACACTTCACTTTCTTACATGTGAAATTATTAACAACAAAAATATTTATTTTTAGTATCCAACTCATGTACAAAATGTGAATATTTACCACATGAAACAATAATTTTATTGAAGTGAAAAATCTTTATGATGAAAAAAAAACGGTCTGCTTGTATAAGACAAGACAAGATAATAAACCATGCCGCCATCTTATAATATCTAAAAATAACAAACAGCTCCATACCACTGATGCTATTTTGGTAGCTTTGTTTTTAGAGTCCGGAAATTAAATAATTGCACAGCAGAAGAAAATAAGGACTTACACCGGAGCATATCATGGTTCGTTCCCACACAGCATGAATAGAGTTTGATTTGGGTGATGAATTGGATTCCACATCCAGGGACTATGCTCTAACACACAAAGATGCAGATATTGTGCATCAAAAAATCATGCCAGAAAAATGTCCACATGTGTAATGGTTGCAAAGCTCTGCCAATAATATGTAGAATAAAATAATTTATTTTTCTGAAAAATGACAAAATTCTTGATGAAAAAATAAATAAATTTATCATATACTAACTTATTATTATTACATCTTAACCACACTTTCTAATTTAGGATTGAACTATGGGCTGTTTGTGTGTCACTATTCACTACACAACACTGGATAGGTTTAATCAAAAACGTTTCTTGGAATCTCTCTTGATGCTAATTACCATCTTCCAGTCTGGTATATGACATCAAATGATACTGGTGAGGCTCTAGATCTATGAAACCACAATTGCAGAGTAGCTTTAATCAATATTCAGGAGGGGTGAGTTACTACAATCCCTGAAAAAAAATGTTGCCACACCCTATTTTCCTGCAATGTTCTTCTCCATATTTTGCAATGTTGATGTGGACTATGTCATTCACAATTTTACCTTGTTCCCCAACATCACATTACTGGGGAGTGGGGAAGGGAAAAATGTATGTTGAAGATGCAGTTTCAAAAGCTTGTACAATTCACCATGACCGTTTGCACTGGAGAATGGGTAAAGTTCAACAAATTACATTATTATGGCAACAAACATTTTTGAGGATTGTAAGTCAACTGTCATTTGTAAGCCAAAAATCATCAGGAGTGGCGTGGCAATTTTTAACAGCTCTTTTAAGTTCTTCCCAGTGTATCGTACAATCCAACACTTTCCCCTCAATCACTGCATTGTCTTTTTAAAGACATTTCTTGTATTCACTAAAAGCTTCCAAGATATCAATCTCCAATGGACTGGGTTTATTCTAATAAATTACACAGATTTGGGTCTTGGTTTTTATAGTTTCTATTCATTTTTACTTTAAATCAAGAGAAAACTGACAGTTTCTGAATTCTGAACATGTAAAACAATTTACAACATTTTATGTGTTTGTAGTTATTGTTCAAAGTCAATTCAATTCACAGATCGGTAAAATTAAATGAAACCAGTAAATGAAATCAGCAATAATGCAATTACCATACTGAATCCTTAATGCATCCAATGGCAAATCAAACTCAAGAATATCTGCACAACAATAGGCTTCACTACTTAATCAAATGCACAAAACTAAAGTCATGTCACAGTGGTCTGAGAGGAACTCTCACTTATTCACTGATAAAAACCCTAGCCAATAAAATACTTATATTAATTTAAAGCAAAACAATGTCAGGTCACAGTAAATTGGCAAACATTTCAAGGGGTTACCACAAGGAGGCTGCATCTGAAATAGCTGCCCTATAGACATTTGACAATTTCTGCATATTGTACAAATCTCAATATATGACACCTGGCAGCTATTACAGATGGGCCTTTTGGGCATGGGAGTTTGGGTCAGGCAGAATTTTTTTTTTCGCTGCAGAAGGCGGCGGTATTTTTTTTTTTTTTTTGCCTCCGAGAGCACCAATTTTTTTTTCAATTTTAATGTAAATTTTTATACAAAGTTGGGTGGGGGAAAATTTTTTTTTTACTTATCAGTGAGGCAAAAAATTTTTTTTTTCGTCTCACTAGTGGGCAAAGTTTTTTTTTTTTTCGTCTCACTAGTGGGAGAAGTTTTTTTTTCAAAAAACTCCCATGCCCCCCTGGAAATCTAATGGTGCGCCCCTTACAACTACATCCCTAACACCCAGAAAATGGTGATGTTGTGTTTATGGCCCCAGAACATGTTTAAAATGAATCTGCCAACTGGTTACATTGGAGGTTTTGCTTTAAACCTGTTCAGGGGCCAATGACACATAGAAGGTTTTTCCTGGCCCAACGACATATAGTCTTGTTTTCTTACCATTTTAATACATCAGTTCTAGGCAAACCAAACAAGTATTGGTTATGGTTGTGCACAACAAATCATGAAAAAAGAGCCTACTTTTCAGTTCATGAGTAAATTTAACAGAGAGAAAATGCAGGAGCAAATCTGCACCACTCCCCATAATTAAAATACACTTTAAGCTACGGAGATAAGTCAGATAGTTCAAAACATACTGACATACATTCATTATAACCCATGCATCGTATTACCAACATACCGTAAACGTTCGCCTAATGGCGCACCTGGGCTCCTTTGCCTTGGGGGTAAATTTCATGTAAATAGAGAGCTCCCTCCTCTAAAAATCCCGACAAGAATTAAGGGTACCTGCCCTTATTTGCTGGTGAGATTTTTATGGGAGGGCACTTTGAGTTCATGTCTAAAATTCCAGTTATGTCAAGGGAGCCCATAAGCGCCATTAGGCTGACGCTTCTGTATGGAGGTATATGCAATAGTATATTTTCTTTCCTTTCTTCATCTTTTTTTTTTCATACAAAAATTGTCCTCCTTCAGTTCCGAATAAAGCCTATGTGAAAACTGCCTTATTTCCAATGCATGAGGAAGCTGACCTAACAACAAAAACCTGTCAGTAAACACTTTATCACAACAGAAATGGAGCCAGGTCAAACTGATTAAATTCATCACCTTTTCCGCTAAATAATGCCATCCACATCACCTTTATCGGGCTGTTTATATACAGTATATTGTGCAGCAGCCATTTTGTAAGATTTTCTGTCATAATTCTCATACATCCGAATCATGACAGACAAAAATAAATTTACACATTGTGGAAATGAGGATACCTCTGCTCCCATGTATATTCATGGTGAAATCCAGGTGAAGAGAGCATTTATCAATGCTTAGTTACATGTACGGCTAAACGGAAGTCGGTTCATAGTATATGCCGCAGTGACATACATAATCTAATTATCTCCATTTAATATATCATCTTCCATTGCATTTCAATACATAGACGTATAATCATATATCTTATCGTGTGTGCGGTTTTTAAAAATTAATTGCGTTCTACATTTGACAGGACAGATCTTTAAACCCGAGTTCTACAGGGTGTAACAATAAAATTTGTACAATTCTGAAAATAGAATGACACAAGTATGCCGCTTATTTTTTGGGTTTGATATTTATATGTCTATCAAGATAATTTCTTTAGCCACCAGATAAGCTTTGTTCTAATAAAATCGATGGTATACAAGTGAAGATATGGCCAATTATGTAACCTAGTCTTAAAACCGCTTGGGCCACTTTTGTCTAAGTGTTACAAAAGTGACTGAATAGAGTTGAACCATGGACCAGTTGGACGGTGCTCTTATCATGCTTATGATAGGTAGTTTTAAACAATGGGGTATTCGAAGTGGTAAAAATGATTACATAATAGAATATCACCTTGAGTTTTGAAAGTCACAACTAAGCACTGACATAACAACCTCATTTACTAGAAATCGTGGCTGCAGCTCAACAACTTCAACCCCAATTCACATTGGAAGAGCGTATTTTTATGGTTGTAACATTCGGTAGCACATGGAGTCAAGCAGAAACTATACCATTGTTTATAGCTTATTTTCCAAGCTCACATCTTCCATCAAGGCATACAATTACATATAACTATGAGAAGTATGTAGAATTTGTTAATAGAAATGATGGCAATAGTGGTCGCCCCAGAACAGCTAGAATCCCAGCTGAACTTAATTTCAAAATTTTATTGTTTTGTACTTATGGATGCAAAACTGTTCTCAGTTTTACCAATGATATCTCAGGGATATGAGAAATTACTTATTTATAAGGTTATTTGATAGATTTTAAAGAAAAATCATATTATTATTAAGTTCATGTTAATTATATGAAGAAGCACCACTTATAATTCTTTTGTGTCATTGCTTTGATGTTTAATGCACGATAAGCATATCTCGCGGTTCAAACTTGATATACTCAAACATAGCAAAAGTGGCCCAACACGTTTTCTGGACTATTTAATTAATCGGACATAACTTTTGAACCCAAGCTAGTAAAGAAACCAACTAAACGTCTTCTTTTAGCCAAAATATTACTGATTGTATTGCATATAACATTTGTGCCATAACTCGTTTAGTTTTTTCCTGAGAAGTCAAAATGTAATTGTATAAATTTTATTGTTACACCCTGTATATTCCTCAGAGTGAATGTGAAAGCAAACCCATTTCAACCATGAACCTGTACATTTTCTTGTAGGCGAAATGAAGGTAGTTGAGGACTAATTTCTTTCAGTTTTTTTTTTTTTCAAAACATATTTTTATTCAAAATGTATATCTTTAAAAAATTTCAGTTTTGCTTATTTCTTATTAAATTTATAATCCACTGCACCTGATAATTAGAATCTTAAAATTGATTTTAGATACATATTTTCTCACTTTATCTTAAATTTTATAGATGGTGTAAAATTAATGGTGTCCTCAACGGTTTCCTGCATAAATTACTATAAAAAGAATTGATTTAATACAGCCCTAATCAATACTATAACCCTTTCACACTTTCATTTAGCAGATTATCATATTTATAAGTAACATAATCATTATCCAATCAATGAAGTGATATAACATGAAGTATAATAACCACAATCTTGACTTTGACACCAGTATATGGTAGCAGTAATTACATCTTGCTAATTAACAAGCCATGGCTGATGGATGGTCAGTAATTAACAGCTTGGGGAATTCATAAATGTTACTACAGAGAAAACCTGTCTGTTTGATGTTGTACCGAAACAGCAAAAGCAAGCTCGACCATTTCAAGATCTTGTAGAGTATAAACACAAAACACTGTACCTTAGATCAGTTAGCAATTAAAAATAGTTAATTAAAAATAATCACATGTGATACAACACATGATATACATGGACTGATAGAAGTACGGAAAGTGAACTTTGACAAAGTTGGTGGTCTTCCTTTACATTTGAATGAAAAGGCAACAAGCACAAATAGATTTTGTAAAAAAATTTTTTTTCAACTTTGCAATATTACTGTTCAAGTTTCTGTTGATAAATTTTATTTTCCGTAAATACTTTCAAAATTTAGTTCTTGATAACATACAAAAAAAAATCAGAATCTCCCAATATGTAAATCATTTAGCTATACAAATTATCAGTAACTTTGATAATATTTGTTTGAAAAATTCCTATTCAATTGTGTATAGTGATCTATTACCTGAGTAATTATAGATACTTGGTCTTGTTATGGCGGCACCCATGGGTCACATGCGATTATTTTTAGTCAATTCATGTTAGTCACCTAAGCTTACTGTAGAAGAAAATTATGTCATACATTATTATCATTCTACAAAAGTGATTACAAATCTAATTTTAATAATTTTTCTTAAAAATATTTTGCAAAAAAAAAAAAAAAAAAAGTACACAAAATATCAAAATCCGAAATCGCAAGTGATTCAACTTTATTCAAATTTAAAATGTTTTGTATTTAAGCAACACAAAACTAAAATTAAACCAAAACAAAATAAAAAATACAGAAGGATCAACAATTCTTTTTAAATATCTCCAATTGTTTCTGTTGTAATCCAAAGATAAAAACAAAACAAAAATACCCACCACGTCTCAGGCGTATACAAAAGTCTATCTCAGGGTAAAAACAATAAAAATAGAAGATGTCGCTATTATAATTTTCACTTATTTGTAATTGTCACTAGGATGTGTATTGTGTAATACTCCCCCACCACAGGTGGATTCAACATCCTCCCAGTGTGCACTTGTATAGTGCAATGTGATACTGCAGCCAATTTCAACATTAGAGTCAAATGTATAGGATGAAAATGATTGTTTAGAAGAAATATTCATTAAGATTTTCATCCATTCAAGGATTCATACCACTAAATCCGCCTGTGAAGCGGTTTCCCGCAAAAGTTTATCATGCCTATAGTGCCAACTTGGCATAAAAATCGTGCAAAATCAGTAGAATATTAGCAACTTTAGTGTTGAAAATAATATTGTGTTGTACTAAAACTCGACATATGGCCAGAAAAGTTAACCCCGATTTTGAACGTAAGGTGAATGAAAAGCTATTTTGTGTTATGACCCCTCAAACTTGTGGTTGATGGCTGCAATAACTCACAATGCATGCTGGGATTGAATTGAACCAACCTGTTCTCCCCATATCACTTAAGGTATTGTTCTTGGTTAGGTAAGGATAGGAGTGGGAGGAATATTACGCCTTGACAAGAACCCTGCCAACTACATTTTAAATGAGAAATATTAAAACATGGTGTTAAACATCCTCTTTTGATTAAATTGTTCAATATTGCAATAAAGATCCTTGACCATCTATTATAGGCTTATAGTGCATGGGGTCAATGTCTGAATTGAACAGTGATTTAGAAATTTGAAGTTCAAAAGTTATAACAATAGAAAACATGTTATTCCATACTGGTTGGTTAACCTACTCTGAGAAAAATTGTGTATAAATTTTTGTTATCTTTTTTCATACACCTCCTTCCATGAAATGTTGGCAAGTAATAAGAAAACACATGAGCCATTGAATGGACTCAGTTCTGTACATGAAAGATTGTAGAGTCTGTATACACAAAACAATTTAGACCAGGTCTAACATTAGACCTGGAGGTTAGACTGCAGCCATAATGATAACCTGTTCATGTATTTGCTCTTAACAGGATCTACAATAACAGAGAAGGTATATACCGTAAACGTTCGCCTAATGGCGCACCTGGGTTCCTTTGCCTTGGGGTAAATTTCATATACAAATAGAGCTCCCTCCACTAAAAATCGCAACAAGAATGAAGAGTATGTGCCCTTATTTGCAGGTGGGATTTTTTTATGGGAGGACACTTTTGGTTTGTGTCTAAAATTCCAGTTATGTCAAGAGAGCTCATAGCGCCATTAGGCGAACGTTTACGGTATGTAAATACCAAAAAGTTCCTTCTCTGTAGGACTAACCTCCATAGTTAGACCAGGTTTTAAGTTAGACCTGGTCTAACTGGTTTTGTGCATTGTGGTGAACAGACCACATCTTGGCTCAGTAACCCATTCTGGTCACAGTCTGAACCTTCAGATTGCAAAGACATGTCAATGTGCTGGAGATGGAACCTTCTCAGTGGAACACTCTCTTGATTCACACATGCAATGATCCACTGTAGAGCGCTTCAAGTCATCTCTCAAAACATACTCATTCATATATTTATTCGGCAAAATCGACAAGAACAATAAATATAATCAATCACAAATTATCACAAATTTAGCATATATGAAATACATGGATACAAGCAAAGACACCAAAAAGCCGAAATGAAAGGATAACCCATAAAGTCTAGCTGCAAATGTGAAAACTTATTTCCAATGGGGTCCAACATAAAGACAAGACGGTGCCTGGGACTGGGACGGAGGACAAAACAAGCAAAGGGACAGAAAGGAACAGGTTACACAAATGCAGCTGACTCTTGGGTTAACGCACTTCTGGCAAGGTGTTTTTTATGGCATATTTAAAAGTATTTTTGTCAATAATAGCTTTGATTTGGGATGGTAAATTATTCCAATCAAGTGTGGATTGTTTCAAAATTCTTATGCTTAGTTTATTTTTCCATCGCATTTGCTTTGTTTTTATTTTTTAGTGCTTAGAATCACCCGGTAAAGGCGCCTTATCAAGTAATTGGTAATGTAATGTAATACTATGTTATGCAAGATTGTAATTTCATATATCCATACCTACTACATCCCCATGTAAGCCTTACATAATACACTCATAGCTTCTTTTTACTATTACACTTCAATATATTTTTATTAATTTCACCAGAAAAAAATATTACACAAGGCAAATTGATTTGTTATTATAATATCTTGTTCATAATTTCCATATTTTTATCCTTGCATTCATCTCTATACAGGAATTATAGTATATGGTGATGCCGAGTAGATTACTTTCCCTCATGCTAGACCAGAGCTGATGCTAGACATTGTGGCGCTCAGACATAACATCATGCCTAACTCCCAAGTTCAATGATTCGCATACAATAACATATGTGTAGGATCTAATTCTGTGCAATGGGTACTGCAAATTTGCATCTTGTGTCATGTTTTTACATGGTATTGTGAGGTCAATAAACTTTACATCTGGGTATGATAATATGCACAAAAATGTTTTACGCTTAGAAAATCATGGGTTTTTTTCTTGTTTTTTGTTGTTGTTGTTGTTTTGGAATTATAAAGAAATCCCCAGGTTCTGAATATTCAATTTTCAATCTTGAGATTTCATCATTACAATGCAATCAATTCCTTCTGAGCTCTATTCAGGATATGATCATTTTGATATAACACGTTTTTTCCTGGGTGTGTTAGATGTAAATTAGGCATTTCATTTCTTTTATTTTATAAAATTTGCAAAATAAATCTTGGCTAGTTTTAAACCAATTTCACTTTCAAACTTATTGATATGAAAACTTGGTTTTTTTTCCATCAGACTTTTGCAGTAAATAGTTATTTATTCCTTATTTCCATTTTTGGTGTTTAAAATTATTTGAAACTGTATCTTAAAAATCATAGTAAAAACATCACATAAATATATTGAATTTGTAATTTTTTAAAATTACAAATTCAATAATTCAAAATTCAATAATTTTAGTTCAAATTAAAATATTTGGTCATATTCTTTGGAATATATTAGAATGGTTAAAACCATTCTAATATATTCCAAAGAATATGACCAGATATTTTAAGTATAACAAAAACAGAACAAAATATATTATAAACAAGACCATATCTATTAAAAATGTATTGCTTTTGAAAGGCAAACCCAAATACAAATCATATTCTATCCTGACTTATTACAACTGACACATATACACCCATGGACGGCATTTATCGCAACTCAAATTAGCTACACGGCATTAGTCGCAGCATGAAGAGCTCCCTCGGTGTCTCAATCAACTGATGAATGACCCATAATCAGATTCTACACAGCATACCTATAGGCACAAAATGCTATTTAGGAATTCAAATTGGTGGAAAATTCTGTCTAATTTGGCAACCCCAGGCTATGCCTTCATGACTGACAACACAGGGTGATTGCTCATATTTTTAAGAAGATGAATAATTTCTTATTTTCACCACTAATTTTTCACTAAGTGGTATGTAAAACATGCTCCATTTATACCAACTTTGTGAAAATGTCATGGCATTTTTGGCACAGGGATGATTTACTTCAAAATGCAGAGAAGCAACTATTTTCACACATTAAATTTAAATGTAATACAATTTTTCATTTTATCAAATTTGTGTACAATATAAATTTTAACTTGTTCAAACCTATATAGAACTGGTGATATACTTTTCAAAATCATTGAATAGTAAAAATGATTCACATGTATACCTAATCAATTATTAATATTGAAGATATAAATTTTCACTATATTTGACCTAATTTTACTATACGGTACGCTTTTAAAAACTTGTTTCCTTTTTTTTTTTTTTTTGCTTTTACACTTGTTAGAAAACTGAAGAACAAAACTGACAAATTATGGCTCCAAGTCAAGTATCACGACACACAGAAACAACACTTATTTCCCTTTAGCATCATTTTATAATTAAGAGCATATCAGTATACTAGCACTCCTTTACATTACAACACAAATAGATAGTATTTCAACGTCAGTTGAAGAATAACATAGTAAGTAAGATGACCACCTTAAACTACCTTGGCATCGGTATATATAACACCTACAAGCTAGACAACTTCCAAAAGCTTTTAACCCCCTGAGTACTACTTGCCGATCTAACATTGCCTCTGATTGGTCATTTAAATGATATTTTCACTTTAATCACCAATCAGAATGAAGCTTTGCAAATAATTCACCCCAATTTTTTTGTGTGGTGACATTATTCTAACAATTTTGCTGATTGGGCCAATTGATAATGAAAACTTCTTTTTGGCCAATCGGCAGGTAGTTCTCATGGTGTTAAAAATCATGACCCAACCTAGATATTACATCCATCTATACTCATATTTACAGCAAGCTTGAAGTAAGCGTACACATATTAGCCCATTTATGCCACCCTATCATGTCAGGTGGTTTTTGATCTGTAACAATATTAGTGAAACTTGTATAACATCATCTTTTCTATCCACGTACGTAACAGTGCACACATGCCAAATTACCTCAAAACACCTGCCTGTCAATCAAACATCTAAACTATAAAACATGCTAATGAACACTCTGATTATCCCACAGAATTAAAACAGAGAACCAGGACTCGACTGCCATCTTGATACAGGCATGGAGCAAAAATTGACCTTTTCGGTAAATCCCATAACCCTTTGCGAGTACACCTAAGAACTCGTCATTTTGCGTCACGCCGCTCTGCGCCGATGCGCTTTGTCGTTTATCGAACATCGTTACTGCGCATTGCAAGTCGGCGTGACGTAAAATGACGAGTTCTCAGGTGTACTCGCAAAGGGTTATGGGATTTACCGAAAAGGTCAATTGGGGGTATTCGGTTTCCCTCGGAATGCTCTCGAGACATTCGTTGTCATGCAAGCGCGACATGGATGATGGGTGCATTTGAGAGACGCACTTGATGCGACCTGCACGCGAGTACCAAGACGCTTCAGATGAGACGCAGAATTGTTTTCGTTCGTCTCCGCGCACCGTCGGCAAGGACCCGAATACCCCCAATTTTCTCCCCATAGCTGACGGCGCGATTGTACGTGGCGGTATAGGGAGTCCCGGTTCTCCTTCTCTAATTCTGTGGATTATCCCCAAAAGATCTCTCAACGTCAATGGTAATCTTGATAACTGTATACGAGATTTCAAATAGCTCAATATTTTCCGAGTGACACATATAGTTTGGATTTCTCTCTTACAAAGATATATGATTGTTTTAAAATTAAAATTAAATGAACAACTACATCTTAAGGGGGTACTACACCCCTGGCCAATTTGGTGCCTATTTTTACATTTTTCTCAAAAGTTATAGCGCATTTGATACAAGTAAGATATGTATATTATAGGGGCAAAGACTACAACTACTGCACCGAAAATTCAGCAACTTAAGGCAAGTAGTTATTGATTTATTGATCAAATATTGGTTTTCCCTCATTTTTGACTGTAACTCCACAAAAGTTGTCCGCGCTGAAATAAAATTTCCAGTGCAGTAGTTGTAGTTCTTGCCCCTATAATATACATAACTTACTTGTCACCAATGCACTATAATTTTTGAGAAAAATGCAAAAATAGGAACAAAATTGGGCAGGGGTGTAGTACCCCCTTAATCATCATAGTAACATAACATCCATAACTTTGCCTGGATTTTTGGAGCTCTGATTTCTAAATATTTTTTTTTTTTTTTTTTACGTCATTTTACCATACATCAAATAAGAAAGAGTTTTTATTATTTTTCATGCTTAATTACTGGTTAGGAGTAAAAGGGCAAGATAGAAATTTATTGCATCCACTTAAAACATAACCTCGACAGTATTTCATAGGTGACTGCATATGCACAACATGTACAGTGCTGCAGTTTTTAGTATGATCACGGAATGCCTGAAAAGTGGTTTTTTACCCCAAAGCCAACTGAATTCAATTATTATTGATTAATAAAGTGCAAGAGCTCATAGCTCTGCAGTATATATATATTTTTTATTATCTTTAAAAAAAATTGTCTGTACCATTTTATATATCATCTGAAGCTACATTCTACTTACTAATCACCATTCCCAAATTTTAACAACTAAACGCCTCCGCACTCTTCCATTTCCTAAATTTCAACCTGATTAATCTTAACACATAACCCACATTCAACCAGTTCACCTTCCAATTCAACATGCCCATTCCACTCCAGAACACATTTACACAAATCTGCCCTCCCATGAGTAAACACAGTATCTATTATGTTATTTACACATAGATACTACCTATTTCCATGATAAGGCACAAACACCTGAAGATAAAACGCTTTACTAAACAAAGGCTTAGCCTCTACCATATGGTCCACATTTTCACTTATATTTTTAGTTCACAAACTTTGCCAGTGAATGTTTTATTAATTCCCTACAGCCCTTTTCCACTCTCCACCCACGTCACTCCTTATTCAGTCACACTCGCTTCTTGTTGCTTAGGGACTTCACATTCAATGCAAACTGGCATATGTGATATTTGTCACACTGGTATCCTACTTCCCTTTGTATCAGGTTGCTATCTACTGAAGACAGCAGTATGAAACACCAATGAGGCAACAATGGTGACATTATCAATTAGAAGACACATTACTTGTGATTGAGAAGCATAAAATGTGTGGTCAATTTGGTTTTTGTCATACAATATTTCAAGGTCTATTCCCGGGAAATAGTAAAGGCCTTCACCTTTTTACATACAAGATTATGGAAACGTGTCTAAAATAGAGAAATGAAAGAGATAATACATTTTGTAACGGTATATTTTGGGCATCCCCATCCCTCTTCCTTTGAATGCTTTCTGAAAACCAGGCTGAGATTTTTTTAAACCTACATTTGCAGATAAAGTGTCAATTTGCTATCTACTGAAGATAGCAGCATACCTCACACAGCCAATATGCAACATGTAAGTTGCTGTAACTACTATGTAGACCTCACACTTTGCACAAATCTTACTCTTATCACTTACATTGCCTTTTGCAGAACATTATGTTACCTAATTATTATTATGTTACCTAATCATAATTACTTCATTAAATGTGTCCTTCATCTATTGGAAGATTATCTATCACAGCTGACAAAACAATCAGGATGCTCATCAAAAAAGTTATCCTGCTTGCTTGCTCTATAAAGAATTATCTTCACAACCCTCGTTTTTCATTCTTTTGTTTGTCTATTTGCTTGCTTTTTTAATACAAGAAAACCTTGTCACAAAAACATTTGGCCAAAAGTTTTGTTCTGTGCAATGTTTAAGCAATGCAGGACAAGACAGTGGGACTTCTTTTTGTATTTAACCATTTTTGTCATTTAAAAAAAATGTAGATTAGTTTTGTTTTTGACAACTAAAATAATTGTGTGCTCTAGTGTGTGAAGTTTGAATGTTTCTCTGTTTCTATGTTCCAGAGTACGATACATAAGCCTCTTACCTACATTTAAATTTAAAAAGATACAAATGGGACAATCAAATATTTCATTTCACTAAAGTGGACAGGTTTCTGTGGGAGTTTCTATTTCAAACTTTTTTGTCTTGGCCTTAGCTGGAAGATTATTGACCAAATCTCACAAGAAATCTAATCGACAAATCTTTAGATACACCCATTCAGTTTTAAATTTAGCAAAACAACAGTCTGCAACTACATCTTAATCAATTCATTGCTTTAAAATCTCACGAGAATACCTCTTTTCTATTTTTCAAATTTAATTTAAATTTTTTAAATTTATGAGCAAAACGTTGTTTTAAAATATTTATCACTTTGCTATGTTTTGTAATACTGTTGTGGCTAAATTATTTTGGCACAAATAAATATAATGGAACTTTTTTGTCTTGGCCTTAGCTGGAAGATTATTTACCAAATTTCACAAGAAATCTATTCGACAAATCTTTAGCTACACCCATTCAGTTTTAAATTGAGCAAAAAACAACAGTCTGCTCACTAATAACATCTTTTAAGATCAATTCATTGCTTCAAAATCTCACGAGAATACCTCTTTTCTATTTTTCAACACAAAAAAGTGAAGAGATTTAGTGAAAAACACCATCCCCTGAAATAAGGCCTCCAAATCAATGAGCTCTACACTGGCAATGACGTAAATTGAAGATGTTGTATTCTTGAGTTTCTTTGGAACCCCGTCATATCAAGAGCACATGGCTTTTTGTAAAGTCATAACACGCGACTGTCGACTACTCGGCTTACAAGACGTGGAGATTTATCCTCAAAATGGCTCAATAATGTCAAGATACGCAAAATAAACAGTCATTTTGAAACCAAAACCAAACCGAAGCTGTGTAGATGGATTAAAGTTCTGATTGTGGTTAGGATGTTTCCATAAATAAACAATTTGTTTTCAATACCTGTTGCTTTTGACAAGGGAAGGAATACACAATTTGTTGTGACTACCTGTTGCATTTGACAAGGGAAGTTACAAATTTATGAGCAAAACATTGTTTTAAAATATTTATCACTTTGCTGTGTTTTGTAATACTGTTGTGGCAATTATTTTGGCACAAATAGATATTATGGTCGAGTCCGGAAAATGTATTTCTGCTAAATCAATCGTCACAACATACCGTACTTGTAGATTTAAAACACATAGCAGACTCCAGACCCTTGGCCAGAGGATATGGGGTCCATTAAAGGTCTGCTTTGTTTGTCAAAATAGCGGAATTGGGAAAAAAATTTCAACATTTAAGACAAATATACTCCAAATTCTGAACTTTCTGTGAAATTTGTCTAAAATATAGCTCTAAAAATCAATTGTTGAGCAATGGTCTGAAATGGCTCTTGAAAAGGTCTGCATTTGGAAAATCACCTCCACCACAAAAATATCCTGACTACAGGCGTGGAGTCCTATCCAGATTTGTTCACAAAGAATCTTTGCAAGAATTGATTTACCAATTCTAGCTCTCAATATGTAGCTCCAAAAGGAACCACAACTTTCCCGTCCTGTTTGAGCTAGCTAAGAAGCCTCATCTTAAATTGTTACCACATGGGATGTAGAACCTTTGACAATCTGAATTGTATTCTCTAAACCTAGTACTTGAAAAGGAAAACTGACACTTAGGCTTCCAATCTTGTTATAAGAATAAAACAGATCTAAATATTTCAGGAAGCGGGCTAAGATAAGTGTTATTACAATCCCATTATGTCATCACATTACTGTGTCTAGAAAGCTTTTATCTTATTATTTTCGTTACACATTTTCACTGGTTTTGTCTCAGCGAATGTTATATGCACAGCTGGTGTGGACAGAAGCTTAATGCTCTGCGTGCTTGCCATAAGCTTCAACATAAAAAGTCCAAAGTTTTGCGATATTTTCTCAAAATATCTAGAGTTATCTTAAGAACCACTGAACCAATACTAGGCTTATTTGTACTCATTTGAATGCATTTTTCATGCTGATTCCAAATATGGTCATGAAAATTTACAATTCTTATATTTTTTTAATTTAAAAAAAATTGTCATCTGCAGTCGACACCCGCGTGGAGAGAGTTAACAACAGTAAAAGTGATCATTTTCTTGCAAGGAATTTTTGGCGCTTTGCTAATTTGCTTGACTCGATTTTGATACTTTTACATAGACCTATACATAAAAAACATATTTGTGTATTTTTATTTTCACGGTAGCCGTGTTGAGCTAGAGAAGCGCAAAATTTACTGTTCCACAAAAATGTTCACTCATACATTTACATAGCAACAGGGTTGTCAAAGTTTCAGCTTGAATCACATGTCAAATCAGCCATTATTTTAATAACTTTTTATGGACAGGACACTACAAAAACTGCAGAGGCTATGTAGAAAAGTCACCCAATTTTTATCGTAAACATTGGTTTTTGTGGGATGGGAAATGGTCCAAAGACGCCGATTAAATGTTCGATTGGGCTGCCAAATCACACATTATATAACCTTTCACAGCAACCTGCTCTAAGCTGTTATTTTGAATACATCACAGTGGTTTCCTAATCATAGACATGTCTTAGTAACACATGTTTAACAGCTCTTAAAGTAGCTTTCATTCAATAGCAATGCAACTCCTTGACATTTTACTCGGCTACAATCCCATGATACTCGTCAACCAATTAGAAATGGTTTCACAGGTGGTGATATACATGTGATGCATATCAACCAATCAGCAGTGTGGTTATAACTCTCTTTGGCTGGTTTATGGACATAATTTAAGTACTTTCAGTTATTTCAAATATTATGTTATCTTGTGATCAATGTAGTGTATGCACAGATATATTTTCATGGATTTTGATTGATTTACTCAGCAATACACTTCTAGTGCCCGTTTCTATTCATCGTTATGTATTCTTCTCCCGTGCATTATTTTCGCGAACTACCCTTCACAGCCCAAATTATATAAACCTGCACGCTAAACAATGCATTATCTAAAACCTGCACGCTAAACAATAGATTCTAGATAATACGTGCACGCTCAAATACTAGAAATACTACTTTCACATAACCATATAGTAGAGTTAGGTGGCGCTTTCGACACAGAGGTCACATAACTATATAATTGTCTGTTCGATATATATACCATCAAAAAATACGAATATACATTCTGTGGTGTTAAAATGGTATAGTTACAAACGGTGTTCTATAATAGGGTACAATTACCGAATAGGGTGCAACTTCGCTAGACTTGAGTCCAGTCCTCGTTTACGGAGTTTAGGTTTAGGGTTGGGGTAGGGCAGTCTTGTAATAAGACTAGTAGAGTTGCACCCTATTATGCAAATATCATTGTCATAAATTATGATTAATGACCTCAAATAAATCAAACATCAAATGAGAATAATCGAGCTTCTATTAATTAAAAAGGGCCAAAAACAGGTGGATCATAATTATACAAGATGACACCATTGCAAAATATTCAGTATTTTACAAATGAAATACATGTAGGCCTATATCTAAAATAACATAGCCGGGCCCGGGAAACACACACTAGCGCATAATATCATGATCATGCTTTATAATACCATAGGCCTTCAAACACATGTGTTTGAAGGCATATGATAATACTGAACAAATTGTTAAATCCCAATGTCGTGTGTTTTAATATAAGTAGATTTTAAAGTTCAAATTATAGAGCTATAAAGTCCAGTTGATATTCACCGTAGTACTAGTCGGACATCTAAATCGATCGTTTCCAGATGAACTGGTTCAGTGCTCTAAATGATCACAACATAAAGTCAATTGGTTACAAACCATGCGTGAATAAGTTACTAAAGTATGAGGTATGGCGCAATCGATACCATTGATAGCTAACTTATACAGGAATTGATTTTCTTTACCAGTTAAATGCTACGTAGCTGGTCAATGTCCTGACGGTGTTTTTAAAATGTAAGATATTTTCCTAATATTAAAACTAATATAATGAATGCAGCAATTAATATTGCCTATTGTTTTAATAGGCCTACACTCAAAGTGTATGACGGATAATGTACTCGTGCAAATGCATTCGTCAAGATAATTGCACTTGCCATGGAGTTATTGCATTTAGCTCTTGAGCCTATCGGCTCTCGAGCTAAATGCAATAACTCCACGGCGCTGCATGCGATTATCTTGACGAATGCATTGCACTCAGTTCATTATCCTTATCATAGTATTTCTTACCATTGGTGAGTACACATTTTATGTTCTTACCATATGCACCTGTGTATCCAGCTTTATTATTGATTTTTGAAATAAAATAAAAATTCATTTTGGCTATGCAATATTCTCACAATGAAAACACCTACATTGAACAGCTTTTGATCATCCTGTAATTTTATTGTTTGCTTTAGGTCAAGGGGAAAACAACGAAACAAAAATGATAACATGTATCATGAGTACACATAACCGAAGACATTGCTTGAAAACTGAGGTTCATTGAACTTTTCGTTCAAGGAAAGATTTGAATGCCTATAATTTCAATAAAATAAATAGTTTTTGTAAAAATGTAAAGGACTAATAGAAATCTAAGGTGCATTGAACTCTTTCATTCATGGAAACCATCTCCAGCTTTGAATTTCAGGAAAATATTCTTTTCTTACCCAAAGCTCATTCTACTTTCTTAAGATCCTGGTACACACAAAAATTTCTATTTATAAAAAATGATTTATTTCACAGACTTGGATTAAGTCTACATGGCAGACCAGACTATATCCACGTAGGAATTGGCTGAAATTAAACTACAGAAATATTATAAAGATTTAGACAATCTTTACAGGAAAGACTTGAACCATGCAATAAAATGAATAAATCAAAAGAAATGGCAGATTTTGATCAAGTCTACATAGCAATACAACAAGAACTAAGCTACAAGACAAGCAATTCCCAGCTTCAAGACTCAGTCTGACAGGCGGGGTTGCCAGTTTGTTTTTACCCGAAGATCTCAATTGACGTAGAAGTGGTTGTCACTAAATATAGACAATATAGACAGTCTAAAGCTTACCATATGTTATCTGATATGAGAAATTGTAGTCGAAAAAATGACACAATTGGAATTGCTTATAACCCTATCTTCCTGTCTGGATAATGCTTTTGTATTTCAATATACACTGGTTAGCTAATAAGTTGAAGTTTCTGATACATCTAAAAATAGGAATCGCAATTGAGCATCTGTTTTTAGTTTCGGAAATGTTATAGCAGTATCATATAAAACTGCACCTCTTGATAAAAATTACAAAAACACAGATGTAATATACGAATCAGAAAGCTCCATTAAATCACTAGCAAAAACTCAATAGCAGCATTAATTCTTTTTTAAATGGCAAACATTGACATCGCAAGGACGTCAAAGTCAGCATAACTGTATTCCTTTTGCTATGAGCTGCAATCGATGCATACAGGGGCCTGCATGCGTAAAACTACCTGGACACTATACTACTTGTATCACAATTTGCTCAATTTTTATCCCTGCAAGCAAAACTACCTTTTCACCTTAGCACTTTGAGAATTACAAGTATTGTGAATTTATGCATCATTGCAGCACAGGGAGACATTACCTTGTATTAGATCTATCAAAGTAGTTTATATGCATGGTATTATTTATCACCACAAGGGTAGCATGATGATTATATAATCACCATGCATTCAAATTCAGCATTATGGATCTATTTCATAATATTTCAGCAAATTCACAGTCGTTTTCAAATCTTAAATGCAATGTTTTAACCCCATGTTAACTACCTGCTGATTGGCCAAAAAGAAGTTTTCATTATCAATTGGACCAATCAGCAACATTGTTAGAATGATTTCACCACGAAAAAAAATTGGAGTGAATTATTTACAAAACTCCCTTCTGATTGGTGATTAAAGTGAAGATATCATGTAATTGACCAATCAGAGGCAGTGTTAGATTGGCAGGTAGTGCTCAGGGGGTTAAAGGGAGTAATAAAACGTGCTTGTGCAAGATTTTTGCTACTTTGTTTTCAAATGCCATATTGCAGAGTGTAGACATAGTGTGGGGGCTGCTGAGAGGTGTCCCTTTTGTGGTCTGGGGCAGTATGGAATTGTGACAACAAAACTTTTGGAACGTGCTTTATTTTTAGCAGTGGGTGAACCCGTTTAAAGTAGCAATGAAGTCTAGTCAGTCATCTTGGTAGATGTTCACAGAATACTGAATGGAAAAAAAATGATTGCTGGAAAAGTTACATGTAAAAATACATGGTATACCCTTATTATTTCATTCACTGCCCCATACTTTATCCTCATTTTAAAATGCTACCAGACAATTTAGTATGTACTTGAATAGTATCTATGCCACATGTGTCTGTGAAATATGTCTTAAAATTAACCCATAAAGCATTGGAAAATCAACATTTTTGTTATAATTTCCAATTTTTTGCTATCTACTGAAGATAACACTCGCTACTGAAGACAGCATTCATGCTATCTTCTGAAGATAACACTCACATATGCTATCTACTGAAGACAGATTCACATTTATGCTATCAACTCTAGCTAACACTCACACATGCTATCTACTGAAGACAGCATTCACATATGTTATCTACTGAAGATAGCACTCACATAAATATGATATCTACTGCAAACAGCATCCACATGTTATCTACTGAAGATAGCATTCACATGTGTGACCTGATGATAGCATACAAATAATAATCTACTGAAGATAGCATTCACATACAAATGCTATCTACTGAAGATAGCATTCACATACAAATGTTATCTCCTGATGATAGCATTCACATTAATATGCTATCTACTGAAGATGGCATTCACATATGCTATCTACTACAGATATTATTAATGCTATCTACTGAAGATAGCAGCAACATGTATGCTACATTCTAAAGACAACATTCATATAATGTTATACAGGAGATGGCAATTATTGACATATCAACATGTCCTTTTGAGTTAAAGATTTATTTCAAAGAAAGAGTGAATGTGGTTAAAGTAAAGTTCAATTCAAATGCCAATCCAGCTCCACAAAGCAACATGAGGTATATTTAAGTCTATTAACTTATCCAACAAATGCTATCTACTGTCAGACACCTGGTAACATCAAATACATTTCCTTTCTAAGAGCATTAAGTGTTGTCTTGAACATTTCCTACTCAACAGAAAATCACCTTGTCTGACAAATATAGCTGGCTTGAGGCAATGGTTAATCATATTTTCAACACTACACTAAAGTTGTTATTTCAGACAGTTTATAAACACATAATTGGAGTTATTACTTTTTCTGTTAATATTTTTGTCCTTTTCTTTCTCTCCTATCTTGCTTTTTTCAACAACTGGGATTTTCCCTATGGGAATGCCGATAGCCAAGATACTGTTGATTTTGTACTTGATAGATACCTTTAGGACTGAATATTTTGATCAATATCATATGGGGACTTATTACTATGTATGATTGAAAAAAAAGTATCACTTTCAAAGTTCATACTGCAACCTTTCAGACCTTGATCTGGAGAAACGTTTGGAAAAGTGTTATGTTAATTTGATGTTGTATAAAAATATCCGATTTCAATTTTCATTTTCAATTCAGAAAACAAAGTATTCTCAATCAGGTTGCGCATTGAGCTTCAAAGGTCAATAGACCAACTTCCATCAAAATATGTACGCTGCATAAAACACACCTTGTAGGAAATAACAATTGTCTCTTTGCATTTTTGCTGACGATAGAACCTTTCTGAATTTCCTCCATCAAACATCCTTCCTCTTTTATCCAAATCTAGCATTCACTACCTTTGACGTCACATGTGTGGCCTCTTCCAAGACCAATGAATACTGTATGCTTTTACCTTTACAGGAAATCCATGTGTTGAAGTATGTGCAAGAGTCTACCATACTAGTTTTACATAGTTGAGAGTACAGGTGGGCCCTGTCTGTATGTCAAGACTGCTTGCATGTCTTGCGTTTATTTTTACTAAGTCTCTCTCTCTCACATTTAACCAAATACCATCTGCTACCGCACTTTAAGTTAAAATTTACGCGACATGAATTTTAATTTTGCTAACACTTGTTTTCTTGTTTCAATTTGTACATTTCGCTCCATATTCAATCTTTTCCAGCACTTTCAGCTATAATAGTTTTGGCACGACTTCATTATTTTATACTTTTTTAATAATTGTCAACTCAACCAGAGGCATGTCTTACTTTCAAGCCCCTCTTCCATTTTAAATATTCGATACTAATGATACATGTATTTTTCCTATTTTTTCTTCTAAACTCCAAAAATTCCCAAATTCTTGCAGTATCACTTTCTGGTTGATGGATCTACCATACATATCTATTAATATTCATCATGCATGCATGGAGTATTAATTTAATGAGTACATTTGATATTTAATACACTTACTACATGTACTTGCCTTTGTAGGTAATGCATAATCTCCAATTACTTGTTAATGACAGACATTTCCTATGTAAGTCAAATGCACATATGTAAGACTTGAATAGTTGGAAAATTTCCAACATTTTCCAACACAGACTTCTAAAGATGTTAGAAGGTTATTACTTACATTATATTGTGAAGCATTGTAGAATGAGAATAAATTACCTTTTGCATCCTAACACTAACCGCAACCCTCATTTCTAACCCTAAATAAACCCTAACCTTTACGCTCCCAACCAATCAGTCTAACGGTCTTGATCATGTCAACTCTAGTGTGGTGCAGATATCTGCTTAATTGCAGTATAATTGATCCAGATCCTTAGATCAGAACCACAAAACACAGGGCATCGTTAATTTCAAACCATTTCTATTTATTAACTGTGAATATAGATATTTTGTACGCTTCACAACTATGTTAAAAACACATTTTTTTGTAGGCACAGACAATATTCACCCCCAAAAGTTTGATAGATATGCATATTTATTATGCTCTCATACTTGTGAAATTTCAACAAGCTACTTCCAAATGTACAGCTCCAGTGTTTTCAAGTATGCAGAGCTAGAATAGAGGACATTTGGTTAGATATCAACAGAAAATTCCGCTGCACTGGCAGGGCACATACATGTATGAAGTGCTTAGAGTTAACCTGATATGGTTGAAATTTGCCTTGCAGCTTGGAGCATACTGTACTTGCAAATACACCAGTATGGCATTTTAGTTATAAAACAGAGTGGGTGTGTTTAAAATATACAAGACTTGTTCTAAAAATACCAATTACAAGAGGAACATAACTTGTTTAATGAATGTGTGCAGGAATCTAATATAAACCTAGCACAAGACATGACTTGTACCTTTATAACTTATGAATAAAAAAGGCAAGTATATTGGGAGATATTGCTTACAGAATTTTAATCTCCCTTTCTACCCTTTTTCAAAACATCTTCCAAAAAATTTAATACAATTTTTACAAAATCTAAAAGCGATATAATTTACCTAATACCTATAGTCATTAAAGACAGTAGTAAGGGTTAAATGCCAATTGTAAATAATGCATGTAATCCAACAGATTACAGATCTCTACACCTGTAAGCTTTGTCTGAGGCCAGGTATGAATAAACTGTCCTATCATCAAGTCACATTGGGCTATTCCATTTAAAATCCACACTCCCTCTAGCTAATGTCTCCTACAGAGGGAGTATGAGTTTTGAATAGAATAGACAATTGGGTAACTTCCATTTGAAATACATGTACTCACTCCCGTTGTGGAAGATATAAGTAAAGCCATACAGGGGGAGTATGGGTTTCAAAATGATTAACTCTGACCAATTACATTGAAAACATACTCCCCTTTCCACATGGGTAGTGTGGATTTTAAATGGAATAGCCCACTGCATGATGGGAATCAATGCTCATCTTTTGGAAGATCTATAAAATTGAGATATCTAAAAATAGATTGAAAGAAAATCTTGTGGTGGTAATATAGAATGCCAATAATATTGCCAAGGATTTGCAGTCACTATGATCCACAACATACTCATCTATCAGGGCACAGTTCTTTAACTTCTATACATTTGTACATTCATTGAACGACCTTTGACAATTTGGGTACTAAAACACCTACTCTGCAACTTGAGGTCAAATTTTGCATTTTGATTGTTTTATTGAGGTTATTGAACTCTGCCATTGGGATGAGGCCATTGTGGTCCATAGTGAGTAGAGAGTAAGCTTGCAAGGCCTAAACAGCTGTTGGTCTTAACCCTCGAATTATGACTACTTTTGGGCCTCATTTGAAAATTGTATGTTTTTTGTGATTGTTTTGGGTATTTTCTCCCAAACTGAGCATTTTTATCAAAATTTGACAACACAGATGGATTTGTCAAGTGTTTGCCATTCTAAATATGTATAATTTTATATACTTTAGACCAACAATTTAGCAGTTAAGAGCCCCAAAAGGTTTCATAATTCCTAGGCTAAGACCAACTTTAACAGGGCATTACAAAACACATAGCCTGCCTTTAAGCTAATTTCAGAGACAGTTTTCAACATTGGTTTATAACCTTCTATGGTATACTGGAAGGTCTAACATGGCTGATAACAAGAGTCATGTGGTAGAACATGATTCAGAGTATAAAAGGTCAGACTGTTTTCACTATCTGTTCACTCTTATCTGCCATGAGGAATTTGATCAAGACGTTTGGTAAGTAACTGTGATCGTGAGCCTTTTTCTCGTCTTAAACAGAAGCTTCCCTTACGGCAATCCTGTGATCGAAATGGAACGAGGTACCTATGTGGTTTTGTGAATCATTCTGCGGTGATATAAATAAGCTCTCATCGATAGATGCAGACTTGAGGATTTACTTTATAAGGATTGCATCATCACACAGGGTGCTTCAAAAATGTTTACTCATCAAAAGTAATTTGTACATAATTATAAAAGCATTTATAAATAAATTGATAAATGTACCATTTGCATCACTGAAAAGGTCTCATGTAATTTAACCTTTAAATGACACAAGTTGCAGTACACATGGTACAAGGAAAACATAAACATTACTTCATTATTTTCAAATTGAACAATTCAATTAACTGATTACCATGCAGCTCTCCTAAGTAAGTTCTGTTTGCAATTAATGAATAGTTCTCTATTATTTTCATATGCTTTTTACATCTTTCCTTCTACTTGATTCAAATGTCAATTGACTCTTGCGGTTAAACTGCAGACGTTACACAAACAAAAGATGTTATCCTTTATAAGCAGATAATATGTTCATCATTTGCTGGCTTTGCTGTACAAATTTTGTTTTAAAATTCAGTGAAGACCAGTACATAGTTTAACTCTCTCCACACGGGAGTGTCGACTGCAGACAAGTTCAAAAAATTCAAAATTCGAAAATGGCAGAATTGTCCATTTTCATGACCAAATTTGGAAGCAGCATAAAAAATACATTAAAATGAGTACAAATAAGCATAGTATTGGTTCAGTGATTCTTAAGATAACTTTTGATATTTTGAGAAAATATTTCAAAACTTGTGACTTTTTATGTTGAAGGCTATTGGTAGCACGTAGAGCATGTTCTGCGCATGTTTTTCTACCAGCACATGTAAAATGCATGCCACATTCCACCAGTGGCGTAGCCAGGATATTTCAAGAGGGGGAGTAGGGGCAAGGTGGAAGTGACTTTAATGGGGGAATTGATGCAAATGGTAACAAAAAAGCCTATAAATCTATAATATCATGGCAGCCACCACATGGGGAGACAGGATATTCCACACGGATGCTACCCCCCGCTACATCTCAAGTGATATACATCACCACAATGGCAAAATGTTGTCTAATGAAGAGAGCATATGCCGTCTATTGAAGAAAGCAAAATGCTGACGACATAAGATAGCAAAATGTAGTCTACTGAAAGAGTAAAATGCTGTCTATAAATAGCAAAATACTGTCTACTGAAGATAGCAAAAATCAAATACTATCTACTGAAGATAGTAAAATGTAGTCTACAGAAAGTAGTAAAATGCTGTCTACTGAAGATAGTAAAATACGGTCTACTGAAGATAGTACAATGTAGTCTACTGAAAGTAGTAAAATGCTGCCTACTGAAGGTAGTAAAATACGGTTTACTGAAGATAGTACAATGTAGTCTACTGAAAGTAGTAAAATGCTGCCTACTGAAGGTAGTAAAATACGGTCTACTGAAGATGACACAGACTATTTTACTATCTTCTGTAGATAGCATTTTGCTATCTTCAATATTAAGCTTTTTTTATCTTCAGTAGACATCATTTTGCTATCTTCTGTATACAGCATTATGCTATCTTCAGAAGATAACATTTGCTATCTTCCGTAAACATGTTTTGTTATCTTCAGTAGACAGCATTTTGATATCTTCAGTAGACAGCATTTTGTTATTTCAGTTTACACCATTATGCTATCTTCAGAAAATAGAAATTTACTATCTTCAGTAGACAACATTTTAGTACCTTCTATAGACCACATTTTACTATCTTCCATAGAAAACATTATGCTATCTTCAGTATACATGTTTTGTTATCTTCAGTAGACAGCAATTTGCTATCTTCAGTACACAGCAATTGGTTATCTTCTGTAGACAGCATTATGCTATCTTCAGAAGATAGCATTATACTTTCTTTACCATCTTCTGTAGACAACATTTTACTATCTTCCATCTAGACAACATTTGACTATCTTCCGTAGATAACATTTTGCTATCTTCTACACACAACACTTCACCCCTTCTTCTTCTTGTGTGTACTGCCCAACACAGGAGAAAAATAATAGCTTTTAACTGAGACCAAAATTGGCCTGTTAATGAGGTTAAGTGGTGGCATGAAGCTGTCGATTGGGTCACACACCTTTTAAAACAATAACAACAACAATTTACTTTTAACAAAATATTAAGCTATGTTTAAATTAAGAAAGTAAATACATAGCAAGTAGATTACAGCAGCAACACAAATTAATCAATGACCCAAAGATAATACCCATATGCTGCACAAAGTTGTTAGAATTGTTTCAATAGTATTAACCCCTGACACACAACCATTGCTTTCCTTTCCAGGAACAGATTTACGTAAATATCTACGTCTACCTGTCTACCCTGCGTATCATCACCCTTTATCCTGTTATGCTCTATCCCTAATACATATCTCAACATGCTTACACATTCAATGTCTCACAGTGACGTCAATCTTGCCTAGCCTAGCCCAGCTTGACAACATCAGATCTAAACACCCAAAATGCATTGCATACAACATTAAAACACTGGACTAAAAACACGTCAAACCACTCAGCGGTTTTGTTATGTTCTCCCAGTAAGGCTTGAAATTCCACCGCATATATGCATCCAGGAAGGGCCTCTGTTTTGATGGAGTCACCGTGAGTTCATATTGAATGCTTTTTCCATGAAATTTAACGATCAAGTGTGGGTACTGATAGAACATGGCTGCAGGTCTATGTATTAATTACACTCAATAAAGCACGGGCAAATGACATAAGGGGATATTGAAGGGTTGTTTTTAGTTTAAGAGGCTAATCTGGAATAGTTTCACAACAATAAACAGCAAAATAATGTTGTCCAATAAATTACAACCCTCACCATTAGAATTTTAGATATTCAACTTCAAAGAAAAATAAACAACAATAAAAGCTAAGTCTATTTTTTTTGGTACATAACAAATTTAAGATGACACCAATTGCACTTGTTGCATATCATGAATGACCTGTTTTTCTACTTTAAAAAATCAGAATGAAGTCATTCATGGACTAATATAAAACTACTCTATTTTTAACCTCATGAGAACTACCTGCCGATTGGCCAAAAAAAAGTTTTCATTGTCAATTGGCCCAATCAGCAACATTGTTAGAATAATTCATCACACAAAAAAATTGGGGTGAATTATTTGCAAAGCTCCATTCTGATTGGTGATTAAAGTGAAAATATCATGTAATTGACCAATCAGAGGCAATGTTAGATGGGCAGGTAGTGCTCAGGGGGTTGACTTGTTAATCTATTGTTATGTTTTATTGTCAAACATTTTGATCCTCATATCCAAAATGTTAAGCACTGTATTCAACTCCCCTACAAATCTATTCTCAGAGCAAAAATCAAGCTGTCCCCACAACAGATTGATTAGCTTCATGGTTTTATGATATATCCTCATCCATGACTCCTTTACAATCGTCAGGCTTTTGGTTTACTAACAGAAATTTCACTCATCTTTCCTCCTATTTCTGTATTTCATACCTATCTCTGTATTCATCCCACGCTTCTCTGAACTAACAACTCCTCTTAATGAACTGACATTTGCTTGACTTCAATTTATCAATGGATTAATAAACTAGACCAAGCTAAGTCAGACATGAATTTAAATATGTGGATTCCCAGAATTGATATATTCAGACAATTGTTTTGTGTGACTTAAGCGTTTTATTCCAATTATTCTCCTATGAATAGTACCAAATGCCCCTGCATCACAGCCCACTGTGTATTCTCCTGTCGTGTTGAATTACGAATTTTCAGATTGTTAAGTGTTGTACAGCATTTTACTTCCATTTCTAAATGAATAGTAACAATATCCCTGTTATTCATACATGGATTTATTATGTGCTTTCACAAAATTCTAAATTTTCAGATAGTTGTTTTATGTTGTACTAAGCATCTTACTCCTAATATTATTCTATGAATAACAACATATACCCCTAAAGTAGTAAGGTTTATAACAGTAATGATCCCAGTACTTCATCCATCTGCAACCTCAACAAATCTAATGTACAGCAGAAATATTTTGTGAGAATATTTTTTTGTGATCTCTATGGTTTGAGTATTTACAATTTTCATGGACTTTTACTTTCACCTCTTCCTCTAATCAAATTATTATGAAAAAAAAGGGGGTGTTTATTAGAGGTCATTTTTAGAATGATAAATCCTGTTAAAATCATTTAGGTAAGCTTTAAGGCTGAAATGATGAACTGTGAACTTAGGAACAATGACTTCCGGTTCACTTCCGGGTTTACAATCATACTTTCGCCATCGTGTGTGCACCAGCTGGTTAGCTTACTACACAAGACAGCATGGAAATATCAGCATTTCTTAAACATCTTGGTTGAAAAAAAAAATGGTGGGGCACATTTTACCGATACCATCTTACCTTCACAGTAAAAATATGAATGTTTTTGCAGTTTCTACACATACGCAAAATATGCACAGCATCGATAACATTAGCAAAATCTCCCTAATGCATCTGGCCTTTAGGGACAAAACATCACTTCCCAACCCAAGGTCAATTTTGAACCCATCTGTTGAATGGAAGTTATTAACATTTGTCCTCAAAGCTGAGAGTATTTTGGCTCATAATAAAGTATTATACTGTGCAATCACCATGATCTTCCTTTTAAAAAGCTAGCCAAAATTTTATCCACCAAGCACTAGAAAATTATGTGCAAGAAGTTGCCATTTTGAATGCAGGTATCTGGTTTGATAATGACATTAATCACATCCACGGTATAACATGGCATGCCAGCGATAGAATCATGTTCATGCGATTGGCGTTAATCAAGCATTCAATCGAAGCGAGTGAACATCTTCACTGCATACAGAGTGAGTAGTGTAATCAATGCTGCTCTAAGCTAACTCACTCGCCATCTTGCTGTACAATCTACCTCTCATAGCTGAAAACACACCTCATACACACGATGCACGTTGTTTCTTACTTTGTATTTCCTGACAAATTTATTTCTCAGTTACAAGTACAATTATTTATGCCGTATGGTGCATTTTGCATTGAACTCTGGGTTATACTATTTTACTTTAAAATTTGAACTAGAAATGGCTTATTTCTTTTTATACTATTTCTTATGTGATATGGTTCATGGATAGTGTTCAGGCATAATTAGCTTGTATCCCACAGCAAAATGCTCCACATTTTAAGCAAAGTGCTACTCAATTTTATCGTATTTTGCACGTAAACTTTTTTTTCTATACAAATTCTTAAACGTGTTGCAGAATTAATGCACGATGAGCACTATGGAAAAGCAATGTCAAGCGGACACATGTTGAACTAAGTCTTCTTCCCTAAAATTGGGTAAATTTACCAAAATGTTACAAAAATGGGGTTTGGTAAGCAGCCTGTCATGGTGTTCACGGCACCTTTAGCCTGTAAAATCGTAGGCAGCCCTACACATCAACCCACATGACAAATGTAGTCTTGTTTTCCACACAGCAAGTGCAATTTAAACACGCCCAGTATTCTGCCACTGAATTATTCAACTTAGACATTGCAGCAAATTACAACAACAAGATTTGGTAATGCGAAAACCAGGAACCCGTCTCCCGTATCTACATCTATCAACCTAGCGTACTTAACGATGAGTTCAACCTGTTTTTAGCTTCGTCTATCAGGCGTGGTGAACAGTTCGATAACCTCATTAATAAGACCATGTCCTACTTCTGATAGGATTATCTAACATGACATCATTTTGAATGAAATCCTTTAAGTATAGAACTGTGTAAAATGGGTCAGATGATTAGGGTGATGTTTACCGAAATGATCTTCATAAATAGGACCAGGTTTAAGGTGATACTAACCACAATGTTGGGTTTGTGTTTAATTACGAAAGGCACTTTGAAGAAATTCAACAATGATTATCTGCCACTTGTCCAACGTGTATGTGTAAATGCTGGATTAAATGTATATTCTTAAACACATGAGAATGTTCTTGCTATCTTATTGGCTCTTACACGTGTGATATGACACAATACCTCACACTTTAGCGTGTGCGTGTCGATGCGATACTTGAAAAACAACTCAGCTTTGCCTCTTTGTTTTACTTAAAATAATGGTGTTGCCTGTGTTATATGAGATGATAGATGCACTCCAGCAGCTAAAAACAATACCTTTATTCTCTAATTATTGCTGATTGGCTAAAACTTTACCAATCATGACAAAAGACCAGTTGATGTACATGTAATGCACAATTTGTTAAAGTAGATTTTATTCCTACAACTTGATAACCTATCAAACTTTCAATATACAATTACACATCTTGCATTAGTTACATGACATTTCCACGAAAGGTGCCTAGACATATTTCCTTTCCAACATACAGTATAACACCCACTAGAAACCCTATTTTGATCAAAACTGGGTAAAACGAGCCTCACACTCTGAGCATCTTACCCCCACTCTGCTGACAGAATCCTTATCTCTAGAGCATCCCAAACCTCAAATATCAAGCAGACGACAAAACAGTTTTAATGACTACCCACACTTTCTCCTATTTGTACAGAACAAATTGAATGATTTAAACATGTATTCCAATGCCCTTTCAAATCAGTTCACCCTTTCAGTGGCCATCAAACTTTTCATTTTCATTTCAAAAATTGTTGCTAAAGCTGACAATCAAAATGTACTAATTCATCAAACTTCTGTGCTTAAAATTTTTTTTAATTTTTCAGTCCTATGTAGAAAGACATCTGTGAAAATCTCCATTTTGAGACAAATTGTTGCTAAAGCTGACAATCAAAATGTACTAATTCATCAAACTTCTTCTGTGCTTAAAATTTCTGTAATTTTCAGTCATGTACCAAGACATTTGTGAAAATCTCCATTTTGAGACAAATTGAATTGCTAAAGCTGACAACCAGAATGTATAATTCATCAACAGATTTCACCTGAACTTTAAATTTCTGCAATTTTCAATCCTATGGAAAAGGAAAATGAAAGTCTCCATTTTTAGACAAATTGTTGTTAAAGCTAACCATAGGCGTAGATCCTGGGGGATGGGGGATTTATCCCCAATATTTTGCCAGGGGGATGCTCCATACAATCATCCCCCAATGTTGACGCCTGAATATAAGTTTCTGACCAAATTAACCTCATATTTGCCCATTTTAGCCCCAAAAGTACAAATTTTCGCGCGCTTATTCCACTTTTGCACCATATTTCATCAGTTTTGCTTAAAAATAGCAAAATTTTTCGCATGCTTTGCGCGCATTTGTACCATTAACTTATTCTGTCGCCAAAAGGTGCTGCTTTCACTATACTTAAAGAATTTTTTCCAACCCCATCCCCCCCAATGTCAAAAAGAAATCTACGCCACTGAAGCTAACAATAAGAATGTACTAATTCATCAACAAATTTCATCTGTGTTTTAATTTTCTGTAATTTTTAGTCCTATGTAAAAAAAACTTACTCAAACCTTCTGCGTCCAAACTGCCAATAACCTAAGCTATCATAAAGAGGCTTTCTCTGATATCAAACGGAACGCACGATAATGCTTGACAACTCGCTAATGGCCATGGCTATCCATATGGGTGAAATTTAAGAACTCTTCACCAGCCCATTTTGTGTTTTATTGTGACTACTAATCGCTGACCTTTATGAGAAATTCCGCCAGCCATAGGACCTTATCGTGTACTTCAATTTAGATTTAAATGAGGGACACAAGACTTGACAAGATTTTCTTGCAAAAGCTGGTATTTTTCCCCTTAAATAAAAGTGTTGATAGATGTGAGAAACCAGTTGACAAGGTTGCCACAGTTGACCAGAATTCTCACAAACTCAAAATAGACTAAAAAGTGATATTTTCTCATTCACTGTTGATAAAATCCAAAGAAATTGTGGAAAAATATCCCTGCTAGAATGGAATTCATTCAAAACTGTTAATATTCTAGCTGAAAATTTAGTCTTGATTGATGATTTAAGAATTTTCAATAGAAGCACTTTCTTCAGTTGAGTATATAACAGATCAGATTATTTTATTTTGTTTTCTAAAATTTCCAAAATGTTGACAGTATATCTTGTATTATTGCCAATCTTTAAAATCCTGGGGTTTTTTCCCATAGAACAGGGTTTTTTCATCGCTTATATTGAAATCTATTCAAATTCAATGCATCCAAAATGTAGACATAGAAATATATAAGTGGCTTGTTCCCAAATCTAAAAATAACCAAAAATAATTGATATCGCAATCAATAATTCTCCTCTTTTTATAACGGAAACCACTTGCAATAATTCTTATAAATGTTTGTACTGTAGCAATGCGAGTTTAATTATAACTGGTAGAAAGCACATCAGTCTGGCCTGCCTGTCGACCTGGAGGCCCTTCCTACACACACTATTTATCTTGGCACCAAGAAAAACAGTTTAGCCATGCACACGCACTCACTCGCTTCCTCCATAGAATAAATAAGCAGTTAGACTGGAAAAGGTTAATGATTTGCTGTACATATCACCGATACACAATCACCATCTCATACATGTAAATTCTTCCTTAATTACAAAAACTGCTTAACCAATTTTAGGCATGTCTGTACCCATTTGAATGCGTAGTTTAAGAACATTCCAGATATGCCCAAGAAAATAAAAGATTTTGACATTACAAAAAATGTTAAAATTTTTCAAACGTCTGTTGTAAAATAAACAGCAATGACGCTGAGTTAAACGGAACGTGTGATCAATGCTATTATGTAGTGCTTTTAAACCGGTATTTGAAGACAAATATTCTTTAGATGCTATACACTAAATGATCAGATTTTTGATCACATCATCATGCTGGCTCATAGATAGGTAGATGGATTGATAGGTGATGGTGTATGATGGTGTGGCTGGAGGCAAGGGATGTTATTTATAGATTTAAGAGATACATAAAACGGGGAGAGTCGTCTAAAATACATGCAAGTCTTCTGCTAAAATGTTTACTTTATGCCTACATTTTATTTTATTTTATTTTATTCAAGACACTCCTGAAAAAACCTAAAATTTATACTTTAGAGATACGCAAAACAGGGAGTGGTTACAAATAGGTATTCCTCTAAAATGTTTACTTTATGCAGATGCCTGAAAAAACCTAAAATGTTCCTTTTTTTCACAAATAATTTCAATTTTAAAGCAAACAAACTCACATCCTCCATGTTCTCCATCTTTGCTACACCAACAATAACATATTTTTTGTTGTAAAAATATAAAACAGGGAGAGTGAAATAGGTATTCCGCTAAAATGTTTACTTTATGCCTACATTTTATTTTATTCAAGACACGCCTGAAAAAACCTAAAATGTTCTTTTTTTCACAAATTTCAATTTTGAAGCAAACAAACTCATTTCCTCCATGTTCTCCATCTTTGCCACACCTAGAAGAACATATTTTTCATGTAACATCCTCCTCTTTTCTCAACACACAACCACCGAGAACACAATTCAGATTTAACAAATTAAGCATATGGTTCATGATTTGTAGAGTATCCCTTCTACTACAAAATGCTGCATCTCGCATTCTCATCAACTGAATCGTCTTCCCTACTGGGCTATTCCAGTTGAAATCCATACACCCCTATGGAAGACATGACTTTAATCTCCCATGCAGGAAGTGTAAATTTCAAATGGAATCACCCATTCAGGTATACCCATTTGAAATTGACACTCCCTCTGTGTGAGATTAAGGTCATTGCTTCCATTGGGGGTGTATGGATTTCAATTGGAATATCTCATTCCTAACAGTGTGTGTGTGCATACCCAATCCCTTTTGGGCAAACCGCAAACCCTGATCCATCAATCAATACATTCAGGGATATTCCGCTCTGTGCATATATAATTGCAGTTTTTCTTCCTTTACGTTACAATCAACCACATTGAGACATTTGTTGCACAAAATGAATTTTTTTATACATTTAATCATTAAAGAAGTTTAAAGGGGTGCGACCCAATCAACAACTTCTTCCCCAATTTTGGTATCAGAAGAAAGCTCATATTTTTCTCATTACCCCAGTAAAATTTAATGCCTGAGATATGTTTCGTTTAGATAGTGTGAATTGATGGTGTGAATTGTGGTTTAAGATGGTGTGAATTGAGGTGAGTTGTGGTAACCATGTACTATCCTATCCATGGGGCATTGTTATACACATTTTTGCTTCCCATATCAAAACTACTGGACCAATACAACTCAAAATTTGGAAAAATATTGTTTTAATGCTAGGCCTCAATGTCAGATAGAAAAGATAAACTTATAAAACTTTTGGTGGGAAAAACTGCATAATGTACATCCCTTTAAATATGCCTAAAATTCCATTAAAATTGGACTTGCACTTCCTGAGATGCATTTTTTTATGTTGTAACATTATATTTTTCAAATCAGAACTTGTCTCATTTTGTAAAATTTTTGAACTCCTTTTCTGATTTTCCTTTTTCAAACCCCAGTCCAGTTTAAAGCCATGCCATGTACAAGAAGCAATCAATGTACCTTTCACTAAAAAAAAATTCCCAGGACTCTTCATTTTCCCTCGTTGCTCCCTGATAGCTATATATAGAAGCCATTTCACAAGAACACCTGTCAGTGATATTTACAGTAGATACATCAATTAGGACAATACATAACACACCAAGTATCTTGTTTATATGTGTCGCTTTATAGTTAAGATTACCGTGCAAAGAATCGTAAGGGTCAGTATCTTGTTGACGTCTTAAGTGTGATTTGCCACTGCATGGTGCATGTAATGTATTCATCATACATTACAGTCCAGGAGAATGCAGTATACTTTTGCATACCTACAGATTGTATCAAAATGATTGGTACCCATCGGCTTTGTCGTCTAATGAAACACCTGCATCTCCCACATACAGTATTAGATCCTCTTGAGATATTACAGTTTAATGTCTAAGGCCACGATTTCGTCTTGGTTTGCGAGAATCAAAATCTATCACAGTTGCTGCACTTACTGTATGATATAATAAGAGAAGTTGATTCTCGCAACCAAATCTTACGAGAATCGATTCGGTGATTCGCATCGAGAATCTAGGCCTTGCTGTCCTTTAATAACATAAATCTACAAATAAGGTGGATGTTATATGCTGTCTTGTCCATACTTGTCCATTTTGACTCTGTATAAGGGCTCATATTGAAATTCCCTTACACAGGAAGGTGTGTGCCATCCTGCAGCTTTCCTGTGCTAGCCTTCTTTTGTTAAAATCCTGGGCAGGGTGTATCACTGATGCCTATAATCCATCCGCTTTATGACCGAGCTTTCCTGAGGCGCGCGCGCTTAGCGAGGGGAATCCTGCCTTCTTTCTGTGTGAAAACGTGGTAGGGTATTTCAATATGAGCCCTAAGTATAATACAGCTATAATAGCTTCACTGTACACTGTCTGATCTACGCATCGCTTCTGTACACAAATTACACAATAGCTTTTGAGTAAAATAATATAATGATGAATAAAAAGGTATTTCCCTTATGAATATTTCCAAGTATATTTTCTTCTAGTTATTTATACTACTCGTTGCCAAGGTAACTTACCGTTGTTGACCAGTATGAATAATCATAGTTGAAGCTCTTTGGTTGTTCTTTGCCTTGTGCTTTGGGATTTGTAATAGCTGAAAGGAGAAGAAATATAATGTGTTAAATCTCAGTTTATGGAAATACTTTGCATTTGTTAAATAGTAGAAATCTTAACACGCTGCTCGTAACACATCGGCTATTCACTTCTTGCACGGTTCCACCATTATGTACTATGTGCAAGGAGAGCCTCGAACTGATGATCATTGATCACATGAAAGGAATAATTACATAATGTTACACACAATGTAATATGACTGGTTCGCTTCTCATTCATATGTGCTGCCACTTTGAGGCGCTCGTCGCACATTGTGCATAATGGCAGAACCGTGGTGTCATGCAAAGATTTGGTTCAAAATCATACAGTAAGTATGGATGGGCACAAAAATAATTGTCTGCCAATTTTTGCCACAAAACAATTTTGGACTAACAGCATTTTTAGTCATGAAAAAAATAATATCGACTTTGTACAGAGACTGGTTTTGACAAGTAAGCCTCACTCATTAAAATTGGTCATTGTTTGAAAAAAGATACTTTGTTTGAATTTTTATCCCCTTTTTAAGAGGCTGTATCAAAATGATTGTTCACATTCCGTTTTTGGTATTTCTGAAATGCCAGTTTCTTCCAAACACACCATTGGATCCACAGAGTATTCGCTGGCGTAGTGCACGTTAGAATATGACCGTTGCTAGGTAAACTAGCTCACGCTTTATTTGTTATGAACCACTGATCGAAATGATCACAACACAAAGCCTATGGCATATCATGATTCGGAATAGGTGCATGAGCCAAGGCTTGAACCAGTAACCAATGGATACTAACATGTACTACATCAGCGAATACCCAATGGACCACCATCTAAACATCTGCAACTCCACAGGGTACACCCTGTGAAACATTTTTCCTTATGGAACATTATTTTGTATCTCCACAAGAAAAATTATCTCCATAAGGTTGTTCCTAAACCCATAATTGGGCACAGTGTATTAACGATAAAACCACTCTCACACAAAACATTTTCACACATCTTTTCTCTCTTCCCTCTGCATTCTCCCCTTTGTACTGGTGTTTTTGTTTGTTTTTATGTATCTTGTATCTTAACCATATTGGTACTGTTCAAGGTTTTGACTAACAGCAGCAATAATGTGAAAAGACAGAGTAATGTAGAAATTAAAAAATGGAATTAATGTTAGTCCAAACGTAATCCTATGCCGGAAATTGGAATTGATGGTAGTTGCTCCTATTAGTTTTTGTGTTCAAGTTTAATTAGCATGATAAGTCATCTGATTCATAATTTCTCATGTAAAGTCTTATTTTGAAAGGTCAACAAATAATGCGTCATAAACTAACGTAGCATAAACCAATCAATGATTAATGCACACACGAATGACAATATCATCTATATGAAGATAATAAAGTACTTATCTCCCTAGCTCTCTACCAATATCACATACAATCAACACATGTACTTTTTTAAATTACAATTTTTAAAAAGATCTTAAAAAATCTGTTTATCCAAGAATACATGATACCAACACATGAGTAAGTCTTTTTGGAATATATTTTTACACGCATGTAAAATCAGCTATGTCATTAGCAAAAGTTGAATGATTGTGACTGACAAATAGGAGCGAAACAAGTGCAAACATTTTTTGACAGACTTGGTTTATCAACCATGGAGCAGGTTGGTGTTTTTGATGTTGTTGTTGTAGTCGTTACCGAAGTCAGGTTTTAAAAGACACTAATAAATGAAGTTACAATATATGTTAAAATTTCCAAATCAAATTGAAATGATCAATACTTGTACTTCATGTTAATCAACATGACACAGTAAGGATGGATTCCAGATGAATGAAATCCATACAACCTTATGGAAGATATTACCTGAATCTTCAACACAGGGAGTGCGAATTTCAATGGGGTTACATCCCGGGGTTACAAGAATGGGGGGAATCTATTTGGAATCACCCCCACCCCCATGTGGGAGATTAAGATCATAGATTCCACAGTGAGGTGTATGGATTTCAACTAGAATATAAATCTTATCAACTCATACGATGAGTGACAACCCTAATTTACCATGTAAAATCAATAAGGATATTTTTCTGATTCATAATGATCAGTAGATTGAAATTCAATTATGGATCAACAAGAAATGTGTCATTGGGTAAAATGACAAGATAGCCTTTTATGGGAGATGATGAATGCTAATTACATCTTATTGGTAGCCACTAGGTTCATGCCTACATAATCCAAAGGCTATGATTCCGATATGCTGTGATCATATTCAAACCTGTAATGGAAAGAGGTCGCTAAGCTAGTATTGAATATCCCGCACATACAAAATGTACATGTACACGCAGATGAAGAAGAAAATGCATAAAATGTGTCCTTTTTATAATATATTTAATAAAATCAAGGATATATTGAACATATTAGGAAAGCCTAACTATAAAAATGACTCATTTTGTTTGTATGAAGTTATTGTAACAAACTTTTTTAGCCTAATCATAATAACCTAATTCACAGAAACAATATGGATGTCCTCATGGCATCCCTTTGGGTTATACACCATGTACTTGAACCTAAAAATCATATTACCTAAAGATGACAAACACCTTATATAAGCATATTGCATACTTATATCATCTTCAGATTAAAACTTGAAGGTCAACAATTAATGCATCATTGGATGATGAATATATTATAAAAATGAAATGATAAGAGAGATAGACCGAGAAGAAAGCATGGCTTGGATATGGGATAGACACAGTCAAAGGAGAGTATGACATGTACATGAACTGCATGTTTAGAGAGAGTATGACCGGTATACAAGTTGTATGTATAACAAGAGAGGGAGGGAGAGAGGAGAGAACAAGAGAGAAAGCACAGAGAGAATGACATATGAGACACTCTTCAGACAGTGGTGGGTGTATTTAGTTGATTTATCAAGTTGAAGTATTATAGAACATTACGTCAGAGTATTATAATGATTAGTGAAATAAAATCTAATTCAACAGAACATTTGATTTCATTCAAACATTCAGTTTTTTGCAATAAGGTAAAATATTTGTCAATTCTAAATATTCATTTCAGCAAACAATCATGATGTACGGTAATGACAAAATGTCCAACTCAAATTGCCATTTGCTCAAACAAAATTCAATGATATCGCCTAGAGCTACATCTGTGCATAGATGACTCCATGATTCTATCAACATCCTTCCAGCAAAGACAATCATTATTGAATTGATTCTCTTCTTCATTTATAACTTTCATAAAATATGACATATACGAGGGGGTAACAAAAAGTTTTAGAAATCGCCCAGAAGTGAAAGAGCTATATCAATGAAATTTTGTCAGTGCAATCACTGGTCCTTATGTACACTATGATGCAAAAATGGTCTCATAAGAATGTTTACTTTTTTTACAGGTGCTAGATGTCAGTACCTGCCTATGTAACCGCATAACCAGCAAAATGGAGAAAATTGAGGCATGTAGCATGATTAAGTTCCATTTTAAGGGTTACAGTGCCCAAAAATCTGTGATGAAATAAAAATTTTCCAAAAAGCAACAGTGACAATATCACAATCACCACCGAAGATAACTTTCATTTTATCATCGATTTTCTAGGCACTGCAACCCTTCAAATGCAGGATCTTAATAACGCTGCTTGCCTCAATTTTCTCAATCTTGCAGTTTATGCGCAGTAACTGGGGCAGCAGGTTATTAGCATCTAGCGTAAGCCTGTAAAAAAAAGTAAACATTCTTATGAGACCATTTTTGCACCATAGTGTACATAAGACCAGTGATTGTACTGACAAAATTTCATTGATATAGCTCTTTCACTTCTGTGCGATTTCTAAAACTTTTTGATACCCCCTCGTATTTGTGTTGGAATGGCTACAATTATCATGTCATATCTGAAGAAGATCAGATGCATTTGAGATGTGGTGCTGGGAGTATCTTGGAAAGACAAGGACACAAACATCAAGGTCCTGGGTAAGATTGGCATGGATTTAAACATCAGAAAGTCTATTATTGAGAGGAAAGTGCACTACTTTGGCCACATTGTAAGAAAGGATGGTGATGGTGGAGTTGAGAAGCAGATTCTTCAGGGAGCCATGGAAGGCTACCATGGAAGGGGACGTCCATCAACATCTTGGAAAAATGATGTGAAGATTGTTTCATCACACAAGTTTGGCATTTGACAGAAGTAGATGGCATACTCTTGTGAAGACCACAGCAGTGCAATGCTGCGCCATCTAACACAGAGAGAGAAATCAGAATGCATTAAGTCACAAAACCTGGGTCATACCAATATCCAGGCCATAGAAATAATTAATATTTTGCCTTTCTGGGAACTAACAAGCCAATAAGCAAATGCCCGATATTGTGAGTTAGAACTTGGAAAAAAAGTGGCATGATCAACAGGAATTAATTATGCATTAGAACCTGTTAGAAGTCACTTCTCAAGATTTCCTTTTATAGCTACACTTACAACTGAGACAACTTGGGACATCAGCATGCACAATTTGACTGCATGTGATAACTTTCAAGAGTTTTAGTCAGAGGAATTTTGGTAGCCATATGTATAATACCAGGCATATGTGACTCGATCAAGCGGAATGAGTCGGATGTCGATAATATTGTTTTTTAGGTATTGGCAAAAACAGTGTTCAAATTCTTTTATTTTATATTGTTTTTAGCAATTAATAAATTGCTCACAACTCGGTAACCAGATGTGCGATTTTTGATGGGGTTTGCATTGAAATTTAGCATTTGTAAGCTGCCAGAAAGTGACGTAAAAAATGCCAAATTAAAAATTGCTGTCATCCGACTCATTTCGCTTGATTGTGTGACACATTATGTTCATAATCACTATAAAGC
The DNA here is from genome assembly GCF_039555335.1 of Amphiura filiformis. NCBI lineage: Eukaryota > Metazoa > Echinodermata > Ophiuroidea > Amphilepidida > Amphiuridae > Amphiura > Amphiura filiformis. The sequence goes on from NC_092634.1 coordinate 14,477,124, forward strand.
CCAATTTATTTTTGGTATTTTTCATGAAATATCATATATTTCAGCTGTTACCTTCCAGATAAACAGTAACTACTCTGAGATGATCAGCACAAATAGACAAAATGTTAAGTTTTGAAGCAAATTTCATAAAATATCCCAAATTCAGTTGAAAATATTTATTAACACTATTCAAGTCTAAATATTGAGTGTCTATGTCAAACATCAATACCAACGTCATCAGCGCACATTTTTGATGATGCAATCAAGCTCAACACCAACCAGCAATAACGGCAACGTTTTTAAGTGACTTTGGTGAAATGTCACAGCTTTCAGCTCAACCCTCCACTAATGTAACCTTTTAACATACATTGAAGGACTTCAATCAATACTAGCGTCATCAGTGCACATAATGTAATCAAACTAAAAGTAAAAATCACTAATAATTCAAAAAAAAAATCACATTAGGGCCTTCATGTATCACTCCATTACATTCATATCATCAGAAATTTTTGTGGAAATTTAATTTCACAATTTTGAGAGAATTTTAGCAGAATGATGACATTGAACCATTCTTTGTTCATAACCATCTTTAATTACAATTGACTATTTTTAAAAGTTTACATCATGCAAAATCAAATTCACAAGACAAGATGCAATATTCTGAAAATAAATGATTTCAAAATTGCATTTCATTGACACCACTGAGTACAGGTTAGCTTCATAGCTGTGACTGCTACAAGTAAATTATTATTTCTTCAATTTCATTTCTTTCACTTAATTATGAGTCAGTACTCAATTTTATTTTTAACAGCAAAATAAGGCATAAAATAACAAAATAAAGCAATGATGATTTTGCACTCATTTTGATTTTAACCCCCTGAGCACTACCTGATGATCTAACATTGCCTCTGATTGGTCAATTACATGATATCTTTATTTTAATCACCAATCAGAACTGAGTTTTGCAAATAAATTCACCTCCATTTTTTTGCATGGTGAAATTATACTAACAATGTTGCTGATTGGTCCAATTGATAATGAAAACTCCGTTGTGACCAATAGGCAGGTAGTTCTCATGGGGTTAAGGGGTTTGGAAAATAGAAATAGATCACCTTGGAAATATTTATATGCGACAAAAATCACAAAGGGGGTGTTTTAATATTTGTCAGGGAGTTAAAGAAATTATTTAAGCCACTTTATTTTCCTCCCACCACATATTCTAATTATATATATTGATGGAAACGTGTTGATTTACTTGTAAATTTGTTCGCAAGAATACTGAGAAATATAGGGATTTTTTAACATATGGCTACAATTTTTTCCACATTTTGCTATGCAATTCTCCCTTAAGATACATGCAGCCATTCCCACTATCAACTTCTATCGCAAAAAAATCCTCTTAATTTTACATCAAAATTGTATTCCTTTACATATGGTGCATAAACAATTCCTTCCGCATTTCCCCACCATACTTGAAATGATACCTTAAGTCAGTTGAAACCATCAGTTTCATCTTTATCTAATTTGTCTATTGTACCGTAGACAGTATACAGATTCTTAAGTTACTACGGCTCTCACAGGCGTCATTCCTCCCGGCAGTTACACAAATAGCAATGCATCTAATTGAACCCGAGGTACGTCACTAACAATTTCAGCTTTAATTTGTTTTGCTGCTAATGTTTACCTGTGACTAATGTATTCTTCTGGTGATTGTGTGTTCATCCCTGTATTTGAAAGTATTCATACAAAAAATAAGCAAACAAGTAAACAAATAAACAAAACAACAACAACACCTTTATAATACCATTTTAATAATTTCTTTAAAGCCTGGGGGTAAAAACAGAGACCCAAAATTATACCAATTTTTGGACATTCTATGCAAATTTTGCTAAAAAACAGTGACAAATTGGCACCTTTTCAAGAGATTTTGAAAAAAAACACCCCAAATTGAGGGCCATCAATAAACCATCAATGGCTGAAAATGCACTACTGTCTGTTCAATTAGCTTAGATTCTTGAATTTTTAAGATATTTGAAAAAATAAAAACTTGTGGCCAAAGTCATCAAAGAAAAGTGTTAGCACAGCCTTAGACCTAACGTGATTTATACTTTTCAAATTCCCAAGTTCAATTTAAAACCCCATTTCTTTTCAATTTTGCCTCATTTTGGGCAGTTACTTGGGTCCACCGAAAGGGTTCGCGACCTTTTACAAATCGAGTGGGACGGTCCATTCTCAACTTAGGGCATAGACCCTATCCAATTTAGCAAAACAGTCTGTCCACCAATCTGTCCTGCCATTTCAATTGTTATACCGTTCCAGTTATTGGATAGGTTCTATAGGTGATGATTGTCCACCGGTTTTTGTTACACGAAATTATATGCATAACATTATTCTGAGCATTATTTTTTCCTATAAACAAGGACATTAAAATTATGGATTTCGTTCTCATTTCAACTGGTTTACAATGTAAATTGAGTTTTGTTTAATACCACAATTCCTTCCCACGAATATCAGCATTCGCTTAACATTTTCAGATACAGTAACTTTACAAGAAATGTTTTCTGTAACCTGATTGTTTTAAATAATATTTTCCTGTATAAAAGTTCTTTTGTTTCACGGTTTTTTCAGTTTGTATTCAACAAACAAAACGAAATAACAAATTGAAAATAAATGTGTAGTTTTATAATAGGCCTATAGGCCTACACCTTCTCAAACCCATTTTCAGACCCATTCGCACAATAAATAAATAAATAAATAAATAAATAAATAAATAAATAAATAAATACACAACGAATGTATTTATATAAGCAGGGCCTATTTTAGAAAACCTTAGTTCCCACAAATAATAACGTAATGTTTCGACAGTAGGGTTTCAACACAAATTAGGCATACTGGCAAATATTTTGCTGGACAATACTTCCTGATCCGGATGGTCGAATAAATACCATCTCTGCGCATTGTGACATTATCCCCATTGCTCTAAATGGATTGATTCCAAAAGTTTATGGTACCCGACGTTCTACGGCTTTTTATAAAAATATCGCGGGAAAAGAACAAAATTGAAGAGAAATGGGGTTTTAAATTGAACTTTAGAATTTGACAAGTATAAATTACGTTAGGTCTAAGGCTGTGCTAACACTTTTCTTTGATGACTTTGACCACAATTTTTTATTTTTTCAAATATCTTAAAAATTCAAGAATCTAAGCTAATTGAACAGACAGTAGACACTAAACTACACTTTACCTGGGAACCAAGGGAGAACAGTGCCAGTGCATTGATTGGTCACCCCAGGTTAAATAAGAAGTAAATAAATAAATAACTAAATGGCTGATATGCACGCTGAATCTCCATATCCTCATTTCCACAAAGAACCTCCCCCCTCCAAGTTTGAAAGCAACAACTATTATTCTCATATTATCATCAAGATCATCATTACCATACAAATATGATTATTACCGCTTTATCCAAGTCTGAATGCATCTCATCTTAAAAACATCGATTATCTTAAAGGTCACTAAAATCTTCAAATAATTGAAACTCCTCCGAACAAAAAATGCATTATTTGGAAAAAAAACATGTTGCATGAACTTTTTTGATAAAATCTATCCAACATCGAGATTTGTTATCTAAAAGGGCAGGATTCAGTTTACCAATCAATACTTCCTGTGTTATTATTGCTATGAGGAGAAATGTAAAAAAGAGTTATAAATAAACTGTCTCATCTAGCAACAGAGTTAAATCTCTTATTGATCATAGCTGGTGTGATGTCACCGCTGATGTCATTACTTGAGTTGCCATGGTAACATACACTTGTGGATTTTCTTTAAAATACGAATTGTGCATATAAAACGACCCTTGTGATCAGCAAGGTGTAAAATTTTCAAGATTGCTGAAAACATGATAGAATTTGTGGAATTTAATTAAATCAAAGCTTTGTGTGGTGAAAATTAGCTTCAGATAGAATTTTTCAAAGATTTTTGGTTGAATGAAAAAAACTAGCTATCTCAAAATTTATACTGAATCTAATTGGTTTTCTTCTAGAAAACTCAAATTTGAGTTTGAATAGGCCTACCGCTATCTATAATATTGAGATATTTATCATAATTGTTTTCCATGTTGAAACTTCAAAATTGTGTAAATCATGTCACAGTGCATCAGCTGGAACAGTCTTTCCTTTAGTGGTTCTCCTTTGAAAAAGGAATTATTAGTACGAAGACTGAAATTGACAGTGATGGCACATTTATCGAAATCGGTACAATGATTGGGAGGTGTAGGGAATTTTTCTGTTTCCCTACCAGTAAAATGCAGCCCAAAGCTGTTATTTTGTCTACCAAAGTAATAACCACCATTAAAACATGATTGGAGAGGTAATTAGTGATATCAAATTGAGTTATATTTCTGTTTCATGTTCTAATAGTTACCTAAAATTTGCGGCCTGCACCCCGATCAAGCTTAAAAAACACCAACCTATCGACCAAAATTTTTTTGGCCCATTACACCATTTTTTATGCCTTAAAATAACATAAAAACACCATATGGTTGAATATCTTAAACATCACATTCTTCTGCATCTTCGCTATCTTCATGATAAAACTCAATGCAGTAACTAACATCCCTTGTCCAATATCTAAAACAGCATTTTATTAAATAAATCAATATAATCAAATGATTTGTATATTATAAGGCACTGATGACTCGTGTAATGTCAAGCTTAGGCTTATATAGGTCTAATAATATGCATGATATGACCTCTGTGGTTGTAAGAAATCAAAAATATTGATTAATATACCAATTGGTTTGTCTTTGTCATATCATATTGCAATTATTTCACATCCCTCATGTCACCCACTTTGTAATGGGTTATGTTTTATCAATTTCCCCTTATTAATGCTATTACTTTTAATCTTTTTATCTAAATTTTATCACAATCATCAGCATTTTCAGGCCAACTAAGCTTCTCTCTCTCTGCATGTATGCATCCTGGGCATGACCTTTATCAGATTCTATTTCCTTTCCCTACTTAAAATTCTCTGTCCATTTCCCTTTGTCAGATCCTCTCAGGCCACTGACCGCTACACATCGTGAAGTACGTCTTTTCACAGAAGATGGTCCTTATGACCTGTCACAACCTAGCTTTATAATAATGAACGGCACACAGCTTTATAATAATGAGTGCCAGTCAGGAAGTTATTCTCAGTAAACCGTGCATCCTTAAGGATCCAGCGTATAAATGCATAGTATATTGAATTGCCCATCACTAGGAAGCAACCATATTGTATGTAATGGCTCAGGGTTTCCTGAATAAGACAATACAAGTCTGCATGGTCAGCTGCCTCGGGCAATCGGGCATAGCACAGCTTCTAAGCACAAAGAAATATATAATACCACAACATATCTGTTGGTACTTTGTCCTGGGGACAGACAGACCACTTGGTCCTCATGACATATGTTGTCCCAGTCTGTTTTACAGGTTTAAGGTTGTCTTAGGATTAGCTTTGGGGCTTAGGTTGATGTTAGGGTTCAGATCGGGTATGTTTTGCGGTTGGGTTTTAAAACCCAACCGCAAAACATAATGTGCTTACATACTGCGAGTTAGCGAACTGAAAGTAGCGCAGGACGTATCCTACAAGGAAACCAGTGTGTAGTTTGTAACTATACTGACAAGTTGAGATTTTGAGGGGCCAGGTTCACACACTCCACCAGCATCAGGATCATCAGGGGTAGAGCTGGGCTGCATTTTGGGGTCCCGGACTCACCACAGTACAGTTTGGACCCCCAATTGTTTAATTTTCTGTGAGTTCAGGGGTTCCTGTAGACCCCCAGTTTTTCACTCTAGCGCTATTGCAGACATACTTTTTATGCTGTATTTGTGCAACTCTGACTTACAACACTTTGTTTTAGCGCTACCCCTGATCAGGCTTATTCAAACCCCAAACATGCTCAGAAGGCACAGGCATGATAAAATTTGTTTCAATGTATTACTATTAATGTATGGTGCTTGATGGGGGAGGGGCACCTCTGCACATATGGAAATAGCTATTTTTCCTCACAATTTCAACATGTATGAGCATCATTCACCATCTTCATCTCCTACTATAGCCAGTTTAAAAAATTTCCTTGTCATGTAGCTTTAACTTTAAGGGACTTACCCTGTGTTTAATCAGAGCCTAGATTTTGTGCCAGTTTGCGAGAATCAAAAACTATCTGAGTCGCTTTACTTACTGCAAGACTCAATGAAAGAAACTGATTCTCGCAACAAATGTTAGGAGAACCATAATTACGAGAACCATATAAACAAGAATCGCTTCAGTGATTCTCGTCGAATCTGAGGCCCCTAGTTTATTACATTATGTATAAAAACATCTTCATATAACTGTCCACTCATTTCCCGTTATTTGTTATTCTACTGGCTATGGCTGTGTCCAAGCCTCATATCACTGCCAAGTTTTATAACATAGTCTACTGCAAGTAAGATAATCAAACCATCATTTCTTTTATTTCATTTTATCATGAGATCTGGCATTTAAATCTCTCCACGTGGGTGTCAACTGCAGACGACAAGTTTCAATTTTTTTTAATGCAAAATTTCAGAATTGTAAATTTTCATGACCATATTTGGAATCAGCATGAAAAATTCATCAAAATGAGTACAAACAAGCCTAGTATTGGTTCAGTGGTTTTTTAGATAGCTCTTGATATGTTGAGAATATGTCTCAAAACTTGGACTTCTTATTTTGTAGCCTATTGCTAGTACGCAGAGTATAGGCTACACTATTGCGCCAGTTGATATGGTATGAGGACCACGATGACATGACAAGGACAATATGTGGAGATAATTTCTCGATAGCATTTTGATATTTTAATGGCATATTCTATCTGTCATTTAAGCAGCTTAATTGAGCTTATCAGTCTGTCTGTCTGTCTGCCTATCATTCTTGTTTGTCTGCCACTTTTTAACGTTAAATTAGGTTTCAGTTAGAGATGCAGTGGATGCACCAAGAGGGTGACGCCAAATGGTATTGTCTCACTATTGAGTCATCAGATTTCGGAATCGCATGCTCACACAAACTGAATACATGTAGGGCCAGCAGTGGAGCCAGGAATTCATTCTCATAGTGTATGGGGAGCTTTTGAAAACACAAATTATACATGAGACACCTCTGTGCAATTGATGCCAAACAGGAAATGTGGACGTCCACTGTTCCTGGATGGTGTTATTTCTAGATCAAAAATGGCATACATTTGTAGAAAACCTTATAACCATGCCAAAATTGCTGATGTAGGGTTAGGGCCAAAAAATATCCGACACTGAGCAGTATAGTGTTTATTTCCATCAGCTTTTTACATCATCGTATTTATCTAAATCATCTTATCATTCTTTCTGCATCTCACATTTCATATTCTAACATTCAACTTGGCAAACATGGGGAGATGCTCTTACGTCATCATGACAGAGCTACCTGTTGAGTACAGGATGAACAAAAGAGGGGAGAGCAATTGACTGCAATGCTGACTGTAGTTGACAAGGGGACATGGCTCATTGGTCCCAGCCCTCAACATCTACACGTATAGTTAAGTAGATTCCATCTTGAAAAAATACTTATTTGTACAAAAGTGCATCGGGGTGAATATGAACCTATTTTAGTTCAAAGCTGACGTACACGGACTAGAACTGTCTAGCTTCTTTCATACTTTTTTTTCTCAATCATTGTAATTTAATCAGTCCCAGACAATATCACATTTAATTTGAAATTATGATTTCTAAGAAATCAATATTATCATCTTGATGAAATCTGCATGAAAAATACTAACCAGTAGGTCCTGTACATACACACCCAATGTTGCTGGATTTGTTTATGTGTAGAAGCTGTACCATTTGGGGAGGTGCTAGTGGTGGCACCACAGAGGGGGGAATGGGAGAAATGCCCCAGTCTGAATTCTTACTCCCAGATGAGCCCCCCAGTAAAAACCCAAAATTACGAAAAATGCCTGCTTTTTGTGGCAATTTTGTGTAGGGGTTTGTCAATTTTTGCTGCTCCTGAAATTCACTTTGCCCCCCATGCCCCCTTCCAATTTTTTTTATTCTGAAGATGCCACTGGCAATGGCAAACCAACATTGATGCTAGGGTAACAATTTATTTAGATTATGAGAGGATTAAGTCCCAAATTTTATCAAAAAAATGTTATGTTGAATATTTAATTGTTTTAGGCAAACGGGACCAAGTTTGATTGAGATGAATGGGATTAGCGCAGGCTCTGTGCTGTACTCTGATACCTATGATGATATTCCACCACTCTTTGCTCGCTATTCGAGAGGCGTCGCGGTTTGTGAACGGGGCTAGTTCTAGATGGGATGGGATGCCCCTTGTCCCCTGTAGCACACTGATTCTCAAGCTCATTGAATTGCTATTTTGGAGCAGATCTAATACAGCAAGCAATAGCTGCATATAGCATTAATTCCTGTCAATTTTGTAACCCTCAGGCAAGCAACACATTGCACTTCAATATCTTTTACCAACCAACAATTTTACAAATTCAGAGCCAGAAATGTCCCCAGTACCATCCCCACATAGTACCTTACTCTCTTATTCAGCAAGCATAAATTCTCACTCACTGATAAACATCCTCCATCTCTCGTAACTATAGTCCCCAGACCTATACTGGCCTCTTTTGACGCAAGTTTCATGTTAATATCACCATCTACGCAAATGCACGACCCTTCACTCACTCAAGTATCTCCTGAGCCAAGCATGCCGGGCATACATCAACCATATGGCGCAAAATATACTGAATTACATGAATGTTTAGAAATTGCTCAACTATTATATCTGTGCAATCCGGATGATTCCGTAATAAAAATCACGGAAAATAAGTTATCTTCTAAATGTAAAGCAAACAGCATTTTCCTGCTTACATGTATAAACTATATGGGTAGGCGTGTGCATACACAGAAATTAGGTCAGATGGCAATAAGGCTATTGCAGTTAAAATCCATACACCCCTGGTAGACATGGTCTTAATATCTCACACAGGGGGTGTAGATTTCAAATGGAATCACTTGTTCAGGTAACCCCATTTGAAATTCACACTCCCTATGTGGAAGATTAAAGGCATGTCTTTCATAGGGGGGGGGTGCAGTATGAATTTCAATAGCCCATTTGCAATGCAGGATCACTGATCATCATTGGGATAAATGCAGAATAAGAATAGTGATCAATTTTCGTCTACGGGCTTCAGATGAATGCAGCTCAATTTTGGTCTTGTAAGAAAAGAATGGAAACCAGTACAGCTTGGATTATATTTACTGAACATCCAACCAACTATCTAGGCTAATAAATTCACTGCACAGATCTTGAGGACAAACGATATCATACAAAATGACAGTTACAGGCAGAACGGAGTTGATATTTTCTAGTCAAATACAAACTAGGAACATATATAATTCAATTTCTTGCACAATGGAATCAATTGCAGAGTGTATCTGTACCATTTCTTATTGATCAAAATGAATGCATATCAGTGGCGTAGACAAGGTGGGAGGGGCTGCCCCCTTCACTATGGATCACAATGGCCTCATCCCAATGGCATAGTTCAATAACCTCAATAAAACAATCATAGTGCAAAATTTGACCTCTAGTTGCGGAGTATGAGTTTTTGAACCCAAATTTTCAAAGTTCATCCAATGAATGTACAAATGTATTGGGGTTAATGAACTGTGCCCTGATAGATGAGCATGTTGTGGATCCTAGTGCTTGTGACAACTCTTTCTCTCCTCTTTCCTATGGGATACTGGTGGTCCTGATATTTAAGATTTTTAGGTTTTTTTTGTACTTTTTAGCCCATTTTTGTAAAATATTACCCCACCTGAAAGTTGCTTTGCCCACCTCTTTTGGTGAAAAAGAAACATGCATAGAAACTATTTGTGTCGCACAAGAAACTCACAAAAAAGTAGATACATCATGAATTGTTAAAGATTATTCATCCTACGTAACAAACAGTGTGACTATTATTTGACATCCTTTTTATAATTCAGGATAATTTGAAATGATTCTGTGTACATTGTACTGCCTCTACCACAAAGAGCATTCTCTATGAATAAAACCACAACATCCGCTTTTGTTCTGCATTTATAAACAATACAAACCCACACATTATTTTCAAACCTTCCCACAATGCAATATGATCTTTAAATGTAACCCTTCCCAAAATGCACTATGACCTTGAAATGTGTACCTTCTCACAATGCAATATGATCTTGAAATTCAAATCATCCCACAATGCAACATGATCTTGAAATTCAAATCATCCCACAATGCAACATGACCTTGAAATTTGTACCTTCCCACAATGCACTATGATATTGAAATTCATAATCAGTGCATTGTGGGATAGTTTGAAATTCAAACCATCCCACAATGCAATGCGATCTTGAAATTTAAACCTTCACACATTGCAATACGATCTTGAAATTCAAACCTTCCCACAATGCACTATGATAATCAAATTAATTCAAACCTTGATCTTGAATTAGGCAAAAATAATGATTTTAATATTAAATTTTAAGGTCGGATCGTCGGCTATCATGTCATGCACCGAATCCCCTCAAAATTTCCTTAATTGTGCCCTATCCTGTAATAAATATCTTCCCCAAATTACAGATCGGGGCATCATTTAAATCGTTCAGAATCCGCAAAAAACGAAATGTCAATTTTCACTAACTTAGCCGTCTCATTGATATTGCACAAATCACAACAATAGTATCGTGCATGTATGAATAAAATAATAACATTGCGTAGCATTGTTTCATTGAACATTTTTGTCTGATTTTTCTGGGAAATTTTTAGAATGCTATTTAGCGAGCGACAAAATTCAACACACTCGTGCACAGCGGCTCCCCGGGCCGGGCTCTTGAAATTGTCACCGGGAATTCAGCTGTGAGCAGTGTTCGAATTTAGGAAAAATAAATGGTTGTCCCACGGACAACCAGATTACAATTTCTGGTTGTCCGTCTAAGTTTTTGGTTGTCCGTAGGCCTACAAATGTGACTTTTGGCTAGATTTATGGTTGTCCGGTGGACAACCGAATCAGTATTTTTGGTTGTCCGGCGACTTTTTTAGTTGTCCCGGGCAACCGGACAACCAAAATTTCGAACGCTGGCTGTGAGCATTCGCTACACTCATACACACACGTACACCGCTTTTACGGAGCTATTTTGGCTCCCAGGTTTTCACTAGTTTTCGTGCACAATTAACTTACCAGTCAATTTGGTAAATATCCAATACCTCAAAGTCATAAATAAAGTGTAGATATGCATGTTTCTAAAACTGAACCATTATTATTGGGTTTTACGTGTCGGGTAAATTTCATGATTTCGCCATGGACCTGTTCCATTAAACACTGTACAAACTACAACCAAAGGAGCCCATGCAGCGCCGGGCATCGCCTAATTTTTTTTTTCCAATTGCGATAACACTGTTAACACACCTTGCGAGCAATCAAAAAGAACACGGCAGCCAGCAAAATTACGACAATAAGACACCCTGTTTAGTGGAAAAAAGTTTTGTTTACCTTTTGAAGGATTTATCTGAATAGTGTTTTCCCACCCAGTGAAAGTATTAGTGTTTGGTCAGAGACTTTTGAAGTAGCAAAGATTGATTGTTGTAAATAGATCTTTCTTTATGAATGAAATTTGCCATCTGCTACGTAATATTTGGACACTTACACACTCAAAAGTGTTTTCTGTAAAAATGCCTAAAATAGGGATTTTCAGAATTATTGTCACAAAATTGACTTAAAGGGCATTTCGTGATCCACAGCCTCATCCCCCACTTTTCTCAAAAAAAGTTGAGATTTTTATATCACTGGAAACCTCTGGCTACATAATGTTTATGTACAAAATATTTCTTGCAGATTAATTAGTTTTGCAAAGATATCGTGAAATTTGAATTTCGTTCTGGTGCACCAGAACGAAATTACAACGCATTGTCTATGGAGCAGTGTAATACACATAATCATGCATAACTCGCAAACGCAAAATCGGAATCAACTGAAATTTTGGGAATAGGCTTTTTTCGTGGATATGTACTGAAAAATGTCACAAAAAGAGGATGCTAGGATCACGAAATACTCCTTTAATGTAGACATTTTTTTTAAATTGAAAGTTAAACACAACAAGATTACCTAAATTCTCTCGCCAGCTTTTGTTACTTTTCAGCTTCTTTAAGCAGAAATAAATTTTTAACGACATCAATATTTTCACAGACTAGAAACACATGCTATTACGTAATTAATGGACGTAGGCGAAAAAGCTGGCGAGAGATAGTAAAAGTTGGAATCAGAGTTCAAGTTTTTGCTAGCAATAATTATTAGTCGTAAAATTAAGGTTGAACTAATTAATTGATATTCATTAATTAATGCAAATTAGCAACTCAAATATTTTGTGGTTTCAAGCATTGGGGTGTGTAGTTTACTCATAAAAATCAAGAGGTATACACAAGGAGGCGGAATATTTTTTATAATTTTTTCCTTGCCGACGTGTGGGAACCGAGTTTCCTACCTTAAGCCTAAATATTTGTTGCAAAATATTAACAAAAACGTCTTGATATGATAATATGAATGCATTTCTTTCAGCCCCCCTAAAAAAGCAGATGCCATTTATTGTCAATACACAGACACTACCTGCTTTATAATGATTTTTTTACACACTTGACGATTCCACCTGTTGCGTACCTCCTACTAAACACCTTGAGAAGTATGTGATTTGCAGCCTTCATCCCAAGTTTCCAATTCCCCACACATCATCGCTGCTACCCTGGTAAATACGTCTCTAGCTAGCAACGTATCTACCTCATGAATAATTCTATCCTTACATAGCTTTCTATTAGCCAAACATGTAAAGACAAACAGCCGTGAGACGAGGCCTGTTATTTCTAATACACGTCATTTGCTACATGTAGGAAACTTGTATTTAGCAAAAGGTTATTTGTGAGTTAAATGCAACTTTTATTTTCTAATGTGATGCTTAAATTAATGAGTGATATTATTATTACTGTAAGGTTTGCAGTGGTGTAGATTTCTTTTGGACATTGGGGGGATGGGGTAGGAAAAATTTCTTGAAATATAGTGAATCCAGCACCTTTTGGCGACAGATAAGTATATTGTACCAATGTGCGTGAAGCATGCGAAAAATTTTGCCATATTGAAGCTAAACTGATGAAATATAGTGCAAAAGTGGAATAATTTCATGTGTAGCACACAAAAATTGGCCCTTTTGGGGATAAAGGCGTCAACACTGGGGGAATGAATGTATGGACCATCCACAGTAAAATATTGGGAGGATTTAATCCCCAGCCCCCGGGATCTATGCCTATGAAGGTCTGAAAACTACAAACTCTTCCTCAAATTCAGGCAGGTAAACCAAATTCCCCAAAATTCATCAAAATAGTGATTTGCCTTTTTTTGAACTAGCACAATGTGCTTAAATGTACTAAATGCGAACTTGAAAGCAATCTCATAAAGATAAAATTTTGTTTTATCCAAACCAAGTGAAATTGCTGAATTCGGGGGAAGGGGGAGCACTACAGTGGTATAGGCAGATTTTTGAAAGTGGGGGCCCATTGTTGGTCAAAAATGTTCCGACCATTGATCAGACCAGAATTGTTACTTATTGACCCCAATTTTTCACCAGGGTGCTCAATAATCTAAAAAGTGTGGGGGTGAAGATGAAACTACTTTTAACCGTGTAGCTATTATCTATTGCACCCCTGCATTGTTTGTCCGGCACGTGGGGGTTTGGAATTCCGAAAATCGGTAAAAAGGGTGGGGGTTAAAATTTTGCTGTATAAAGGGTGGGTTTCTAAAAAGCATGTGAGCAATATATAAAGCGTGTGGGTAAAGCTTCCAATTGAAAAAAAAATTATAATAAAGTAATTTGGTGATTTCTTCAAAATTTCATATTTTGTTTGTATATTTCAATTAAATATTTAGGAATTTGCTGATGTTTTAAACTCGTGCCAATAATGCCGCAAATGTTTTAGATGAATAAGAAAATCATGAGTATTTGTAAGATGGGGATAAATTCTACATCAATTTGGATTCTGAAATGGATTGATGGTGATAAAATGGACCCGAAAGTGACTGTATGAAACTGTGGTAGCGCCAATGTTCAGTCTTCCGAATTTGATAAAGTAGTGTTGTAAGCTTTGGTCACAAACACTGCAAAAGGGTGGGGGTTCAATTTGTGACAAAAAGGGTGTCGGTCTAAAAAGCGTGGGGGGAAAATATAAAGGGTGGGGGTTTGACCCCCTGACAAACAGTGGCCCTGGCGACGGATCTGTCCACAATCCGTAGCCCTATACATTTCCCCAACTACACTATAGATGCATTTCCCCTGACTATGTGCATAAATTTTTCCACCGACTGACCGACAAGTGAGGGTTAAATTTTCCCCAACTAGGTTCATTTCAACTGACCAAGTGCACTTTCTCCCGACTGGGTGCATTCCCCCCCCAACTGAATGACAAATGTGCCAGGGCCGTGGCTCCCGCCCTTTTTGCGAACTCTACTGGGGCACTCAAATACAATATCTGAACAAGATCTTATTTAAGAGTTCTCTTATTTACTTTTCTACAAATATTTTCTGAGAAGGTACATGTTGTCTTCTCCCTGCATCCCAACAATACAGAACTGCTTTTAATTATAACAGCATTGCTCAAAACAAAATGATATATTGAAGACATTGTTTCAACACAAAAACACTATATTTTTTAAATAGTGATTACCGTATTCGTCCGAGTATAGTCCCACGTTCGAGTATAGTCCCACCCCCCATTTTTCGAAAATTTCAATGCAGTTTGAAATCATTAATAGATTGTGACATGAATACAAATTATCAATTTTCATATTAAAAATACAAAATATCTTGAATATTTTTTTTTTAATTCTAGTATAATCCCACCCCCCAATTGTGAAAAATTTTCACCTCAAAAACGGGTGGGAGCATACTCGGACCAATACGGTAATTAAATCTGGTCAACCAGAAATTATATTTTTAGTCTTTTGCTCTGCAGCCATGAACGGTGAACGCTTTAGACATTTTTGTATTAAAAAAATTGTAACTTGCTGTGAATGTGATCTCAACAGCTGATCTGCCATGATACACTCCATTACCTGCCAGTAGTTTCACAACCAGACAAGCATCATATTTACCTCCATACAACCACCCACTCATGTCCACATTAAAATTCTTTTTCCACTTTGCTTGTCCCACACGCCCCTGAAACACTGTCAGCTGGCTGGCTGGCTGGAGAGATGAGACTTAACTAGTAGCTACCATGTATTGCAAAAGTGAAAATATTTACATGATTTGTGACGTGCCATGTCAAAAGAAGACACTATTGGGCAGGTTATCAATTTTCAGATTTTTACATAACTTTAAATAAAGAGATATTTTGCTCCACAACGCCGTTTTCCTCAATGAAATCGGACATTCCTAAGCAAAGATATTGAGTTCGTAAGTTATCATAATACTAATCACGGCGTGTCCGTCCGTCCGTGCTTTATCGCATTCGCGCGGTTCGCGTTCTCACGGTGCACTATCGCGTGCTCGCGGTGCGCTATCACGGAGTATCAACGGGGTCTTGATCATTGAGATACGCATTTCATAGTAGGGCAGGTATATGGGTAACGGGTGTTGGGTAATTAGAAATAGGCCTATCACGAGAACCGCCCGACCCGAGAACCGCGAAATCTAGTTGTATTATAATATTGGAAATATTGAAAATATTATGTTGGAGGGTAGGAATTACCTTGAAAAATGTCTCAAAAAATACAAGATGCCAGTTATATTCCAGTCTGAAACTATCAGAAAATATTTTAACCATTAATAACATCACCAATTCGCAACAAACCCAAATTGTGAAAAAATCACCCAGGGCAGATTTTTGGCTAAATTTCTCCATTTACGATCCTGCCCAAAAGTGTCTCCTTTTGACATGACACATCACATTTGTGCTTTGCCACTTTGTTGAGAGAGAGGAAAAAAGGGAGAGGAGTGGAGCTTTTTTTTTTTTTTTTTTTCTTCACTTTTTCAAACCACCGGAAAAAAAAATTGGTCAACCTTTTCGGGATGTTGAGGAGGGGCGGCAAAATTGTTGTTTGGTGGATTTGGGCCCCGCCCCATACAGGCTTGCCCCCCTGGAAAAAATCCCAGCTACGCCACTGTTACACTACCTTCCTTACTATACATGTACATGAAACGGAAACATTCACTGTTTGTTATTTTTGTTATTAAGCCACTTGTAATAATGTGAAAGAGCAAAATATATGTAGCACGAAAATGTCTGCCTATACACTGATGGTATTAAGTAGACAGCCAAGACAACTTGTTCCTTCGGCTACAACTCAAATTTAGCTAGAATTCCAATTTATGTGACCTTTTCATGATAAGTGGTTAGCCCTATAGGAAACACTCAAGCCAATGGTTGACCAATAGCAAGCCCTGTAGGAAACACTCCAGCCAATGGTTGACCAATAGCAAGTCATGTGACATCTTGTCAATTGAGGACAAAGTCTGAATTTGAGACTTGCAGGTGGAATTGAAATTACACTTCAAAGCGACAAGTACTTCCTTTTAGAGTATACATACATGTACCTGTTCCTATTATAAACCAAGAGATGATCCAGTGGTTGACTTGTCTAAAATTATTATCTTGAGGAAGAGGGGCAGGGGAGTGGGCTTGAGAGGGTAGTGCTACAATCCTGGTCAAAAGTAGTTTTTCTTTGGTGTGAAGTCTAAACCCTTTACTACTACTCCAATCTGCCCCCTTCCCCACCAATCAATGTTGCCGCTGCCTATAGGGGTGCTCCAATTGATCAGGGGAATGGGGGAACATTTGAAATATTCAAGTCAAGGTGCTCCAACAATTTTGAATGAGATACGGCATTTTTTTTTTACTCAGGCCATCTGAAAATCATTTTACCCCTACCCTAGCTAGTAGAACAATAGAGGACAATGGGGACATCCAAAAATTCTATAGTAAAAAAAAAACATTTTCTATTTTCTCACTGCAAGGTGGGAGGAGTGGGGATAGTTGAGTTGGGAAGGGGGAACATGGAAAAATTACACTGTTACAGATAGATCTGAATTCTAGTTGCACACGTCCAGCAGGAAATAGCTGACCGCTTCATGTGAAATTCCAGCGGAATTCTTTGGTAGATTTAATTTGTTAGAAATGGTTCAAACCAGTTGCAGAATTTGGTTAGGGCAATGGGATTCTTAAAGTCATAATGTACGATCTTATAATATTTGGTTAATTTTTTTCAAACCTGATTTTTTGGCATATTTGTAATGTTTACACATGTCACAACTTGCACCTAAATGGAATCAGCCAAATTTGTTGTGTTTGTAGGTCATAATTCAAGAAATTATGACTTTATGTCCGCCCATAGAACTGCATGTTACACGGCCAAAATAACAAGCAGTGTTTCTTTCACGTTACCTCGTTATTTCAGCTCAAAATGGACAGAAACCATTCCCGATCATTATTACTAGTATTATTTCAGCATTTTGAGTATATAATGACAAATTTAAAATTTGAAGGAAATCGTACATTAAGGGATCTAAAATGAGCGTTTATTATGCGTTTCGACAGTATTTTTTGGGACATGAGAGCACCTCAGACCTATCGAATTGCATTCTGAATCTGAAGCATGTCTTTCTGATATCAAATAATTTTCATTTTTGAAAATCACAATATAATACAAATTTTATGACAAATTATAAAATCTAATGACATATTCTTAAAGTGTATGTAGCAGGGAGGAAAAGCCGATGGTCAATTGAAAATTTTGACCTTTCATATTGAAGATATGGATTTTTTTCCCAAAAAGACCTAATTTTTTTGGTGTTTTGGGGAAAAATCCATATCTTCAATACTGAAAGGTCAAAATTTTCAATTGATCGTCGGCTTTTCATCCCACCTACATACACTTTAAGTATAAATCATCAGATTTATAAAGTTTACTTCAAGTACTGTTAAATATCAAAATATCAATTTTTAATGATTTGCCATAAAATGTGTATTAAATTGCGAATTTCAAAAAATCAAAATTATTTGATATATCAGAATGACATTCTTCGTATTCAGAATGCAATTCGATATGTCTGATGTGCTCTAATGTCCCACAATAAATACTGTCCAAACGTTCATACCCCAGCCCTTAAGCCTTTAACAATTTATTTTCCACAAGGGATGTGCATTTCAAATGGAATAGCCTAATGTGACTGAACACGTCACTTTTTGTCTATTCCACTTCCAAAACCAAGTCTTCCTTTAAAACAAATCTTAATTAAATCCCAGGCAGGGCAAACCTCACATGTTCCCCCATATTCCAAAACATCTTCACAGATCTATCAATATAAGAAGCAAATCCCAGTCCCAAACCTAATATTCTAGAATGCTAAATTTATTCAACCTTTTTTCAAAGGAAATTTCTCTTGTATTTCGTCAATTTGAGTTGACATTCAAAATGTGATGTCATTTGTTTCAACGTTCCCTTTACAGTCTTATTTGTAAATGGCATATAGCTGAAGTTTTTTACCAAGTAACTCAATTTAAAGAAATGAAATGCCATAGGTGAGGTCTCTAACATTTTACCATGCTATTCTTAAATACATGTAAGTAAAGGTGCAACTTTTTTGTAGAACATTAATTTGAGCAGCGTAGTTCACAATCAACACAGCTCAAAAAGTATGCATGAAAATTCACTATTTTTAGCAGTACTCACAATGTTCACTAACTAATGAAACAAACTAAAGCCAAGTAAAATAAATAGCAATCTCAAAATTTGTTGAGGGGAGGAGGTCCTTAGTATTCATTAATTTGTTATACATTGACCATTTATTTCTATGTAAAATTATAATTGCAAAGGCTTGAGAACATTGTCATAAAAACAGGGAGGCCTGGTAGGCCCCTAATATATTTTTTTTTATTTCCCCAAGGCTTTACCCCTAGTTTTTGCTTCACAACAATTTCAGAAACTAAAGTAATTGGGGAACAAATACGGAAAATAACAAAATCTCCAAAAGAAATTGGTGGCTGAGGGCGGAGACGATACACATGCATGTTATTTATTTTACTTGATCAAGAAACCTACAGTAACATATGGTTGCATGTCATAAGTTGGGTATGCAAAAAGGGTGGAGGGAATACACTTTTCTGAAAATTGTGATACAAATTTGATTAGCTTTCCGTAACCCCATATCCTACAGCAGTGGTTCATACCTCTTTTTAAGCCTAATTTTATACTCTTTCAATCTACTGAAGCATACAATTATACATCATTCAGTAAAAAAATCACATCAGTTGAAATGAAAAATGCCAGGGGTGGAGGAGCAGGCGGATGTGGAGCAGGCGGATGCGGGGGTGTGCAATAGGGCCTATGTGAAAATTCACATGTCAGCATGTCAAAACTACCAGTTACTTTTTCAAATCTAGTGAGGGTATGATGTGTTGACAGCTTTGAACGTTGAATTTGTACAACTAAAACAATTACTGACTACTTAAGGTGGTACTGCACCCCCTGATAAATTTTGTTACTAATTTTGCATTTTCTCAAAAATTAACTACATTTTGTGTACACACTGGTAACAAAAGTTATGTATATTATTAAGGAATCCAATATACTTCACCGAAATTTCAGTGATTCAAGATAAGGGGTTCATTATACATGTATGTTAACAATTGAGGTACATTCTAGCAGTACCTCTTTTCTTATCCTAAATAAACTTGATTCCTTACCCCTATAATATACATAACTTTTGTTACCAATGTGTTATTATTTTTTGAGAAAAAATGCCAAAATTGTCACAAATTTATCATGGGGTGTAGTACCACCTTAAAGGGTATAAATGTTCCATTTTTTTATTTTTAATGAAATCCTAGTTGAATTTCAGTATTTTTTAGCAACATGCTAATGTACATTTCTCTTCTTGATATTCATTTCCTCAATAATAGAACAACTGTCTCGCTAATTACTCGTAAAAAGGTCATTGACCTTCACGATGTAATTAACATACGTGCAATTATTTTAAATAGTTAATTTGAAGCATTAATGTATTGAGAACATATCCTCTAAATCTGATGACATTCTTGCATAAAATAAAAATTTTACAGTCATTTTTGTAATTGAGGTCCAATTTGAGAAAAACGCATTTGAAAATTGAGATTTACATAGAGGCCTGTGTATTAATTAATTAGTAATTAAGCATTATCTCAAAAATTAAGCATGTGATAAGGTTTAAAATGGTGTTAATTATTAGGTTGCCAATATGTACAACATATATCAAAAAATACATTTTTTGTCATTTTTGACCATGTAATGGAAATTGTACCCAACTAATATGACATGCGACCATATGGGTAACTTTAATCTATTTAAAAATCCTCATATACCACCTTAAGGGCAGAATAAGGGTAGACACATTAGTTCACGCCCAAATTTTTAATATTCTTAATATTTATGAACACTAAGATGTATCATGTAGTTTTATATACTTTGGACTTAATCTGTGATTCCTCAGAGAAAATTAAGTCGGAAAAGGGCCATGTTCTCTTCCATTTTTTACTCTGGCCTTTTTTCTAACATCCTGGCTACACCACTGAAGGGGCTCTGATTTTTTAGTTTATGGTTTTATTTTAATGTGCACAGATTTCATAATTTGTTTTTGTCAATGGCAAATCAAAGCAAGTTTGAAACATTTTGGGCTTTGCCACTAGGCACAGAAGATATCTTATCCTTCCCAGAATCCTTTGCAATATGATGCATCACCTCATTACACCAATTAAATGATACACTTTGTACAGGTTTCAGTAAAGACTGGCTAAACATGGGTCAATTGTCAAGAAATAAACATATATTGCAAGATCTGGATCTTTTCATTGAGATACTTTTTGTCAATATCAACCCATGTGTAATGTTAATTGCACTAGACAGCAAATCAGTACAGAAAATTGAAATTAAAAGAAATGCATTGTGGGAAGTATACGATATCATTTCTGACTTGTAGGTGTCACCTGAATGTTAAGGGTTATGTTGAGTGGGAGTAGAGAATTGTTGAAGAATGTGCTTCAAGACCCAATACCCCACTCACCAGTAGGTCATCAATGTTTAGCATTTCTAACCAACTCTCTAGATTTCAGCGTCTTACACCCTCATACTTCAGAAAAGGTGATGGAGTGCTTCATTTTGATTTTTCATTATAATATTTAACCATAAACTTTAATGTAGGCCTACTCCCTTGCAAAGAATATCTTAAAACTGTTCTCCAGTGAATCTCCGGTTTATGGTAAATCCCATAATTCCTTGCAGTTAGACTGGAGATGTCGTCATTTGACATCACATCTTTACTCTTTAGGGGTCATCTATTTGCAGTTTTCTGACTTTTTTCTTCGACTACGCTGCCGATTTTGCATGTGTGAACCGCCATTTTGGATTCAGTGTTTCTAGAAAAACATACTGTTTACTTTGTGTTTTTTAATGAATAAAATATTGTATTTGTTGGAAAATGGAAAACAACACAGAATTTACAAAATTTTGGTCTCTACTTTAGGCCATTTGCACTTGATTCTGACTTTCCTGCCTTCCGCCTGTTTGAAATTAATGCACGCTTTTGAATTCATTATTGCTATATTCTTATATAGTGTGTTTTTACGGTAAAAAACACCAAATGGATTTTGTTTTATACTTGGAACACAATTTGAATCATTTTGTTTCACATGTCAAGAAGCATGTATGTTTGCCTACACACTCACAGAAGAACATAAAAACAAAAAAACACCAAATTCATGGATTTGTTTTTTACTTGGAACACGATTTGAATAATTTTGATTTGAATAATGTTTCACTTGTCAAAAAGCACAGTATGTTTGTATACACTCACACAAGAATACCCCCACAAGTACACACACCCCAGATATTCTTTGTCAAATGCAACACACCCCCATCCCCACACCCACAACACACCCCACAATATACCTACCTGTAGTGTTATCTTTCATCTGTATAATACATGTTGCATCCCGTGCTATCTCCCGCGAGTTAAACGGACGGACCCGCACTGCTACTTTTACAGATGACATGGTGATTCTAAGCTCCTAGCTCAAAAGTTATTTTACAAGTTTCCAAATAGTCTAGTATTTATCCTTTGTCTACATCAAAGTTGATATATTTACAGCATGGTTATCTTATCTCTCTATAGTTTGAGTTGAGTCAGTATGTAAACAAGATGGAAGAGCTAGAAATGCAATGAATTGTGGGATACGATCCATAATGCAAATGCCATTCCACCTTGTTTAATGCTGTAGTGTAGTGTCTCCTAATACCTAGTCCACAATGCAGTTATCCTACGTATGTACAATATAAATTACAGTGTAGATATAGATATCATACAGTCTATGTATATATACAGCACTCGATGTTTAAAGTACAAGGCTCCCTTTGTTGCGTAGAATGTCAGGGTTTTTCCGTTGTTGATGTTTCTTTTGGTGTTTGCGTAGATTTAATTCTGGGCCGGCTTGTTGAAGTTTTGCGTTAATTGTGTTCCAGGGTTTTCACATATTGGTGGGTGATGTTTTCTTCATAAATGGTAATGGGAATGTATCTGAAAGTAATGATATAAAGAGAAAGGTTAAAACAATAAAATAACAATTAAAAAAATCTTCTAATTTAATAAAATAAATTAAGGTGATACTACACCCCTGACCAATTTTTTGCCTAATGTTGCATTTTTCTCAAAAATTATAATGCACTGATGACAAGTAAGATTCCGTATTTCGTCAAATAGTCGCCCGGCCCCCCCCTCAAATAAACGCCCCCACCACTTTTTTTCAACCAAGATGTTTAAAAAATGCAGATAATTCCATGCTATCTTGTGTAGTAAGCTTACCAAGTTGCGCACATGGTCAATAATAGCGTCAATAATTGGCGAAAATCTGGATCAGAAACCCAGAAGTGAACCAAAAGTCAGTGTCAAAAGTTCATAGTTCGCCATTGGCCATTTTAGCGTGACTTTTAAGCTTACCTAATGATTTTAACGGAATTGTCGTGCTAAAATGACCTCTAATAAACCCCCCTTGGGAAAATGTAACGCTCCAGGGCGTTTATTTGACTAAATACGGTATGCATATTAATGATATTATAGGGGCAAGGACTACAACTACTGCACTGACAATTCAGCAACTCAAGGTAAGTAGTTATTGATTTATTGATCAAATACTGGTTTTCCCTCATTTTTTACTGTACCGGTAACTCTACAACTGTTGTCTGTGCTGAAATAAAATTTCCAGTGCAGTAGTTGCAGTAAATTTCAGTAACATCAAACTTCACACAGAACTGTTATGCATTTGAATTTTAGCGATGATTAAAAGGGCATTTCGTGATCCACAGCCTCATCCCCCCACTTTTCTCAAAAAAAGTTGAGATTTTTACATCACTGGAAACCTCTGGCTACATAATGTTTATGTACAAAATATTTCTTGCAGATTAATTCGCTTAGCAAAGATATCGTGAAATTTGAATTTCGTTCTGGTGCACCAGAACGAAATTACAACCCATTGGCATTGTCTATGGAGCAGTGTAATACACATAATCATGCATAACTCGCGAACGCAAAATCGGAATCAACTGACATTTTGGGAATAGGTTTTTTCGTGGATATCTAATGAAAAATGACATAAATAGAGGATGCTAGGATCACAAAATACTCCTTTAAAAGGGCATTTCATGATCCACAGCCTCATCCCCCCACTTTTCTCAAAAAAAGTTGAGATTTTTATATCACTGGAAACCTCTGGCTAGGCTGCATTATGTTTATGTACAAAATATTTCTTGCAGATTAATTCGTTTAGCAAAGATATTGTGAAATTTGAATTTCGTTCTGGTGCACCAGAACGAAATTACAACGCATTGTCTATGGAGCAGTGTAATACACATAATCATGCATAACTCGCAAACGCAAAATCGGAATCAACTGAAATTTTGGGAATATGCTTTTTTCGTGGATATGTACTGAAAAATGTTATAAAAAGAGGATGCTAGGATCACAAAATATTCCTTTAAGTGACTGAAATAGGTAATTGTTCAACACTCTATCTACTGTTCCACACAGTTACTATTATGTCATCATGGATAGTACTAGCTAGTAGATAATTTCTTGATCAACACATTATTTATACAGGGCGGTGCACAGCAAATCGCTGACTTTGTGTTTTACAATTATATCCTACAACAGAGCCTATTTACCTCTTTATGGCGTGATACACGACTGCAGTGTAATGCAGACTGTGCAACACACTGAGGCTCTGAGCTATAACTGTGTGTAAGCTTACTAATAAAACACTGCAGTGAAAGTGAACAGGTCCTCCCTCCATCACATGATCACACACACAATATTGTAGTATAGTACGAGCTTAGTCTCAGATGGAAGACAGCTGTTAATTTAAGATCAAGCCACAATAAAACACACAAACCTGAATGTAGGTAATACATACACCATTTAAAACATACAGTAACAATTTGGTGTCATGAAATCTGAGGAAAATGTGAATTTTAGAGAGAAATTTACGTCACCTACCGTGCCCAATCCTGCTTTCTTGACAGTCGGCCCTGCTGTAATGTTATGGCTGGGTTGCCTGTTTTCCCACCTAAGGAAACGCCCAAATTAATTAATGAGCCCAACCTCGGTTTCGCATTGGCCACATCTTTTCTTATGATTTGCCTGCCATAAGCTTGTGCAGTACGCCATACTGTGTAGGATATAAAAGCTGATATAGTGTGTAATTTAGTACAGTTCACATTTTTTATAACTCATTAGCCTACAGCATATCAAAAACATATTAAAAACAAACTAAAATATTAATTGGAATTTTATTACCTTCCAATAGCATATTCCATTCCTCCCTTTATATTTTCCTTCCCTTTATTTTACCAGGCCTTTTTCAAGTTCCCGTAAATATTTCCATTCCTTCATTTATTTCTTTACTCTTTTCTATCTTTATCCATTCTTTTCTTTATTCCTTCCGTCCCTGTTCTTTTGTTCCCTCGTTTCTACCAAGTTCAAGTGCTTTCCATTTGCTTTGCTTTTCCTTATTCTTCCTCTCCTCGGCATTTTTTTCCTTCGTTCCTTAGGCCGAGTTTCTTCATTTCTCTTCCCTTCCTTTCTTTTATTACATTCCTTTATTTTCTTTCATCCCTCCATTCCTTTCTTTCATTTCGTTCCTACTTTCGTTCCTACATGTAGGCTACTTTACGTTCTTTATTTTATTTTTCTTCTTTTCTGATATTATGAATATTAGAAAAGACGAACAAATGTAAAAGAAAATAATAGGCCTACCCTATACTTTCTTTATTACCCGAATTGATTTATTCTTTAGGCATATACCTCCCTTTTTATTATTTCTTTACTTCAGTTAGTCTTTCCCTATTCCTTCCTTTATGTCCTTATTTCTTCCTTTCCTTTATTTCTTCCTTTCTTTCACTTTTCTTCATCCATCCATTCTTTCATTCTTTCCTTTACTCTTTCTTTTATTCCTTCCTTCATTTTTCCTTCAATCTTTCTTTATCTATTCTTTCCTTCTTTCATTTTTTTTAATTCTCTTATTTCACCTCCTAAATTCATCCTATTTTTACTTCATATACCTTCCTTCCTTTCTCCATTCTTCTTTATTCCGTTATTTTTCTTTATTCCTTTAGGCCTACTTTATTTCTTTACTCCCTCCTTCCTTTCTCATTCTTTTCTTTTCTTCCTTTGTTTCTTTCTGTGGGCATACTCTTTTCTATCATTATTTCTTTATTCCTTCCGTCTTTTTTGCTTCCTTCGTTCTTCTTTCCTTCCTTTATTCCTCCTCTATTCATTTTTCTTTCTCTGTTCCTTCCTTCACTCCTTTATTATTTCTTCTTTCCATTTAATCCTTCCTTCCCGTTATTCCGTCCTTTCTCTTTATTCATTTTTTTACTCATTCCTTTCTTCGTTCTTTATTCCTTCATTCTTTCTGTCCAAATTCCTTCCTTTTTTCTGCATTTCTCCTTCATAACTTTCTACCCTTTCTTCCTTCCATTCTTTCTTTATTCCATTCTTTCTTTATTCCTTCCCTTTATTTTCTTTCTTCCCTTTCTTCCCGCCTTTATTCCTCTCGTTCTTTATTCCTTCTTTCTATATTCACTCTTCCGGAACAACAAATTTTTTAAATTAAGTTTGTTAAAAAACTGTCAATTCTGTCAAATGAATGCTGATGAAATGGCGTACATTAAACATGTTTTTAAAAAAAGCGCAGTGATTTATAGTGCGTTACGCACCACAGGCACATTGCCTACCCAGCAAACACAAAAACGTTTTTAAAACGTTTTAAATAGTTATATTTTGGGTTTTGGTTTAGGTAAAAACGTTTTAATAACATTAAAATGTCGGGTTATATAAAGGTCATGAAATCGTTTTAAAAACGTTTTGTATGAAAACACACTACAACAATATTTTTAAAATGTTTTCGAAATGTCATTGTAAACTATTTTTGCAAACATTTTTGGCCAAATATGTTGTCAACACTTACATAACATTATGTTAAAATATTTGCACCTAGCAAACACAGAAATGTTCTTAAAATGTTTTTTTTACAAAACGTTTTAATAACATTTAAATGTCGGGTTATATAAAGGTCGTGAAAACATTTTAAAAACGTTATTGTAAATATTTTGGGCAAACATTTTTGCAAAATATTTTTCAACCCCAAAATAACATTCTGTTTAGAATGATTTGTACCAAGTTTTCAAAATGTTTTTGGAATGTTATTAAAACGTATTTATACCCATTATATAACCCGACATTTAAATGTTTTCTGTAAAACATTTGTGTTTGCTGTGCAGTAAATTACCAACAAATGTTATTTAATGTTATGAAAACGTTTTATACCATTAATGTACCCTTTATATAACCCGACATTTAAACGTTTTCTGACAACCTTTTATAACCTTTTGCAAATGATGTCGAAAACGTTTTGTGTTTGCTGGGTAGACATTGATCCACAAGCCTCGGCACACTTTACAGGTTGTCGCTGACTACTACGGCCCCACATCATTCCATAAGCCATTAATTTTATCTTAATTAAGATAAATTATAATTTAATTATAAGATAATTATCTGTTCTCCAGAGAGTCTAAGCCTTTGAAGGCGCTCATTGTAAAGCAACTCACCCCTATGAAGACAAGAGCACAATAGTAGGAGCTATCTTCAGTAGATAGCAACATTCAAATAATGTAACATGGTCTTTCTTCAGCCTTAGCAGCATTCACATTAATGTAATATGAGCTAATGTCTGTATATTATATAGCAGCATTCACATAGGCCTACTTATATGTTATATCGTGTACATGTAGATTGCATTAATATCGGCATAATATGAGCTATCTTCCGCATTCACATAATAATCTTCTGTAGATAGCAGCATACATGCAATGTAATATGAGCTATATATCTTCAGTAGATAGCAACATTCATTAAAATGTAATATGAGCTATCCTCAGTAGATAGCAGCATACATGCAATGTAGTATGTGCTATCTTCAGTAGAGGCAGCATATGAGTTATCTTTAGTAGATAGCGCCATTCACATAATGCATAACATGGGTTATCTTCAGTAGATAGCAGCATACATGCAATGTAATATGAGATATCTTCAGTAGATAGCAGCATTCATAAAATGTAATATGAGCTATCATCAGTAGAGGCAGCATTTTACATTATGAAATATGAGCTATCTTCAGTAGATAGCAGCATTCACATTATGTAATATGAGTTATCTTTAGTAGATAGCGCCTTTCACATAATGCATAACATGGGTTATCTTCAGTAGATAGCTGTATTCACATAATGTAATGTGAGCTATCTTCAGTAGATAGCAGCATCCATGCAATGTAATATGAGCTATCTTCAGTAGATTAATGTGAGCTATCGTCAGTAGATAGCAGCATTCACATAATGTAATATGAGCTATCTTCAGTAGATAGCAGCATCCATGCAATGTAATGTGAGCTATCGTCGGTAGATATAGCAGCATCCATGCAATGTAATGTGAGCTATCTTCAGTAAATAGCAGCATCCATGCAATGTAATGTGAGCTATCGTCGGTAGATAGCAGCATTCACATAATGTAATATGAGCTATCTTCAGTAGGCCTAGATAGCAGCATTCACATAATGTAATATGAGCTATCTTCAGTAGATATAGCAGCATCCATGCAACGTAATATGAGCTATCTTCAGTAGATAGCAGCATCCATGCAACGTAATGTGAGCTATCTTCAGTAGATATAGCAGCATCCATGCAATGTAATATGAGCTATCTTCAGTAAATAGCAGCATCCATGCAATGTAATGTGAGCTATCGTCGGTAGATAGCAGCATTCACATAATGTAATATGAGCTATCTTCAGTAGATAGTATACAAATATATACTGCCATGAGAGGTTCTGGTTAAAACTATGGGCCCGAGGTGAGATCAATAGTACTATTTTCCTGAGGGGCGCAGCCCTGAAGGAAAATAGTATTAATTGATCTCAACGAAGGACCGTAGTTTTAAACAGAACTTCGAATAAAGGCAGTATATATTTGTTTTATATACTTCATTAATATGTTCTTTGTTCATTGATTTGTTAAAAGAAAATTATTTGACATTTTGACTCTCCCGCTTCTATCCTGAGTGAACAGCACGGCTAATTTAAGCACAACCTACCCTTCTAAAAATCGAATAGCCTAAAATCGGGCTAACCAATTACAGCAGCGCGAAATGACGCTATGGCAGTTTCGCGTGCGTGAGCTGTTCCGTCGCATCGAATGCGCGCACGCGGAAGGCATGGTCAAAAGTACTATTTACGGCTTGGAGGTACTATTTACGGCTCATCCGGGACATTGAAAACACTATTTACGGCTTAGAGGTACTATTTACGGATAGGAGTACTGATGGTAGAACTATTTTTGGTCATGTGATCCACTTTTAACCAATCAATGAACAAGAATATATTAATGAAGTATATAACAGCATCCATGCAATGTAATGTGAGCTATCTTCAGTATATATAGCAGCATTTATATAACACCTAAGTAGATCCTTGTCATTTGATTGGTTGATTGTTGGTCACATGTCATTCAATAAATAAACTATTTTACGGCCTACGTCACTACCGTGGAATTTGGTTATATGCGCCGTGCATTTTCGTTATATGCACCGTGCATTTTCGTTATATTCCGTACGTTCTATTGCACGGCTAGATTACATGGTGTGTTTTTTTCAGTCCGATCGCCGAACAGTATGCATAGCATAGGCCCTACCGTGTTACGGGATATTTAAAACAACAAACTTAATTTGCGGCAATACTGGATGAATAGTTTTGAAGAAATATAATCCACATCTAGGGCCTACAAGGAAAGCCGCGAATAGCCATATTCCGATTTTTTTTTCTTTGGGGAAAGAAAAAGTAGAAAACAAGAAAAGTGAAAAGGTAAGCTTACAATACGCATTGGATAGGCCCGGTGGCTAGGTAAGCTTAAATTCTATTTTACTGCGTAGCAAACGCCTGGTAAAAATAATAATAGACCCTTAAAATAATAATGGCTTATTTTTGGGTGATACAAGAATGTATT
Source organism: Amphiura filiformis (assembly GCF_039555335.1). Taxonomy (NCBI): domain Eukaryota; kingdom Metazoa; phylum Echinodermata; class Ophiuroidea; order Amphilepidida; family Amphiuridae; genus Amphiura; species Amphiura filiformis. Next base: position 14,506,791 of record NC_092634.1, read on the forward strand.
GCTAAAAAAAAGGCATATTTGTCTACGATTCGTACAATATTTTAACTCCTGCAAAGCCATTACAATCAACAAATCAAATATCTATTTAGATGTTATATAAAACAAATAATGAATGTTTTTTCATTCGTGCAATGGAAAGAATATTTTCATTCGTTGAAAAATGGAATGTTCCATTCAACTCAGCTTCGCTTCGTTGAATGGAACATTCCATTTTTCAACTCATGAAAATATTCTTACCATTGCACTCATAAACATTCATTATTTGTATATTATATAACACCTAAGTAGATCCTTGTCATTTGATTGGTTGATTGTTGGTCACATGTCATTCAATAAATAAACTATTTTACGGCCTACGTCACTACCGTGGAATTTGGTTATATGTGCCGTGCATTTTCGTTATATGCACCGTGCAATTTTGTTATATTCCGTACGTTCTATTGCACAGCTATGTTTATTCGGTCCGATCGGCCAACAGTGGCACACTGTTTATGGGAGATTTAAAACAACAAACTTATTTTCGGCAATTCTGGATGATAATCCACATCTACAAATAAAGCCGCGAATATGCCTATTCCGATTTTTTTCTTTGGGGCAAAGAAAAAGTAGAAAACAAGAAAGTAAAAAAGGTAAGCTTAAAATATGCATTACTTAGGCCCAGTGACTAGGTAAGCTTAAATTCTATTTTACCTCGTAGTAAAAGCCTGATATAAATAATGATAGGGGACAGGCCCTTATAATATTACTTTTGAATGGCTTATTTGTGGATGATACATGAATATATTGCTTAAAAAAGGCCTACTTGTCTCCTGGGACTTGTCTACGATTCGTATGATAGGCCTTTTTATTATTTTTTCAACTCGTGCAAAGCCATTACAATCTACCAATCAAATGACAAAGATCTACTTAGATGTTATATAAAACAAATAATTAATGTTTTTTCATTCGTGCAATGGAAAGAATATTTTCATTCGTTGAAAAATGGAATGTTCCATTCAACTCAGCTTCGCTTCGTTGAATGGAACATTCCATTTTTCAACTCATGAAAATATTCTTACCATTGCACTCATAAACATTCATTATTTGTATACCATGCAATGTAATATGAGCTATCTTCAGTAAATAGCAGCATCCATGCAATGTAATGTGAGCTATCGTCGGTAGATAGCAGCATTCACATAATGTAATATGAGCTATCTTCAGTAGATAGCAGCATATGCATGCAACGTAATATGAGCTATCTTCAGTAAATAGCAGCATCCATGCAATGTAATATGAGCTATCTTCAGTAGATAGCAGCATCCATGCAATGTACTATGAGCCATCTTCAGTAGATAGTAGCATTCACATAATGTAATATGAGCCATCTTCAGTAGATAGCAGCATCCATGCAATGTAATATGAGCTATCTTCAGTAGATAGCAACATTCACATAATGTAACATGAGCTATCTTTAGTAGATAGCAGCATTCACATAATGTAATATGAGCTATCTTCAGTAGATAGCAGCATTCACATAATGTAATATGAGCTATCTTCAGTAGACAGCAGCATCCATACAATGTAATATCATCTATCTTCAGTAGATAGCAGCATCCATGCAATGTAATATCAGCTATCTTCAGTAGATAGCAGCATCCATGCAATATAATGTGAGCTATCTTCAGTAGATAGCAGCAATGCAATGTAATATGAGCTATCTTCAGTAGATAGCAGCATCCATGCAATGTACTATGAGTTATAATAAGATTTGATTTAAATCTGGTCAACCAGACATACCTATTTTTGACGGACGAACCGACGTTGCGACTGAAACCTTCAGTCTTCAGCTGGGTTGTGATGCAAATTGAGTACCGGACACTTCCGGTATTGATGACAATCGACGAGGAAGGTCCTTTATGATTCGGTCCCAGCCGTGTGACAGCTTGGCCCGGACGCCTCCCCCGCGGTTGAGAGATGGTTGCTCCGCTCTCACCCAGATAGCCTCTTTCACACCCCGCTCAAACCAACGCTGCTCACGGTCAAGAATACGGACGTCCTTGGTGTCAAAATGGTGTCCGCTGGCTTTTAGATGCAGAAAAACCGCTGAGTCGTTACCACCTGAGCTGGCTCTGCGATGTTGTAGCATGCGGTTGTGAAGAGGTTGGGCGGTTTCTCCAATGTAGGAGTCCTGACAGGCTTGTTCCTCCGAACAGCGTACCCGTAGACCACACCACTGATCCTACCCTTAGGCTGTTTGTCCTTGGGATGCACTAAGGACTGGCGGATAGTGTTTGTGGGTTTAAAATGAGTGGTGATCCCGTGGTCGCGGTAAATTCTTTTGAGTTTCTCAGACAAGTCACCGTGGTATGGGATAGTGATGCTTGTAGTTTTCCCCGTCTGATTCGAGCTCGTGGCAGCTGTTTTTGTGTTGTCCTTGTTCAGGGCCTTATTTATAGCCCAGTCCTGGTAACCACAGTTACCCAGAGCTTTGCGCAGGTGCTGATATTCCGTGATCTTGTCGGAGTCCTTAGTAATGATGGAATCAGCTCTGTGGAACAAGGTGTTAACCACGCCTAGTTTCTGAATTAGCGGGTGATTGGAACCGAATTGTAGGTACTGGTCCGTGTGTGTCTGTTTTCGATAAACAGACACAGTAAGGAGCGATCAACTTCCACGGACACTAGACAGTCGAGAAAAGCGAGTTTGTTGTCCGACAAACCTTCCTGCGTGAACTTGATATGTGGATCAATTTGATTGATGTGGTTGAAAAACCTGTCAAGTTCATTAGATTTGATTATGATGAATGTATCGTCCACGTATCGATACCATCTAGAGGGCGCTATACCAGGAAACGATGACAGAGCAATGCGTTCAAATCTTTCCATATACAAGTTTGAAATTATCGGTGACACAGGCGATCCCATGGAACATCCATGACGTTGTTGGTAAAAATTGCCGCTGTATGTAAAGTAGGTATTGTCTAGGCAGAGACTAAGTAAATCACATAATTGATCAGGCGATAAGGCTGTCCGCTCATGAAGAGTAGTGTCCTGAGACAGAACTTCGCGAACCGCTGAGACTGCGTCCTTCGGAGGGATGCTCGTAAAAAGGGCGGTAACATCGAAAGATGTTATAGTCTCATCCGGTGCCAACGATAGGCCTTGGATTTTATCCGAAAAATCCTTAGAGTTCAGAATATGGTGGTCCGATAGGCCAACCACAGGACCCAAAACTCTAGCCAAATATTTGGCGATGTTATAAGTAACTGAGCCGATACTGCTCACGATCGGACGTAAGGGGATGGTGTCCTTGTGAACCTTCGGGAGGCCGTAAAACCTGGGATGGTTTCAGATGTCGGGTACAGCTGATGTTTTAACTTGAAATCAATTGACCCATTTTTCTCAAGTTCACCAAGTTTAGAAGTCAACTTCCGCTTTATACCACTCGTTGGATCTTTTCTGAGAGGAGTGTAAGTTTTAGCATCGTCTAACTAATGTAATATGAGCTATCTTCAGTAGATAGCAGCATCCACGCAATGTAATATGAGCTATCTTCAGTATGTTAGGCATTCAGTCGAGCTCAAAATTATTCAGATGTTTATCACAAGTATACATATTAAAATGGTTATAAAAAGGTTTAGGCCTATATAATCAGTGCCAGTAAAAGTAAAGTATACGTATGTTATAAAATGTAACATATCTTGGCATATCTTAGTGAGGGTTAACTCATTGAGCAATTCTGATTTTGGATCTACCGTTATATTTATCTCAAAACCCCGAGTTCTTGAAGTTTGAGCAGCACTTCGCTCAGGAACTTCATCCCCAACACACATTGTCAATTATACTTTCTATCTATTTGTTATCAATCCAATCTAATCGCAAGCACCAAGCATGTAAGTTTAACTTTCGCGTCAAACACAAAGCGCCGCAAATTCTGTAAACAGTTGTGTACGATGTAGTTAATGGTAATGACACGTACCCGGAGGATTTGAATCACGAAATCTGGGTCACCAGTCACAAGCAATTCTCTGAACGGCTTCTCCACAGACACGCAGATGATTTAGGAGCCGCAATGGGTCCCATAGGTGTGGTACGCAGGCCCACTGTCGCGTGGACACTACATGGTTATACACCAACCTTTGCCCTAGCTATGGATCAAAGAGCTGAGGACTTGTCCTTTTTTCATGCGGATGAGAGATCCCACCAAGACTCCAACGGCGAAGGACAGACACGATGTCATTACCAATGGACACCCTGCTTGGGATACAAGGCGACGCTTGAAGCATGTCAATACGGACGGTTGAAACCACATACGAATGGTTTAACGACCAACATGTTTCCAGATCAGGGGCGTCCCATTAGTAAAGATGCCAAACGGCTGCTGATCATCTGCCTAACCAGCCAAAACTTCATGCCAGAGCTACTAAGCTCTGGTGAAATTGCAAATGGCCTGGCAAGTCTGCAGTGGAAAACAATTGCTCAGAGAAACAAAAGAAAATATAACAGGACTAACCTTAACGGAAAACGTCATGGAAACGAATATAGGACCACGGAGACGGACACCAAGTACAAATAGGGTGGCAACCTGGAATGTCTGCGGACATGGTGATAAGACACCAGAAATTGTTGCGACAATGGAGCAGTACCATAATTCTTTTAATACAGGACAGGCAGTCCCACAAAGGAAGTGGGATGATTGAAACTCTTTGGTCAGGAGTGGATAGCAAGAAGAGAGCTACTCATCATTGAGTAGGATTTATGATTTATGATTTATGATCCATCCAGACATTGCCAAGGTTAAGAACATTATTGATATCTCATATTATTAGAAATAATCATCAAAAATGCATATAAGACAGGATCAGCAGGATACTACATTATTATTTTCAAATAATATGCTACTTGTAATAATGCCTTCTGCACAGATGAAGATAACGACAGCTTTTTTGAGGACATATCTGATAACATCAGTCAAGATATAGACAACCTAGTGATGATCATGGGTGACTTCAATGGACATCTAGGTGGTCAGAGGACTCCCCGGGAAGCACATCTTGGCCCACCCATAGTGATCACCACTCTGAGAGGAACTACAATATAGTTATAGAGCTGTGTGCCCAACATGGACTGTTTGTGACCTATATAACTTACTTCAATCAGCACAGACAAAGCCAAGTTTATACATGGCACAGATGGAGCAACCACAACCAAGCCTCCCAGATAGACTAGAATAACAGAAAGACATAGCATGGTTGCCTCAAAAGCTATGCCAAATATCCAAATGGACAAAGACCACAACCAGTCATCCTGAAACTAACTCATCAACCAGATGGAGAACCGGGAAAAAGGGCATAACAAGCAAACAATCAACCTGAAACGGCTAATGGACAACAAAATCCAACTTGCCATAGGTCAGAGTATGCAAGACAAGTAGGCCTATCAGAAGATACGAGACAAAGAGGGTAATGCGAATGTATAAACACAGAGGACCAGGACAAGTTAAGGGAACAGTGTGGTGGAACGAGGAGGTGCAAGAATGGATGCAATCTAACTCAGATAAAGACTATGAGAATTACAAAGAAGCAAGGTCTGAGTGCAAGAAAACAAAAACAAAATTAATCCTGGCAACAATTGGAGAAGATCGAGCAGAAAAGTGTGAACATTCATCCAAGGAATCCTTAAAGTGGGTAAAGACCTTCAAGCAGAGAAATTAACCATTCGATCCAACGACTATTATGAATTGTAAAGATGGGAGCTCACTCAATGGATAAAGCGATTGTGGAACTGTGGAAAGTCAAGGGGAACATCCATCTTGAGCCATGCAGGAAAGGTGTTTCACAAGATCTAGAGAGAATATGACCCAAAGTGGATTTCCAATTTAGCCAGATATAGTTCGGTTTTAGGAAAAACATAGGCTGTACATGTAAATGTAGTTTAAACGTCAGTTATGCAAAGGATGCTTTGAACATGGTCAAGACTTGGACATACTCTTCATAGACCAGGAAAAGGCATAAACTATTGGACGAATATGGAATTGGAAGGACAGCTCCTGGATAATGTTAGCTCTGTACAATAACCACAGTCTCTAGTCTATGTCGAGAACACAAAGGAGTGCGTCAAGGATGTGTGTTTATCCTCTCCTTTTCTTGATGATGGACAGAATTACCCAAGAAGCAAACCCAAATTACACAGAACAGAATGGGCTTCTATTTGCTGATGATCAAGGCATTATTCATAATAAAGTCAGTAACCTGCAGGAACACACAACAAAATTATTAAACAATGCCTGTGAAAAATTTTGCATAGAAATCAGTATCGCCAAAACAGAAGCCATGGCAGTAAGCCGCTCGCCAAAGACCTTAGACATCCAAATCAACAACAGCACTCTTCAACTATGTAAGGAATTCAAATACCTGAGAGCTAGAGACCAGATGTTAAAAGGCTATCTTTTGTCCCCATGGTTTCCCATCGTGCCATCAGGTGCCATTTCGTGCCATTAACATGGATGTTAAAAGGAAGTTAATAAACACTATCATCATGATCATTATACCAACTCAATGCTACCAGGCCCAAACATGATCCATGAATAAGAACACCGAAAGAAAGATCACCACCTGCGAAATGAAATGCCAACGGAAAGTAGCTAATAAGACCATGTTTGAGGTCTCCCATCAAGCCCTTAAAATGTTATGAAAAAAAACACTGGCCCTTCCCGGGCTCACCCACTTATTTGCCTCGACGCCTTGGTTGGATGCTCACACTTAACCGCTTAAAATGCTTCAAGATGAGTTTTGTTTTCGGTATTTTTTATTTTTGACATAGAGAAAATTTACCATATGAATTGTTCAATAAAAAAACTATAAATGAAAGTAAATTTGCAGGTTTTTCCGAGGGAAAATGTTAGAAAGAAAAAACACCGGGGTTTCCCAACTCAACCGCTTATTAATGCTTCGAGTTAAGGTTGGACACTTTGATTTTTACCCCAATTTAACCACTTAAATTGCTTCTTTAAGTTGAGGTGTAATGTTCAAGGGGAATGTTCTCGGTATTTGATATTTTGATATAGAGAGAAAAAAAAGAAGAAAATAAAAACACCGGCCCTTCCCCGACTCAACCGCTTATTTGCTTCGAGTTAAGGTTGGACGCCTTGATTTTCACCCCCAACTTAACCGTTTAAATTGCTTCAAGTTGAGTTGTAATCTTCAAGGGAAATGTTCTCGGTATTTGATATTTTGATATAGAAAGAAAAAAAAAGAAGAAAATAAAAACACCGGCCTTCCCCGACTCAACCGCTTATTTGCTTCGAGTTAAGGTTGGACGCCTTGATTTTTGCCCCCAACTTAACCGCTTAAATTGCTTCAAGTTGAGTTGTAATCTTCAAGGGGAGTGTTCGCGGAATTTGATGTGGTGGTAGAGAGAAAAAAAAAGATAGAAGAAAATAAAAACACCGGCCCTTCCACAACTCAACCGCTTATTTGCTTCGAGTTAAGGTTGGACGCCTTGAATTTTACCCCCAACTTAACCGCTTAAATTGCTTCAAGTTGAGTTATAAACTTCAAGGGAAATGTTCTCGGTATTTGATATTTTGATAGAGAGAAAAAAGAAGATAAAAAACACCGGCCCTTCCCCGACTCACCCGCTTATTTGCTTCGAGTTAAGGTTGGACGCCTTGATTTTTACCCCCAACTTAACTGTTTAATTTGCTTCTTCAAGTTAATGAGTTCGAGGTGTAATCTTCAAGGGGAATGTTCTCGGTTTTTATTATATTTAATATAGAGAAATTTTACCTTAGGAAAATATTTTTATACTTTCATTAGCCCGCTGTTTCGTAAGAAGAGTCTGGGATCCAAAATTGTTACAAGTCAGAATTTCATGTTTGTGGGACCTTTAACTTTTAGTTAATAGCAATTCGAAAAAAGTTAAAGGCATAGTCTAAATAAAGTCCAATACCGTAGAAACCCGTCTATAAGGAATAGAAGCGACTGTGATGATAGCATATTTCACGCTAGCGCCCTCCACAATATTATATCATTATGGAATTTGAGCAAATCATTTACCGACACAAGCAGGTATACAATGTATTATTTTATCTTTATTTCGCATCTCACGAGCATAGCTCACTTGGCAAGGCATAAGACTTTGTTTCTTTAGATCGGAAGATGGTGAGTTCGAGCCTCATCACGGTCACACAAACTTTTATAAACAAAATATTGTTCAAACTTTTCATTTATATTTTCTTGCATTTTCTAAAGACTCCTTTCGTGATCATTTTTTTTTTCATATTTAGTTTAATTTATTCTATTGTTTTTCTTTTATTGTTTCTTTTCTTTGTCTTTTTTTCTTGTTTTATTTTATTTTTTCTTTATTTTTCTTTGATTCATATAATATTGGCAGGATAAGGAGAGGAGGGAACTAAAGACCCATTCAGTGATTTGCTCATCCGGACGATCGTAAAAATCATCAAAATTCACCTTTGTCATTGTCATAGATGTGGTAACAAAGCCTGCTAGTGGTTCAGCAGAAAACGTTATACATTTGGCTACATTTTATTATACGATAAATACGAATTTATTAAACATGGTAACAAATATTCTCTAGCAGATCGGTTATATATACGATGGAACTGGTAGGCATAGGCCTATTATAAATTCGGGGTATTAAATATCTTCATGACGGGACAGATCTGCGCATGTGGTCAAAGACGATTCCTTACTAGCCACAGACCGTCCGCTGGAATTAGTTGAACATGAACCATTCGCTATAGAGGCCTTGCATGTGACGTATCATCCCGTAAATATGGCGGACTACTCAAATGCATTCAACAAAAGCATGATTGCAATCTACCGTGACAGTTCGTCTCACACACATAACCCTGCACTACGATCAAATAAGTTGAAGACAACATTTGATTGAATGGACTGCACTCCGCCATAACTACGGTGAAGGACACCGGTTCAAATCCTTTGTCTGGAGCCAATCGATAATTTCATGCAAGGCCTCTATGGCTGTTGGTCGGACCTCTCATCTCTCCACATCGATTGTGACCTATAATCCCCGACATTGCCCTTATGACCTCACATCCTCCTGTTTTATTCAATACGCTGGCGAAGTTACGTAATAATCGGATTAACTACCATAGCAATAGGTGAAAACAATTTTTGAATATACCGCGTTATACACTGATACGTTCAGGCGGTACCTCTTCATTGAACCATATCATGCTGCACCTGTAAGATCTTTGAAAAGACCAGTATTGTATTCAATCTATGATTGCAGACATACACAGTACAGGTGATGAGTGTAACCTGCTTGTAGCGCAGCGCGATATGTTCAAAATTGTTTTCACCTATTGCTATGGTAATTAATCCGATTAATTACGCAACTTCACCAGCGTATAATGGCCGAATAAATTCTGACCATCACTTGGCTTGTTGGATTCGTCTATACTACAATTCGCTGTCGAAGTGACGTAATAATCGCAATAACTACCATCAATCAGATTGCACTAATCACCCGCGTATGTCACCAAACATAGATTGAATACCACTCTTTTCATAAATACTAATCTTACATGGCGAGTGATTAGCATTTCTTTGACAACTATGGTTTAATGCATAGGTGCCACGTGAACGATGAAGTGCAGGGCTATATATTCGAAATTGTATTCATCAATTGCTATGGTAGTTAATCCGATTAGTTACGTCACATTGACAGCGAATAGCCTATAGTATGGGTTCAAGTGGAACAAAAAATAGTGTATGTCCATTGCTAGCTATGGTAATTAATCATGTTAGTGTTTACATCACTACTTCGGTGAAGACAAGAGAAGTGTGCCCTCTCTACCAACGCCTGTGATATAACAGGTGCAAGCGAAACAAAATTGAATGACCAGAATAGTTTACTTTGTCAGATGAATTGATTGAAGTTTTTGAAGACACTCTATTCTTGATGGGACAATAGATTCAAATATGGAATAATTATTATTCCTCATCTATTTTTTTTTTATTGAAAAAACTGCAATTGTGGCAACAGAACAATAATTATTTTGATTTCATTTCAAGTAGAAACAAAATCGTGCTTAAGCCAAAAACGCACCCTACCTACCATTCCTCAAGAATTGGGATGGCACAAAGGTGCAACATAGGTTTTTATTGCAAAGACGAGGACAGACAAGTAGTTACAACACATCTGTCTAACCGTGGGTTTCGCTATTATTTAGAATAAATGCTTTTACTAGTTTCTATAAAACCACAAAATTACTAAAAAACAAAACAAAAACACAAAAAAACACACCTAAAATTAAAAGTAGAAAGGTAGATTTGAAGAAAGATAAAAAGAACATGTCAAAAGTTAAAATTAAACGAGAATGAAAAAAACGGAACCGGTGCCCGGACCATGCTCTCTTCAGCATGTCTTCAGTTCCAAAGTCTGACGCTCTATCAATTGAGCTATACGATCCTGATATACGAAACAGTCGTTATTATGTCAATACAATTGATTGGTGTTACAACATACTTAGATGGAATGCATAGCCACCCAGTGCCAGTATATATTTGCTCAAACTCCAAATACAACAAGCAACCAATTTTATTGAGGGCGTTTCTTAGGTATATCCTTGTAGACGGGGTTTTACGGTATATTCCCATCATCATCATTTGCGTGCTCGCTTGTTCAGAGTTCATAGTAAAATGATGATTACTCATATATTGATGTTAGGCTTTTGCACCAAAAAGTAGACCGACGATAAAATAAATACAACATGCAAAATATATACCACACATGTCAACTCAATTAAAAATGTCTGATGTTTTTGGTAAGATATCACAAAACAATTCTCAAAATAAAATAAAATAAAGATGCAATATGCCTGAGTGCAAGAAAACAAAAAACTCATCCTGACAACAATTTGGAGAAGATCGAGCAGAAAAGTGTGAGCATTCATCCAATGAATTCTTCAAGGCGGTGAAGACTAAAGCAGAGAAACTATTTGATCCAACATGTTGAGTGAGTATGGGTCTGAAATTTGGAACTTGAAAGGATTCAGACGCCAAAAAAGTAATCCTCCGCAATTCATTTTTATACCATCATATGAGGAGCGTCTAAAAACTCTGAACTCCTCCGTCTGGAAAATTGCCACAATTTTAAAGATAATTTTGTTTAAAGGTCTTTTGGGCATGATTACATTACATTTCAATGACACGGTCAGCTTTCGAAATTCTGAATTTCATAGTTTGAGATCCGCTGACTCCCCTATACACTTATACCTAATAAACATGATAAATGAAAAACTGTCATTTTCAAACAATCCTTTTTAATCATATTTACAACTCCCGGAATGGCCTCCCAGCTAATCTTATAGAAATCTCCAGAATTTCCTCAATTTGAATTGGGTCTTTTATTTTAACATTTAACTTCCTTGGTGCAAATACCCTTCCATCAGAAGTGACAAATGCAGTTAAAACTAGACACAGGGGCAAGGTAGCTGGGACAGATGGAATCGCAGCATATGTAATAAGAGCATGTGGAGAGACAAGACTAAGAACAACTTAAAAGCCTGGGACGAAAGAAGAGCATCTGAACAAAAAAGCTATTGTAGTCCCGATATGGAAAAGAAAGGGTAACAAGCGAGACTGTGGAAAGTACAGAGGAATATCTCTCATAAGCCATGCAGGAAAGATGTTTGACAAGATTCTAGAGAGAAGATTAAGACCAAAAGTGGATTTCCAATTTAGCCAGACACAGTTCGGTTTTAGGTAAACAGATGGTGTACAGATGCCATCTTTGCTCTACATCAGATGTGCGACAGACATGACAGAAGCTTGGTTAAAACGTGTCCTTACTCTTCATAGACCAGAAAAAGGCATTCGACCGAGTTGATAGGAACAAATTGTGGGAACTATTGGAAGAATATGCAATTGATGGACAGGTCCTGGATAATGTTATAGCTCTGTACATTAGCAGTCTCTATGCCATGAGAACACAAAATGGATATGCCAACTGGTTTTCATGAGTGACATCAGAAGTGCGTCAAGGATGTGTGTTTATCCTCCCCTTTTCTTGATGATGGACAGAATCACCCAAGAAGCAAACCCAAATTACACAGAACAGAATAGGCTTCTATTTGCTGATGATCAATGAATTATTCATAATAAAGTCAGTAACCTGCAGGAACACACAACAAAATTATTAACAATGCCTGTGAAAAATATTGCATTGAACAAAGTGTTGAGAATTCACAGTGGTTAGAATTATCGCTTATATGGCATGAGGTTCCAAGGCTCGATCCCTGATGGTGGAAAACTTGTCGGGGTATTGACCTATTTTAATCAGCAAAATCGGTAGATTAAACTCAGACTTCTGCTCTCCCCGAGATGCATTTAGAGGTGGGTTATAAACCATGAGAGTTCTGTCCTTCAGAGGGGACGTTAAGCTGTCTGTCCCGTGTAAAGAAGAGCCATACCTGTTATATGGATCTCGCAGGCAGTTTCGAGAAGAGTAAGGCGTTAACCCCTGACTGTCCCAACTCTTCCCGGTGTTGAAATGAACCCCACTGAACGGAAATAAACTATTTGGGTTATCCAGAGTTGACAAACCCGAACAACTCTAACCAAATCAAACATGTAAAGTTTTGTAGAAGACACAGCTTCCCTGAGAACGGGGACAATCAGTATATCTGTCAGATGTTCGGTATTGTTAACTCAGAAAAGTGGAGGAACTGGCAAATATTTTGTGTTTAACATCCGCAGTCATTTTGTGACATGTGGCTTGTGATTGAAGCATGAGACAGGCCGGTATATTTCTATAACTTATAAGAATATCTGGCAGCCCATTTCAATATCCGTAAGTGCATTTCAATGGAATAAAATATTCATTCCAATGATTAAAAAAAATGTTTCAGTAAATACTGAATGTAAAATATTCTTGCATAAAGCTTCTATCTCTTCACAATAAATGTTAGACATAGGTAGTTTGGGTTCTGCAAGCACTGTGACTTCTGTAAATTACAACAATAGTTTGTTGAAACCATAAGTCAGTTGCAGCTATCATTTTTCATCAATATTTCATCAATATTTCTGCAGTCACCGACCCACTCTTATGAAATAGAATCGGCTAGGAATGAGTAGCAAAGTCAGTAGTATCAACTCCTCTTGGTCCCAGAAGCGGCTTTTTACAGTCGCCAATACGTCCTTAACAGACGGTAATGCCCTGAATCAGCAGTTGCAAAAGGAAGATCCAAAGGTGTCAAGAGGCAACTGCTCCACTCATTCTGGAAGATGAAGTGGATAGTGTCATCTAAACCAGTACTAAAATCAGGGCAGCAGGTACATATGACATTACAACAGACGATAAGACTGCGGCTAAGACAAGGTGGATGTGAGCATGGTAACAGAGTGATCTTTTAATATAAAGGGGACTTTCAAGTTTGACTAGGTTGGTACAAAAGAGAGAAGCAAGAGATATTGATGGCAGAATTTGCGGCGCTTTGTGTTTGACGCGAACGTTAAACTCTCACTTGGTCGAACCGTGCTTGGTGCTTGCGGTTAAATTTGATTGATAACAAATAGAAAGGAATATGATTAACAATGTGTGTTAGGGACAAAGTTCCCGAGCGAAGTGCTGCTCAAATTTCAAAGTACATCGTCGATTTTTACTTGGGGTTTTGCGATCAATAAACAGGTAGATTCTAAAATCAGAATTGTCGATAAGTGAGCCTCATTACAATTATGCCAAGATATGTCACTATTAAATTATATAACAAGTTTACTTTACAAGTGACTAACTTTGGAATTATAGAGTCTGATGATCGGTATACCAATGATCGTAAGTGAGGGTATGCTGTGAAACTAAGTAGTAACGGTTAGCCTTGCCAGAGGTCTATACTTTGAATTTGTCACTAATTATATAAATATTTATGACCATTTATTGAATACTCAACTTGAGATAAACATCTTTATAATTGCGAGTTCAACTGAATGCATTCTGCATGATTAAAAACATTTTTTTAATAATCAAAAATCGACTACGGCAAAATTGCGCCAGATTCCATATTCTTATCCTCGAGATATTTTGAATTATGTAACAATACATCAATTCAGCTCATTATTTTCTCCCCATTTTACCATAAAGCAGCCGTTTGCTATAATTGTGTTTATGCTAATTAATATCGTCAGAATTATAGGCGCTGAAATGAAATAGCGGTTTTCTTTGTTCAGGGGTCTTTGTTAGTTTGTTGTACCTCATTTGTTCGGCTCGGAATTCAAGGGGGCATATCTGATCGTGGTCATTTTGTTAAAAAAAATATAATTATTACTTTTATGTAAATCACACGTTATTGCTTTAACTATGTAAGCCTAAAAATACGCGAGCTGTTTCTATGTTGAGAGTAGGAATTACCTTGAAAATGTCTCAAAAATGCAAAATGCCAGTTATGTTCAGATCTGAAACTATCAGACAATATTTTAAACATTAATAACATCAAAAATTCGCAACAAACCCAAATTATGGGAAAAAAATCACAATTTTTGGCTACTTCTCCATTTACGATCCTGCCCAAAAGTGTCTGCTTTGACATGGGATGTCACAAATGATGATCATGGTCAAAGCTTTAAGGGTACGGTATACGATGTATTGTTGGTCGAAGTAGGAAAAAACTGTAGTTCACAGCATCTTGCGAATGGTAGTGAGCTTTAGCAAAAATTGCATTGCTCAATTCATAGCGAGCGTGTAGAAGAATTCAAATATCACAGATATACTTTTGTAGGTCCTGTGGTTCTTGAGTTATGTTTTAAAGAGGGCTGAAACAACAACACTTTTGTAAAACGTACATAACTCATTAACAACAATAAATTAAGCAAGTTTTCAAAGTATATGATTTGTAGAATGAACGTTTGCAAAGCACTAAAGTGTTATTTTTCAATAATATATTGATTCAGATTTTTGGCTGCTTCGACCAACAATACCTCGTATAATCTTAAAGGTTAGTAGTTTTGGTTCACTTCATTTTGCATTTTTGTGAAATAGTTTTGTTGGTCAGTTTTAAATTCTCATTTCATGTTTAAATCTCTTTTTGACATTACTGAAATCTTGACTTACCCCTGCATTAAGATATTGTCCGTTTCATATATAAATATACTGTATACTGCGCACAAAAAGTATCCGAACACTATTAAAACAAAAGCAACATCTTAAAGACACTAAACCTAATTTACCAAATGATGTAATTAATAGATTGTGAATTTTGTTCTGTGTATTTTGATTCCTCATTCGACATTGTGCGACTTATTTTCCCAAGTTATACCAATTTGAATTCGTATAACTTAGGGAGATAAAGTTAATAGTTAATAAAAAATGAGGTATCAAATACGTGAAAATGATCCATCCAATGATTATTTTATAATGGTATACTGCTTTTTTATTTTTAAGTGTTCGGATATTTTTGTGCGCAGTTATATATACTCAGCTTCTTCTAAATCCGATAAGAGGCCGGTCGACTGGCGTGCATACACTGCAAAAATGGAAAAATATTAAAAGAAAACATTATCAATAGTTAATACAAATAATTTTATAGGCGTCCCAGCAAACAACAAAAATGTTTTTAAACGTTATAAACGTTATGAAAACGTGTTTTGATTTTGTACAAAACGTTTTACTAACAAATGTCTGGTTAAACAAAATCATGAAAACATTTTAAAAACGTTTATATGAAAAAACACTGCGAAAATGTTGTCAAAATGTTATTATAAAATGTGTTTGCCAAACATTTTTTGCAAAATATATTTCTTTAACACTTAATTATTATTTTGTTAGAATATTTTACATTAAAGGAGTATTTCGTGATCCTAGCATCCTCTATTTATGTCATTTTTCATTACATATCCACGAAAAAAACCTATTCCCAAAATTTCAGTTGATTCCGATTTTGCGTTCGCGAGTTATGCATGATTATGTGTATTACACTGCTCCATAGACAATGCGTTGTAATTTCGTTCTGGTGCACCAGAACGAAATTCAAATTTCACGATATCTTTGCTAAACGAATTAATCTGCAAGAAATATTTTGTACATAAACATTATGTAGCCAGAGGTTTCCAGTGATATAAAAATCTCAACTTTTTTTTGAGAAAAGTGGGGGATGAGGCTGTGGATCACGAAATGCCCTTTTAAATCTTCACAAATGTTTTTTTAAATGTTATTAAAACGTTTCATGCCCTTTTTACAAACCGACATTTAAACGTTCTCTTTAACACGTTTTGTGTTTGCTGAGGTGGGTGGAAACTGAACGAGCAGTGTTTTTTTTGTGTGTGAAAAAAACGTTGAAAATCAGCCCTTATTTTTGAACGAAAGATACACAAAGCGGTCCATTTTTTTCAGACAAAACGTTGAAATGATCACATTTTTATAGGTCACAAATACACACTAATAGAATTTTCAAATCTTGTTATTTGGGGAAGGGGAAGGGAAGATCGAGGGACAAGATGTCCATCCCAGGGGCTGCCCCTTTACCCCTCCCCTCCCCTTGGCTACGTCAGTCTCCACTACACCCCTGCACTCAACATGATTGATTGTATCACGGTCAGATATTGATACTGGTATTTTCAACTTCAACTCCAGTATACTTATATTTATTTTGGCAGGAGCCAGGTAATCATACATTGCAAAAACAGCAGAACAACACTTGTTTGTAAAATAAAAGATGTTTATGGTTTTTAAAACATAAACATCTTCATATTTATGTGTTTTATTTTTATTTTAGTGTTTATAAATCAACTCCCCTTTACCTTCACTGTACAAACAAGTGTTTATTAAATGTTCAAGTGTTTATTTAATAAACACTTAAAAGTGTTACTCTACTGTTTTTGCAGTGTATTCTGGGTATGACAGTCCAGAGCTTGTGTGGTAAGCGTGGTTACAGATCATGTACAGGCTGTATCAAAATAATTGGTACTCATCAATTTTGAAAAGTCTGCTTATTCCAAATGCAACATTGGATATTCTTGAAAGTTGTCGAATTATTTTATACTTTACGACTTGTTATACAATCAATCTACAAATTATTTTGATCTTCAGTTGACTTAAGATGTGTCAGACTCATCCATAATCAATGAAAACTGACTAAGTACCAACTATTGTTACAATCTGTATGCGCTTTGAATGTTTGGTTACTTGGAGCTTGGGTTATGTTCTTCCACCAAGAAAAGTCTAATTTTAAAGTAAGCGATTCACAGTGGCGGCACCAGGATTTTTGTCAGGGTGATTCCGGGGGGGTGATATGGGCATGAGAGGGGTGGGATGGGGGCATGAGGGGGGCAAAGTGAATTTCAGGGGGGAAATCAACAAATTTTGCACAAAATTGCCTCGAAAAGTGGAAATATGTGTGACTTGGGGGTTGTTGCCTCAAAAGTGTGTAGGGGGGGGGCGGGGGGGGGGAATGCCCCCTCTTGCTCACCGTAGTGCCGCCACTGGAGATTCATAAGGTACAATTCATGTAAAGTGCATATACACCAATCCGAGAAGCGTTTACTGTATTTGGCCCTCTATTGACGGCAACACAGATGTACCAGAGCGGGAGATTTAATTCGTAATTCAATACGCATGATTGTGTATTGAATATCACTGTTGTGTACAATTCCCGGGTACAATACTATAGCACAAAATAAATAATGGATGGAACCCCCGACCTCGGGACACCGCAGTTTTACATCGGGGACACCGCAGTAATGGCGAAGTCGGATAGGTGTATATTTCAAAAATCTTCCGGAGCCTCTGAGTCTGAAAAGTCAGTTCTCTGTTGTCATATAAAGTATTCCGGGCTAGTTGTTGCTCAGTTTTAATTTCTAATTTGACAAAATCAAACGTTTAGGCATACAAATTCCTTGATTTGTAACTTCTTGTCAATAATAACATTTGACTTACCATGTTATTTTGTAGGATAGTGGGGCTATAAATACTGTGGCTCCTCGCTCGAGATGACAACCTGACTGTGCCTGGTATATTTAATTGAATTCAGTTTACTGATACTAGCACAGGAAAATGAGGACCAGTCATGTCTTTGAAATACTGCGCGAAAATTTGTCAGTTTGACAATAATATTGATATTGTTGTATGTAAATCGATACTACGCCTACTTGAAATTGGTACTTCAAATACCATGTAGGTTCCCTGCTTCTTAATAGGCTCAGGAATCTGTGGTTCTCAGTTTTAGCTCATTATTAAATACGGTAGGCCTAGTGTATTGTTACTGATTCATAGGGCCAAAATAAAAATAAAAGGTTCGTCTCAAAGCTCACGAGTGGTTTGAAAACAAATGCGAAATGCGACTTTTTTTTTTTATTCCCGACTTGGTATTTTCATGGTATTTTGAGAAAAAAGGCTGATTTTCGCCGAATTTTTTCAGGAAATCTAAAAAAAAAAAATTTGAAATAACAAAATTTCCGCATTTCTTTTTTTTTTCAAATAGCGCGATTTTACAAATGCGCTCGCAAGCTTTGAGACGAACCGGAACCTTTTATTATTTTTGGCCTAAGACAGTATAAAATTAATGTTATGGTTCTCGTCCAGAGTATTTTCATGGATTGGTGAGGGAGGGAGCTTTTTTTTCAATTTAAAATTAGCATTGTCAGTAGTTTTTGGTCTTTTTCCAACAGTGCTTGAGGAAAGGATGAGGCCTTTTTTTTCCAAAATGTGAGATTCTGAGGGATAAACCCCCTAGAGTACCATGAGTACCACAAAAAGACTGGGAAGTGATCCTTGTTCTCTATTAAACTTATTTATATTTGTATATTTCATAAATCATTCCAAAATCTTTTTAAAAAAATGAAAAATGAAAAATCTAAAAAAAACAACCTAATAATGCTCTTTCTGGTAGGTCCTACAGGTCGTAAAAAAAAGGTAGATAGCAGCATTCAAATGATGTAATGTGAGCTATCCAATAGCAACATCCGTGTAATATGTCTGAGATATCTTCAACATTCCCATTAATGTATCATAGCCTACTATTTTTTGATAGGATATGCAGCTTAGAACACGGATAACCTCTATTGATTTTTTATACTTTTTGAAAAATTTACCGTGTTAAAATTCATTTTTTGGCAAACGTACATGACTGTTTCTTCATTCGTAGGCCATTAGCAGTTGGATAAATAATAACATTGTTTTGTGCAAAGTTAAAAAAGAGAAAAAAAAAAAAGAAAACAAGAATAAGAACAAAAAACAACAACAACATAGTTATCTTAAAATTACTCTTTTCTTTTCAAAGTACATTGTAGATTTAGGGACACATTTCGAGGAGGAAAATGAGGAAACTTTTATTGCAACGCACTGATACAAGCCTACATGCCAACTGAAAGTAGGCCTATATTACGGGCTATATTGCCACCATTTCGATCAAGTTAGTGGTAAAAGAAAGTTGGTGACTGACTGCATAATCTTGTCTATGTTTCATTTCATTTCTAAAAAGTTACACAGCAATGAATAATAAAAAGTTACATACTTCTACTTCTAAGGTAATACTGGACAGGACCAGGCGGTATAGATATCCAGACTTCCGGTTACATCTCAACTTCTTACACACAAAACAACTGAGGGTGCAGATAACCAATAAAAAGGGTGCGCAAATATACAGTGACTGGAGTGAAGTTTAGATGCTTGCAGAGGTGGAACGTCCGGCTGGCCTGCCCATGTACAGCTGTGCCTTGTGGTCGTTCATGTACTTCCATGCATTTGTGTTGAAGGATTTGGCTGATGTTGATTGAGTGATGACACTGGCTGGGAGTAGATTCCACTGCCTGATGGTACGTGGGTAGAAGCTGTTCTTGTAGAGCTCTGTTCTGGCTGGATAGTTGATGAATTGGTCAGGTCTATGGCTGCGAGTAACTGGCCTGTCTGTGTTCACTGGTTGGAACTTCCCTGGAACTGTGAGTGGTGAATCTCCAGAGTTGATCTTGTGGAGCATTGTGAGGCGTGAGATGGTTCTTCTGTCCTGAAGTGAAGGCCATTTCAACTCCTGAAGCATCTGGGTAACACTGGCTGTACGCTGATAATTCCTCTTCACAAAGCGAGCTGCCTTCCGCTGTACTGCCTCAAGGGTTGAAATGTGCTTCTGGTAGTGTGGATCCCAGATGGTGCCTGAGTATTCCAGAACTGGTCTAACTATGGAGAAGTAGGCTTGTTGTTTGATCTGCTCAGGACACTTGTACAGGTTACGCTGTAAGAAGTTGAGTGATCGCTGAGCTTTGCCTGCTATGTTCTTTATGTGTAGTCCCCAGTCCAGATTAGATGTAAGCTCGACACCAAGATATGGGTGGTTCTCAACTTGTTGGAGGTCAGCTCCCATCATGTTGTAAATTGACTTGATGCTGGAACGCTTTTTGGTGATCCGGAGTAGAGAGCACTTGGCAGGGTTGAATTTCATCTGCCAGTCTAGGGACCAATTTGTCAAGGTGTTCAAATCCTCTTGCAGTAGTGCAGCATCACTCTCGGATTGTATCTGGCGATATAACAGGCAATCATCGGCAAATAGTCTGATGGAGGATGATATATTGTCAACAATGTCGTTAATGAACAAGATGAAGAGGAGTGGACCTAACACGGTGCCTTGAGGGACTCCAGAACACACAGACGCATTGGACGAACTTTCCCCATCAACAACTACGGCCTGGTAACGGTTGGTCAGCCAGTTTTCAATCCAGGTGTGGGTTGTTCCTTGGATACCATACCATCTTAATTTGTAAAGAAGTCTCCTATGTGCTACTACATCAAACGCTTTGGAGAAATCAAGTATGAGGCAGTCGATCTGTTGTTTCTGATCAATACCGCTGGCAAGATCCTCCAAAGTCGCTAAAAGTTGTGTCTCGCAGCTGTGATGTTTCCGGAACCCATGTTGGAATTCGTTCAGGATATGATGTTTGTCCAGGTGAGCTCTGATGGTACTTGAGATGATGTGTTCCAACACCTTGCACGCAATACTGGTCAGGGAGACAGGTCTATAATTGGAAGGTTGGCTTCTATCTCCTTTCTTGAACACTGCCGTCACATTTGCCTGTTTCCAATCATCTGGGATGTCTCCTGTGTCAAGTGATTGTTGGTAGATGATCTGCAGGACAGGAGCTAGGATAGCAGCATGGTCCTTCAAAATCTTGGTTGGTATCTGGTCTGGCCCAGTAGCTTTCCTAGGATTGAGTGAAGCAAGCAGTTTCTCTACCCCTGCTGTGGAGACTTGGATGTCTGACATTGCTGGAAAGGAGCTGGTGCCTTTTGATGGCAAGGAATTGACATCTTCATTGGTGAAGACAGAGCTGTATTGCTTGGCTAAGGTTTCAGCTTTCTCTTTGGATGAGGTCACAACTTGCTTCCCAGAGACTAAGGATGATATCCCCATTCCATAGTCCCCCCGGGATAGTCCCCTTGAAAGTTCCGGCATGGCAGGCCCTATTATAGTTATCCCAGCACCCCCCCATGAACGAGGAAAACGAGTGCTATGCGTATTGTGCGTCGAAGAGTGGAAACACAGGGGAAGTGGCAACACGTTTTCTGACGCCTTTAATCTACTTTATAGCCAACATGAGTGCTACGTAATGAGCCTATTTTTTACGTGTGAATTCGCATTGATCGTCTGGTATACTAAAACTGCAAATGAGATGAAATACTCGCAAAGCACTGTGGGATACAATATGTCTGCGCCCATGACATGTGGAAAGTAGCGCAGTAAATTATTTAATTGTTTTTTTTTACTATACGGACCGCGAGGTTGGCAGTGAAAAATGTTGTACATAGAAGCTGGGAAAATCATCGAAAAGGCGCAGAATAAAGAAGGAAGTATCAAGTCACTTGTGTTCAAATCTGGATCTCAGGTAGGTTAAGCTCCCCATGACCCGGTTTATAAGCTTTAATTTAATTATTTAGGCCCTAAATTAGGGATTACAACACATTACACAATACATATTTTACATAGAAATTTAAAAGAACAGATAGGTCAAGGAAACCTACATAAATATGTTTTCTATACTTCACTTGACCCAAATATATGATTTTTTATGGTGATGAGACAATCACACATGGAATTTTAGACAGCCCTCGAATTAAGGATCTAGGCCTAGGGGCACAGCAACTTTTTTAGGGCAAGTTGATAATTGCCTTGGATTTTCACTGAAAAGGCAAGGCAGCACGGCAATTGTAATATTTCAAAAGGGCATCAAGGCAACTGTTGAAAATTTGAGAAGGGCACCAAAGGCAATTTTTCAAAAGCGAATAGATGCATTGCTGTCAGCTGAATTCGACACCAAAGTAAAATTTGACTCTCAACTTTACACTAAAACTAACCTGCTTGCTCAAAAAACCTGCTTAAATTTACAAAGCAATCAGAAATCAACAGTTTAAATTTTGTGATCCCTAGTTCTGAGTTGCAAAACTGACTCGAAACAGCGATGAAACAGCTGTAACTTTGGTAATAATATTGATCAAATTCGCCGGGATAAAAACTATTTCGTGCAAAACATATCTAGAGATGGGCTCACATGTACAAGATAAGACGATACCGGAAGGGGGATCGCCATCGGTTTGCAATAGGAAGTCAATGTTTGCTAATCGAGAGATCAATAATGATTTGCCCAGCTCGGATTTTGTTCACAACACGAGGAAGCTTTGATAGTTACTGTAACACGACTCAGTTTGGTTCAGTCAATATTGATCAGCCTTTATTTACGAGGGTTCTCTTTAGGGCTCACATCCTAAATGGTGATGTGGTGAATTATGATCATCAACATAATATCATAACATCCCCCTTCTTTTAAGAGTTTGTTCTTTTCCTCTTGGAAAGTTATTGTTCTCAATTTCTTTTAAATGAAATATCTCAACATCCCCTTTCTTTTAGATGTTTTTCTTTTCATAAAAGAGTCATTTTCCTCAAATTCCTGTGATCACTTAAAATTGTCCTGAAAGATTTCTTTCTTTCAGTTCCTTTTAAAAAAATAAAATGTTTGGATCTCTCTTTTTAGATCAGATTAATTTGAATGGCTTATTCTTTTAATCTTGAAAAGCCTTTGTTCTTTATTTCTTGTGATCACTTCACTATTAAATAAAGCAAATGTCTGTGACTGTCTTTTTTCTAATAGTCTCTTTTGTACTTAGACTATTTTCATTTTGTGTGTTCAAAACTTTTAACTTTAACTCTGAAAAGTTTTAATATTGAAAAAGATCAACTTTTCCAAAACTTCTATAACTACTTGAACTTCAACTCAATTTTCAAAATTGTTCGAAAGATTTCTTTTTTTTTTTTTCTTTCTTTTGGTTTAATCAAGTGCCAAAATTTGGTCAGGTTTAAACATAATCTTTCAAGTAGCTAGGACATCTGATCTTTCTTCCGGATTTGGTAGAGAGTTCTGGTTCATGTCCCTGTACTGGTCTTGGTTCTGGCATTGGTCTTGGTTCTGGTATTGGTCTTGGTTCTTGCTGCTGGTTTCTCTGGTTACCATGGTTACTGGTACTTGTCTTCATCTCTGGTCTTGGCAAGTTCTGTTTTGGTGCCGTTGACTTTCTTGGTTTCTTTGTTGCATCTGAGTTCTTGGTTTTCTTGTCTTGCATGGTTTTCTTGTTATCTTGCAAGTTCTTGTTCTTGTCTTGCTGTTGTCCATTTTGGAAATTGAAAGTCTCTTGTCTGCTTGTTGCAGCAGGCATAGTTTCTTGT
Organism: Amphiura filiformis; assembly: GCF_039555335.1. Classification (NCBI taxonomy): domain Eukaryota; kingdom Metazoa; phylum Echinodermata; class Ophiuroidea; order Amphilepidida; family Amphiuridae; genus Amphiura; species Amphiura filiformis. The sequence goes on from NC_092634.1 coordinate 14,530,452, forward strand.
CTTGTGTCTTGAGGTACCTTCTCTTTGTTTATCAAAGTTTCTGGTGGTGTTTCTGGAGTCTTTCTTAGATGGACTCTGTTTCTTCTATAAATTCCAGAGTCAGACTCGACTATGTAAGAACGTTCATCTAGGCGTCGTGTGACTATGGCTTTCTGCCATGTCTTCTGTCCTTGGACAAGTGGTTTCATTCTGACAACTTGTCCTTCTTGCAGGGGAGACAAGTCTTTGGCATTCTTGTCATAATGTTCTGCTTGTTTCTTGATACGGATTTTCATGTTGGCAGTCTCATCAATCACTCTTGGTTTCAGCAATGCTGCTGAGGTTGGTAGAAGTGTTCTGGTTCTTCTGTTCATAAGTCTTTGTGCAGGACTTGTATCGAGTCCTTGCGTGGGCGTATTCGATGGTCTAGGAAGGCTATGTATGGGTCTGTTCCAGCCTTCTTGCTTTTAGTTAGTATGCGTTTGGCCGTTTTGACTGCAGATTCAGCCTTGCCATTGGCTTGGCTGTTTCCTGGACTACTGCAGAGGTGTTCGAAGTCCCCTGTAGTCGCGAATTGACGGAAGGTTTCAGAGGTGTATTGCGGACCGTTGTCGGATACCAGTTGGGTTGGGCTTCCGTTACCTGGCGAACTGGGTCTTCAGTTTCTCTATCACTGTTGCGCTGGAGGTATCTGGTAGTGGATCGACTTCCCAGAAATTGCTGAAGTAGTCAACTGTGATTAAGTAGTCCTTGTTTTCCCATGAAAATAAGTCTGTACCCACTCTTTCCCATGCTCTGGTGGGCAAGTCATGGCTAGACAATGTCTCTTTCTGTTGGCTGGTTTCAAATGTGCGGCAGGTATCACATGATGCTATGTATTCTCTGATCTCCACTGATATCGCGGCCAAAACAGACATTCTCGCTGCGTCTGAGACAGCCGTCTGTCCCAAGATGTGATGAGTGGATCTTTGTCAGCATTTCATTATGTAGCTTTTGTGGTACCACCACACAGTTAGCCTTGAAGATCAGTCCGTCTTATGCGGACAGTTCATCACTGATGAGTGGAAGTAGGGCGTGATTTGCTCAGGTAGTTGATTACGCTGTTCTGTCCACCCGTTGATGATTGTCTTTTTCAGCATTTGTAGTGTCTCATCTGTTGCAGTTTCTTGTCTCAACTGTTCTAGTCTCTCGTCCCGTATTGGTAGAAAACTCACCATGTTGATTTCTTCAAACTTTAGGCCTATGTTTTCTGTGTTGGGCAAGTACGCTCTAGACAGCGTATCAGCGAGGACCATAGTCTTACCCGGACTATACCGAATGTCATAATCATAACTTTGTAGTCTTAATAACATCCCTTGGAGACGTTTTGGTGCTTTCACCAGTGGCTTCTTTGCGATCATTTCAAGTGGTTTATGGTCGCTGATCACCTGTGTGAATCTACCAAAGGTATACTGATGGAAACGCTCAAATGCAAAGACTACCGCTAGCATCTCCTTTTCTATGGATGCGTGTCGCGTCTGCATCGATGAGTGCTCGACTACTGTATGCAATGGGTCTACCGTCTTGCAGGAGTGCGGCTCCCAAGCCTTTACCGCTAGCGTCACATTGAATCATGAGGTCTTTGCCTGGATCGTAATACGCTAACACTGGTGCTTCAGTGACCATCTTCTTGACTTTGTCAAGTGCGTCATCATGTACATGCATCCAGTGCCATGGCACTTCTGGTTTGACTAATTGTCTAAGTGGCTCAAGTGCTTCTGATAAGCTAGGAAGGAAACGGCTTAGGTAGTTCACAAATCCTACCAGTCTCTGAACATCATGCACATCTGTCGGTGTTGGCATGTTAGCGACTGCTGAGACCTTAGCTGGGTCTGCTTTCAGACCTGTATCTGACAGTAGATGGCCAAGAAATGGTATTTCTTTGGCTCTAAATATGGACTTGTTGAGTTGGATGTGTTGCTCAGTACAGCGCTTCAACAGCTGTTCTAGGTTAGTGTCGTGATTCTTGACTGCAGCTTCGTAGTCTTCACCTTTACCGTAGACTACTAGGTCATCTGCCATAAATAACACCGGTCAACCCCTCTAAGGCGACATGAATGCGGTGTTGAAAAATCTCGGATGATGCGCAAGTACCGAAGGGTAAACGGCGCCATCTATAGCGTCCGAATGGGCTGTTGAATGTGGTCAAGATGCTGGACTCATAGTCCAGTTGGATCTGCCAAAAGGCTGAGCTTAAGTCCAATACTTTGGCTTGTGCTAATTCCGGTAACACATCATCGATCACTGGAAGTTGATACCGAGGGCGCTTTAATGCCTTGTTAAGTGGCCTGGGATCAATACAGAGTCGAAGATCACCGTTCTTCTTCTCGGCTACCACTAACTGGCTAACCCACTGAGTTGGTTCCTCAACTGGTACCAAGACTTCTGCTTCCACCAATTTATCAAGTTCATTTTTGACTTTGGGTTTAATTGCATGTGGAAGTCTGCGAGGAGGCAATATCTTTGGCTCAACGCTTGTGTCAGTTTGTAGGTGAACTTCACCGGGCAGACACCCTAGTGAGCCATCAAACACTTTTGCATAGTTCGCTTCAGGTTTGAAGTCTATGCTGGTTTTGGGCTTATCAACTGCTGATATCTTAGGCCTATTGAAGTTCTCTTCATTTACTGTAATGAATCCCATGTGTTGGCTGGCTTTACTACCCAACAGCGGTGTAAGGTCCTCTTTGACCACAAACTCAACCTAATATTTCTTACTATTCTTGGGATTCAGTAGTTTCAGTCTGCATGTACCGAGTGCTTCACATGTGGCATTGTTCCACATTCTGAGTTTATTACCTGTAGGCCTAGGAACAATGTCTTTCTCATCCACAAATTTCTTGGGTATTGTGTTTACTTTGGCACCACTATCTACCTGAAATTTCACAACTTTGTCATGTGGTTTGATGAGCATTTCTGCAAAGATATCCTCAGTAGGCCTAACCCCATTGATTGTGTCATCCTCAGACTCATGCTTTACCACATTGATGTATTCAGTGCTTGTGTCAGAGTCAGAGTCATACTCATATGTAACGGTTCTCACTTTGGATTTAGTTTTACAGACTTTGGCATAATGGTTTTTTAACCCACACATATTGCAGGTGACGCCGTATGCCGGACACTTTGTTTTGTCCATTGTGTGGCTTTGCCCACAGTATTTACACTCTCTGGGATCATACTTAGGCCTACGTGTACTTTTGTCATTGACACTGTTCTCACTTTTCTTAGGCTTAATCTGTTTGCTCCTCTTTGGCTTTATGCCATGTATTTTAGCGGAGCTTTCAGTTTCAAATGCAGTTAATTGTGACTCGGTTGTCTCGGCACTCTTACAAATATCTATGCATTTTTTCAGTGTGAGTGCTCGCTCTTGGAGAAGGCGTTTCCGCGTGCGTGCACTACTTAGGCCTACTACTATTCTGTCCCGTAACAATGTTTCTTTTAGACAGGGGCAGAAATTACATGTTTCCATAAGTATGCGGAGGCTTGCATATAATCATCAAATTTTTCTCCTTCTTTTTTTTTCTTTTGTTGAACATATATCGCTCATACGTTTCGTTAATTTCACCAATAGCATACTGGTTAAATTTCTCAATTATGATTTCAAGCTTGAGTTTGTCAGCTTCCTGCACGAAATCAAACCCGTTGTAAATTTCAAGGCCTTTTGCCCAATCGTGTGCAGAAAAGTGCAGTCTGATATTCGGCGTTTGTGCTGACAGATTGGCTATAATTGAATAATTTTGCCACATCTGGCGCCAGGTTTTCCATTTTTCCATGGATACCAACTGACCTGGGGCCTGTATACCGGCCACTGCTTTAAGCTTTGCTCCAGCACCGGGGCTGATCGCCATGTCCTGGATCATCATGTCCACCATTTTCATTGCCATGTGCGCCGTCACCGGCTCCATTTTCACCTTCGTTGAGGGGCATCACGACAACAAATCCACAATAACACCGTTTAGAAACCTTCTTTACAACTGCGAGTATAAAACGCTTTTACCCGGACTTCATAAAGTTATCTTATAACGGCGAAAAAGTGAAAATCCCGAGCTGCCTACCATGTAACACGACTCAGTTTGGTTCAGTCAATATTGATCAGCCTTTATTTACGAGGGTTCTCTTTAGGGCTCACATCCTAAATGGTGATGTGGTGAATCATGATCATCAACATAATATCATAACAGTTACTAACAGCATTTCTGATTGGTCGATAGTACGTTGAAGGTATTTCTCTGACCAATCGGGAAAATGAAGTCAGATTTCTAGCAACCAGATATAAATAATAATGTATAAAAGCCGATGTGATTGGCTGAATATGTAAGTTTACGTAGGGGTAATGAATATTAATTGACAACAAACTATTGTGTATACTGTGATTGATAGCTGGGTTACGATCAATTCTGTGGTTACGATGCTCAAAATAGCGATCGTGTTCAAGATTTTTTCGATTTAATTTTCCACAATTTTTCGGGGTTTTAACCAGTACTTGTTAATGATTTAATAATGAAGGGGCAAGGCTGGCCGGCTAGGGCACCCATGGCAACTTCATTTAGGGGCACGGCAAGTGACTGCCGTCGGTAAAGGACATATTTTGAGGGCAATGGGGGTGGGCACCCACGGCAATATGCCGTCGGTGCTGTGGGTTAATTCGAGGGCTGATTTTAGAGGGATTTTGATAGCAGTTCCATTAAAAAAAGCTGCTATGCTAATGCCTGGGAATTTTGCCAGCAGAATCTTTTTGATGAAAGTCAATCTTTGAAAAGATGTAACTTTGCTACGGAAAGTGCTATGACAAAAAGGTTTTCAGTTTTGTCTTTCTTTACTCAAGGGCTTTAATTTGATATTAAATGATGCAGTTTGATGTTAAATTTGAATTCACCTGGCATACCTAAAAAAGGGAAACAAATTCAAATGCCTGTAACTATATACATTGTACATTCAAGTTTGTGCTGCTCCTACTAGCCCGAGGTATTCACACCTCCGTCACTACGATTTCCACATTATTTCTATAGATCTGCTGCGCATTCAAATTGCATTGTATTGCATCGTAATTTCATTTGTGTCCATGCTAATTATGCAAAGCAGGGTTGGGTGTTTTTAATTCTCATTTGGATAATGTTTCACCATAAAATGTTGAGCTTTTTAAACACTTTATGAGTAAATCCAGATGTGTTGTTTCCTCTATTTTTAAAAGCAAATCTTTTTTACACTTATTTATTTTTTGTTTGTTTGTTTTCATTTGATAGGATGTGAAGCAGCTGTTTGCTTTGGTTTGTAAGACCCTCAAGTATGCCTCCATCTTGGAACAGGTTATGGCAGTGGCAGGTCTGCTACAACAGGAGAAATGGCTGAAAGGACCAGTTGCTATGAGTATGACCTATGACCTCTTGCTGGGGAAGGGACTTAGGTAATTGAGTACATTTTATCCCAATTGAAGGATTAAGATACAATTGTAAGGGACTTGGGGACCAGGGGAAACTTGTGTGAAAAATTGCCTCTGGTTCACAGGATTTTTGCTAAGAACAGGGCTATTTCTCATGAACCAGTGGCAATTTTTTGTCAATGGCTTGTGGATTTGAATTATCACTTGTATCAGCACAAGAAGGTGTAAACAAAATAGTAGAAACATGTTTGTCACACGGAGACCTAAATAGTCTCCCTCTGATGATAATTTAAGCTTGACTGTTGCAGAGATTTGTGCGCATCATTGGCACAACTCATTAGATAAGAATGCAAACAAGGTGGTATATTTGTGACTATTTTTGCATTTTTCTCAAAAAAATAATAATGCACTGGTAACAAAAGTTATGCATATATTATAGGGGCAAGGAATCCCGTTATTACACTGGAATTTCATTGACTGAAGACAAGCGGTACGTTATTTATGATAAGAAAAGAGGTACCGCTAGAATGTACATCATCTCTTAAAAATGCAAAATTAGTCACAAAATTTATCAGGGGGTGTAGTACCACCTTAAATCAAAGTGTATCGGTTGAATTCCATTATATTGCCCTCCATGAGCGACGTGCAAACATGGCGGAGTCAGTACTGTTGAAGTCTAATGTCTTTGATCAATTACAGATGCCGAGGTAAATTCAAGCGAGCCATGAAGAGAAATACACCATCCCTGGAAGCTGCCCTAGCCGATATGAAGAAACAGGCAAAAGTCGCAAGTGTTGATGATCTGCTTCCAAAGCAAATCAGAGACAAAGGTTGGTACACTGTTTTTCTCTTGCACAGTCAGTGATTATTTTTTAGGTTACAATGTACAGGTCAATAGTCCAAATACCCAATTTGGTTATAATCCCTAATTCTTTCCCCAACCATAAACTTTACCCGAACCTATGACAGCCTGTCTCATAATCCTAACCCTAAGCATAACCCTGGCCCCAATGATAACTCTGACCCTAACCCTAACACTTACCCTAACCTTAATGTTAACCCTACCTAACCTTAATGCTGACCCTAACCCTAATCCTAACTTAAATGCCTTAAAACCTAACTTTGGTCATATGTGTTGTTATATAAACAGAATAATAACTTAAGATTCACATCAAGATTTTGATTTGAAGACACATGTCCTCACTAGGAGAAATGTTACTCAAGATCTTATGAAGGAGTTGACCTCATGATTGACCTGAGAATCAACATAAAGTGTTGGAATCTTGATTCCCTGGTTACGGTTGAGTTGCAGCGGATGTCTCCTGATTTGCATGGCGTCCCTCACTTGGCGAGCCGCCTACTGGGAAATTAGCATTCATTGAGCTATTCCAGTTGAAATTCATATACTTAGTACTTGTTTTGGGTCCATTTACACAAAAATACTTGCATTAGGTGCTTTTTGAAAGTCCTTATATGCAGGTGGTATAATACAACTTGAAATACAAGTGGCCCCTAGGTCTTCCACACAGGGATTGTGAATTTCAAATGGGGTTACCTGAATTGGTGATTCCATTAAAAATCTACACCCCATGTGTGAGAGATTAAGGTCATGTCTTCCATAGGGTGTGTGTGGATAGCCCTTTCTAGCCGTGAGGATATGACCATACCAAAAAGGTATTATGTTGTTGTCTTGTTTCATATAGATTTTCTATCCTTTTTATCACAGTTGCCATGCCCCGTTATGTGCGTGTGAACACCCTGAAGACTACAGCTGAAGAAGCAGAGGACACTTTCAAGGCAGATGGGTATGAGTGTGTGCTGTCAAGGCAAGAAGCTGATGAACTGATGCAGGATAGTGATCCAACTATAAACAGGTAAAACAACAAACATGACACCGCATATGCATATCAAAACGATGCACGATGCTGCTACATGTGTCTCATATCACATAATAACTCGGAATAAATACCAGATTCATATCAAGTGTAGGTCACTTCAAATCATCCCCAAGTCAAATTGTATAAGGGCTCATATTGAAATTCCCTTACACAGGAAGGTGTGCGCCATCCTGCAGCTTTCCTGTGCTAGCCTTCTTTTGTTAAAATCCTGGGCAGGGTGTATCATTGATGCATATAATCCATCTGTTTTATGACCGAGCTTTCCTGAGGCGCGCGCTTAGCGAAGGGAATCCTGCCTTCTTTCTGTGTGAAAACATGGTAGGGTATTTCAATATGAGCCCTAAGAAATGTTATCTGTATTCCTAAACCATGTGACTTGGGATGATTTGAAGGGACCTCCACTTCGGAGATGAGTCTGGTATTTATTCCTAGCTATTATGTGAAATGAGGCACATATAGGAGCCGACAAGTGCATCGTTTTGATATGAGATGTACACATATTTCAAGAGAACCCAAATGCTGCATTTGGAAGAAGTAGGCTTCTCAATAAACATCAAAACTGGTAGCAATCAATCATGATAGAGCCTGTATAGAATTTAGAAAGGATGTTTGATCTCAACCTGTTTATTTATTTTCTTTCTTTTTTAGCACTCAGGGCATTCATCACATCAAGTCACTTCAACCCAAGCAATTCATGGCTGATATGGATCTGAGTGAGGTCTTTGTCTTTGCACCAGGAACTGATCTACATGACCATAACCTGTTTAAGAAGAAACAGGTGCTTCTTCAGGACAAGGTAAGTTGTATGCATCTGTGATCTCTTCTTGTGGAATCCCTCTTCAGTGGGATATTGAATACGTGACCCATCCATCATACGATCTAATGTGGCCCATACACGATCAATTTGATTGGTCAATATTTGGGACCCTAGATGCAGGATTTGATACAAAATAATATTTCTCTTCAATATTATTGAAGAGATCTAATTTAGTTTGATTTTATTGATGGTTGGACAATAAAATCACTATTGATGTTCATATATACAGTGCACAATGGCAGAATTTGTGTCCACTCTTGTATCTAGGGTCTTTGATATTGATGAATCACATTAATCATGTATAGGCAGCATAAGTAAGGTATTGTCCTTAGTCCATGAACAGGTTCATGGTGCTGTTTATAGTGTGGTCAGTGCTTCAAAGCAGCTGTTTTGCACACACATCTGTTATAGTAAACATGAAGTGAATGCTCACAATTTGAAGCTAAGGCTTCCTTTTCTCAAATGAAGACCCCAGATGAACCAACCTATAACAGGCTGTTTGGAGTTGATCTTGAGATGCAAACTAGTATATTTAATCTCTAGCTCTGATTATAGTCTAGGTCTTTGTATATGCACCTGGCTTCATGTTAATGCTCTGTGTGCTAGCCATAGGCTTCAACATAAAACATCCAAGTTTTGAGATCTGTTCTCAAAATATCAAGAGCTATCTCAAAGAACCACTGAACCAATACTAGGCTTGTTTGTACTCATTTTAATGCATTTTTCATGCTGATTCCAAATATGGCCATGAAAATTTACAATTCCGAAATTTTAAAATTTGTAAAAAATATTTGAAACTGGTTGTCTGCAGCCGACACCTGCACGAAGAGAGTTAAAGGGGATTAAATCTTGTCATTTAGAATGTGTCAAACATTGAGAAAGTTAATTTGAGTGTGAACAGTTGGAAGTCTACTCCCTATTCCTGGAAAATACAGCACTCATTTTTTTTGGGATTAAAGAAATATTGTCCTGTTTTGCCAAATGAAACATAGCTAAATCCTAATGCTTTAATTAGTCCTAACTAGCAATAAAAATCAAATTTTGATATTTGGCCAACTTTTGGAAATAAGGGACAAAAACATGTGTTTTTAGGGTGTTTTTTATATGCTGTGACAATCAAGCCCAAAGACTTGTACTAAGACTAATTTCAGTTTATGCATTCTAGTTTTTTGGAAAAGACATGTTTCATTATTATAACAAACCATTTAATCAAAGTAACGCAAACAAGTGAAAATTAGAGCAAAATTTCTGCATTATACTCAAGATTTTGAATGCTTAGACTTGTTCCAACTCTTTGATTTTTGTGACTCGATAGTCAGAAAACATGCCGAAAATGCATGGCTATTTTTTCAAGAAATTAGTAAAATAGTGAACTTTTTCTTTTATCATCAGTTAGGACTAAATGAATGATTAGGATTGATATGTGTTTCATTTGATAATATTGTTTTAATCCCAAAAAGTTAGTGCTGTATTTTTCTGGAGTGGGGAGTAGGCTTCTGTGTGTCAATTTCTGATTCCCTAGAAAGAGCAGGGTGATTCAAAGTGTTTTTATGATGGAAATAAATTAATTTTAAAGACTTCTTACAGTTGTTTCATGTGTGTCAATGTTTGCATTATGTCTATCCTACAGGCCAGTTGTATTCCTGCCAAGGTATTGTCACCAGCCCCAGGTAGTCATGTGATTGATGGGTGTGCTGCCCCTGGCAACAAGACCAGCCATCTTGCTGCAATTATGCAAAATACAGGGTGAGTATAAACACCCAAAAATCTATTGGTAGTTATAATGTCAAAAAGCTTATGAAATATTGTAGCATGAATCTTAAAATCTTAGTAATTGGTGGACCATTGAAATACAAAAAAGAAAAACAAGTTTTAACATAATTTCACAAAGATAGCCTTTTTAAGACAATCCAAAATAATGCTCATAATATACATATATTTCTGTGATGTCATGCATGTAGTACAGGAATGTAAACAAATGTTTATATGCTTGATATGACTGCATTTAGTCACATTGCATCATAGGGCATAGGAAGGGAGCCACACACCCAATGAAACTTGTAAAATCCCATTTACTGAAAAACAGCTGGTACCTCACAGTCAGGCTTGGTGACCCCTAAAGACACCCAAATGACTTGAAGACCGAATTATTTGCGTATGATGTCATGTCAACCAGACCAAAAAATGCTGCACTGTGCTGGTCAGCAGCCAATTACGTCGCGCCATTGCCCTGACGTCAGACACAAACTAGTCTTTTTAATTCGGTCTTCAATTATATCCTTCTGACTGCAACCATAGTATTGCAATTTCCTTTTGTCTGTTATGCACCAGAAAAAGAGCTCTTCACCAAGAAAACCCAAACAGCCAATTCTGAAGTTCTGGCTAAAGTCAAGAAACCATTGTTTGTCAAATTATTAGCTGATTTAAACAAACATGTAACTTAAATACCAAAATTTAAAGGTGTTTTTTATTCCAATTCTTTCCCTCAACAGGAAAATCTTTGCTTTTGACAGTGCAAAAGGACGGTACCATGCCATGTGTAAGCTCGTTCCAGCTGCAGGTGTCACTAATACTACATTCTACAACCAAGACTTCCTGGAAACCAACCCAGATGATGATGAACTTTCATCAGTCGAATACATCCTGGTGGACCCATCCTGCAGTGGCACTGGCATGGTGGCACGTCAAGATTACTTAACCGATAGCGGTGAGGGGCCGTCTAGAGAACGACTTAAGCTTCTATCCAGAGTACAGCTTAAGATACTCAATCATGCGTTGTCATTCCCGAGGGTCAAACGAGTCGTGTATTCCACCTGTTCCATCCATGCTGAGGAAAACGGGCAGGTGGTGAAGCAAGCGTTGGATGAAAATCCTCAATTTGAGTTGAAACGGGTGCTGCCTCCATGGGGCCAGTTGTCTACGGTGAATAGAAGTGGTGAAGAGGATCCGGAGATGAAAAAGATTAAGAGCCTGTGTTTGCGTTCTTTGCCTGATGAGCACCGTACAAATGGATTCTTTGTTGCGTTATTTGAAAAGAAAGATGCAACCTTTGGTGGGGATGATGGTGATGAGCAAGAGGTCAGAGGTCGGAAAAGAAACTTGGAAGATGATGAGGAAAAGATAGAGGATGAGGAAGAAGAAATACAAGATGCACCTAGTCCAAAGAAGAAGAAAAGCAAAAAGAAGAAACATAAGAAATTGTCTTTAGAGGTGGCATCTGATAGTTCTGGGAAGGAAGGCAATGACGAGATCATGGTTGATCCGGAGGATTTGGTAACATCGACTCATAAGAAGAAGAAAAAGGTGGACCTAGAGGTAACCCCAAGTGAGGAAGATGGCTCTGATCATGAAAGAACTGAGGTTGTGTCGCCATCTAAGCATTCCAAAAGGAAAAAGAAGAAGAACAGGCAAAGTTTAAAGTGAGAGTTCATACGTAGTAGAAATTTCGTTTGTAAGAATGTATCCGATAATTTGGATTTTGCTATACATATGCATTGCAATTCTGCTGTGTGTCTTATAGGGCCGATAAGCCTGTATAGTTCAACATTTTGTGTGTGTTTTGCCAGTTGCACATGATGCGACAATCTGATTGAACAATTCATCAGGATCGGTAGAGTAAACTCAGTAACCAAAGTTCTTTATATCTGATCTAGAAATTGAACTTACTTTGTGTACCGTTTCAGCAACACCGTTGCCTTTGTCAACACTTGATGATGAGTGATTCCTACTGGCAACTGACCTAGATGTATCTCCAGCGTAGGTCTTGGTGTTGCCAATTGATTTTCCATCTGGGGATTTTTTTGATCTCAGTTCTAGAAACTCATCAAAAATGAGAAAAAAGGAACAGAGACAACTGACAGTATCAATTATCTCACATCTAGCGTCGGTTGGCAGTAGGATCACTCCTCAGCAAGTGTTGACAAAGGCAACAGTGTTGCTGAAACATACACAAAGTAAGTGCAATTTCTGGTTCAGGTTACTGAGATACTACAATCTGCTGCACTGTAGAATGTAAATTGAAGAATGTAGGATGCATTCATACATACATCAATATCAAAATATGTTCAAAACATTGATCTGTACATGGGACCAACTTGTCCTTGTTCATGTCACATCAGCCTCTAAGAACTATTTTGATTGGTCAGAAAGAGGGGTATATCATGTATTTAGCCAATCAGAGATATGGTAAAACTAGTCAGTAGGCCTGAAGGGTATTAAGTTTAAAATTGATATCTAAAAGCTCTATTTTGATTGGTTACTTTTTGATGATTATATAATGTAATTAATCAATCAGGGACAATGTAAGAAAATTTTATTGTTTTTACTCAAGATGCTGAAAGGTGATGAAATAATATATAAAACTGTCAGAAAAGGGTTTTTGGCCGTTTAACTTGGGATTTCTATGGGGGATTTGATGTCTGAATATGACATGTCAAAATTGCTCTGTTGAACTGACAAATACAACAAATTTGGCTGATTTCATGTAGGTGTAAATTGGGATGTGTGTAAACATTACCAATGTGCCAAAAAATCAGCTTTGAAAAAAAAAGTGACACGATCTGGTCCATGGGGGCTAAAAGAGGCATTTTTGAAAATTGAGTTACTGTAATTATTACATTATACATACAATAGGCCATCATTTATTGAAAACACCCAAGGCCTAGCATACTTGGTTGTAAAGTTACGAAAATTGATATCCTAGCTAATGGAATGATGCTACCTAAAACTTGATCAGTGCCAAATAGACCAGCTGCATAGCCGTGTAAGTGACACTCAATCCAAGTAACGTACACACTACATATGTGACACGATCTGGTCCATGGGGACAAAAGGAGGCATTTTTGAAAATTGAGTTACTGTAATTATTACATTATACATGCAATAGGCCATCATTTACTGAAAACACCAAAGGCCTAGCATACTTGCTTTCTTATGTATTTTATTGTTTTTTAACTCCATATTTTTACCTTTATCTCAGTTTCCAATTTGCCGCCTTTAGCTCCCATGAACCAGATCATGTCACAAATTATCCAATTTCATATCAAAGATTGTAAATTATGGCTTTACATAGTGTGGTCTATATAGAACTACAAAACTGGTGCAAGAACTTTAACACTTAAAGTGACACCTTGGTTTCATTATCATGTAGGTATAGGACTTTTATCTTTTTTAGCAAGAGAATGCACACTGCACCTATTTGGTTACATTTCTACATGTTCATACTGCATTTATACTGTGAAAATTTCAGGAAAATTGAAACGGCTCTTTTAAGGAAATTTGCATTTTTTTTGCCATTCTAGTACAAAAAATTTAACGTTTTAGCACCCTATAATGGGCATATCTTCCACAGGACTACATGTAAACACCATATAGATAAATGGCCATTGAATCAAAATATGCAACCCTTTTCCCAAAAATTTTGCATATGATATAGATTCAACATCTGGATTGTAATGCAAATGATGTCGTCTACACTGTTCTAATTTCATTTTTAAAATGTCCAGCCCAGACCACAGTATATGGTGCGTAATTGAGCTGTTTTGATTCAAAGGAGCACTGAAATAACTTGAAGGTACAATGTATATCGTAAGTAATGTTTGAGGATTGATTTCAACTTGGTTTTCAAGGTATGTTTTTGCAAATGAGCTTGTTTTGCAAATACATTCAGAAATTATAGCGCATTAGTGACAATTAAGATATGTATATTATAGAGGCAAGGACTGCACTGGGAATTTTATTTCAGCACAGACAATAGTTGTGGAGTTACAGTCAAAAATGAGGGAAACCAATATTTGATCAATAATTACGTGTCTTGAGTCACTGAAATTCCAGTGTAGTAACTGGATTCCTTGCCCCTATAATATACATAACTTTTGTTACCAGTGTTTTATTAGTTTTTGAGAAAAATGCAAATATAGTCACAAATTTATCAAGGGGTGTAGTACGATACCCCCTTAAAGGAACACTCCAGCAATCACAACATTATGCCTTATATGTTAGAAAAACAATTATCAAGTACGAATCACATGGTTTTATTTAAAACAAACTCATATTGGCCACCTGCAATTTCAGTGCCTGGAAAATTTGAATATCGTGTGGTCAGAGACGGCTGTTTTTATTTGCTTTTAAGGTCAATATGAGTTTGTTTTAAATAAAACCATGTGATTCTGTAGTAGATAAAGGGTGAGAAACAGACCATTACCATAGATAATTGGTGTCTTGTTGAGGTATGGTGAGCATGTTAGTCGCTCGGAAGGCGACTTCCGAGCGACTAACATGCGAACCATACCTCAACAAGACACCGATTATCTATGGTAATGGTCTGTTTTGAACCGCTTATCTTCATATACTGATGAGCCAAAATAAACAAATTTGTTGTTATGGTTTATTCATTTTCAAAAGACAAACTGGAAAAGCTGATATGATTATCTTGTGTTAGTTTAGGGTTTTCCAAAATAAAAACACACCGAGACAGTGTAATATTCTTCCCGTGTGTCCTGCGTTTGAGTCTCACGAGTCTTATCTAGTGTCAATTGCAAGTGATTTAATCAAATCAATACAGCATTGATTTTAACCGTGAGATTCTATTCAATTCACTTGTGGTTATGTCCCACTCGATTATACATATTCGTAATATTAATAATGAATATGTAAATAGTTCAAAGGTCAAAGTGGGTGTGTTTTACCTAGACATGACGGTAACTCATTTAACACCATATAATTTATATTTATCTTTAATATACTTATAGAACAAATGTCATGACCCAAATCAATGCATATTCCTGGGTAGTGGGTACCCTCCTCGACCTTTTTTGGTTGGGGTTAGGCCGCAGATTGTTGTAGTTTTTCTACATCTAGTCTTGTGGCTTGTAATGTACTGCATTTTAGGTGCAAAATATCCTTGGTTGAACTTAATTTGTAAGACCTCATGGCTCTTGTTTTGTTACCTACTTTGTCGGAATCTGCGTTAGTTGGGAGAGGGGGGACAAAGGTAGATTGACATCCTCGTCCTGTGTTCTTGGTGTCATTCGATGCACACAAGTATTGTTTACCATCTTCATTTAAATCTAATATGCATAAACTTGCATAATAATTTATGCGGATTGTGTAAAATATATTAAACTTTGATGCATTTTAAGTTTGTTGAAATGTCCAAAAAGTCAAATAATGTGGCCAGTGTTTCTAAATATGAACATGTACTTCTCTTGTTCAAAATTTATTGACCTGACCAAGATTATCTTGACCTGACCAAGATTATCTTGACCTGACCAAGATTATCTTGACCTGACCAAGATTATCTTGACCTGACCAAGATTATCTTGACCTGTCCAGATTATCTTGACCTGTCCACATTACTTGATATAATCGACAGTTGACCAGACTTTGAACAAAAGAAATACAATAGATAATGGAACAAAAGAAGAGGGCTAGACGTATATTGCTTGATAATCATTTTTCTAACATATAAGGCATAATGTTGTGATTGCTGGAGACTTCCTTTAAGCTAAGGCTGGCAACCACTCTACTTGAGTTAATTTGAGAATGCTGAATTTGAATAGTTTGTCTGCCAAGCTGCATTTGAACCTCATCACCGGGCAAAAATTAAGGATCGCAAAAATGTATACTGTAAATAGATACTTGAATAGATTTTAAGTATTTTTAAGATTTTTGTCAAGTTGGTACAGATCATTATGACTCTCCTGTATACGGTGATGTTAGGATTATAGTGTGTCTCGTTTCAAGTTAAGAGTAATGCCATGTTGGATTTTGAAGTTGCAGATTTGAATGAGTGCTTTTATGTGGATGTGTCGCCAGCGTATGGATAATCGCCCTTCTACATGTGTGTATACGCCTCGAATCTGGCACTGCGAAATCCAACATGGATGTTACTCTCAACTTCAAATGAGACAGGACAGTTTGATTGGGACTAGCACTCAAATCTTGTAATCAGAATTTGGAGGAAGCTCATTGTTATAATTAGTTACAATTTATACATAATATTCATTATGTTTATATCATAATGTATCATGTGCTTATAAAATATCAAGACTAAAATGAGAAACATCAAGCATAATAAAATACAAAAAAACACAACCTTTGAAATTGTCAAGTGTTTTATTTTTCATAATGCACAAACTTCTATACTAAACTTGTAAACAATTTGTGCAATTTGTATTAGGTAATACAGGTGAAAAAAGAGAATTCCATTTGATTTAACTATAAAAACCATGTCACTTCAATGTTCGAATAAACTTGGGGAACAAACCCAAAGTTTGATGACATACTATAAACACAAATCCGTTCATTGGGAAGCTGATCCCCTCCCCAAAAGGTAAGTGTAAAATGTAGAAAATTCCAACCAGAAAGGCCAACTTTTACTGATATCTTAACATTATCAGACTTTCCCCCCCCCCCATGAAAGGACTTTCATTTTAGAATGTCATCAAACTGTTGGTTTGTTCCCTTATACATCTACATGTAGTTAATATAAACTCTCTATACATCCAATTAATATAGACTTTTAATTAGCCATCAATGGCATTTAGTCTTTCCTTGCTTGCAGTGACCAGTTGGGCTATTCCATTTAAAAATCACACACCCTATGTGAAATACAACACTGATTTGTTAATTGCTGTCTTGCTGGAGTGTTGTGTGTGCCAAATTGAACCTGAGATTATTGAGAATTTAAAACCAGGTTGGATTTTAGCACTTAGTAGACATAAGGTATTTTCCACACTTATGCCATGATGGGATGAAAGAGTTTGAATCTAGAACGGTTCAAACTGACAATTCCACTATCTTCCACACGGGGTGCCTATATTTTAAATGGAAAAGTCCAATGATGTGATGTCACCTGTGACATGGTGTATACAAAAATTTGTTACCTAGCTAATGGAATGATGCTACCTATAAGTTAACTATATACCTATATATCAGTGCCAAATAGACCAGCTGCATAACATTGCAAACTGACACTCAATCCAAGTAATGTACTATTCCCAATTCAAGAAAATACAGCACTAATTTTTTGGATTTAAAAATATCCTGTTTGACCACTTGAAAGACATCCCAGTCTTTTAAGATCCTTTAGTTGGACCCAACTGGCAATAAAAGTGAAAGTTTTATATTTGAGAGAAAGGGCAAAAGTATGCAAGTTTCATGCAATTGCAGTCACACAAATCTATTCTGTCTCTTTAGTATAGATTAACTGAATAATTGGTTATAAAATAGAAAAGAAAATTACAGTGCATAGATTGTCTTTGGGCTTGATTGTCACAGCATACAAAAAACACCATAAAAGCAAGTTGTTGACCCTTATTCCCAGAAGTTGGTCAATTATTATAATGTTCCATAACTGTTTGGAGTAACCTTTATCAATTGACGGGCTCACCGATTCCACACTATGCAATAAGCAAGAGATCAATTAAGTTAATTTCATTACCTATTTCGGACAATGGTCGCGGTCCAATGCCTTTTAACCTTTTCCCATCACTCCAATGTGATATGGAATCTTTTATAATATTGGACTGTTTTTGCCAGGTTGGTCCGACTAAAGAATTAGGATTGAGTTGTTTTATTTGGCAAAACATATATTTTAAATCTCGAAATAATTAGTACTATATTTTTCTGGAATTGAGGTAGTAGTATTTCTTCAATGCAATGTGTAGATGCACAAAGCACAAACAAGCACCAACTGTATTTGGTATTGATCAATGAATAAATTGCACATAAATGGACATACACTATCCACAATTCCATCCAAATTATAAAGAAATGGGCAGGTCATTGCCAGTTCCTAACTTCCTACCAACTGATGCCACACATTGACCAGGTGAGCATGTCACCTGAAGTCAAGCAATTTTCAAACTTTCCAAAATCATACCAATTTTCATTAAATTGCTTAAATCTGGAACATTTTAATTCTTTTTTTAGAAAAGTATGGAATCATATTAAACTGCATCTAACAAAATAAACACAAGTCTCCACATGATGAGAGATATTTTAGGGTTTTTAATCACGCTTAGAAACTTAAACAGGTACTGACATGCAAGCTTTTTTAAACCAGCCTACTGAATACATACATGTAGATAGTGATAGTTCATTCAACAAACCATTTAACAAAGTGAATGTTGCCAAGTTGTATACATACCAAAATGCACAAGCATATCGAAGGCTTAGAACCAGAGCCATTCTCATGCCTGATTGAAGTTAGATAAAAAGTTAGAAAAGACAGAGAGCTTGAGATTTCCAAACGTAAGTATCATACGCCCGTGCATCAATTCAAAATCCCATCACAGAGTTATTTTGAATAGAATAGATGGTACATGTTTGGAAATCGCAAGTTCTCTAAGGGCTCATATTGAAATTCCCTTACACAGGAAGGTGTGCGCCATCCTGCAGCTTTCCTGTGCTAGCCTTCTTTTGTTAAAATCCTGGGCAGGGTGTATCACTGATGCATATAATCCATCCGTTTTCTGACCGAGCTTTCCTGAGGCGCGCGCTTAGCGAGGGGAATCCTGCCTTCTTTCTGTGTGAAAACGTGGTAGGGTATTTCAATACGAGCCCTAATTATTCTCCGCTTACGGCTGTTTAATCTTACGCCACACTGGATTTTCCACAATCAAACAAGATATGGATGGAGTTACAACTTGGCAACATCCACATAAATATTACACATTCATAACATCTTTTTATACTCAAAACTGTGACCTGATAGACAACTATTTTATACAATATATCAAAATATATTAAATACCCCAACCCATTTATAAATATTTACATCATGTTACACAAATACTTTTATATATAATACAAATTCACATGTGCATAACACAATTTATGTTAGTTATAAAGATTTAGTAACTTAGTAACCTACACTGCAAGATATGCAGGTGGTCTGTGTAACAAATGTACCAAGTTCAAAGATTTTTTATCGTCAGCCACATAATTGAATGGGATTTTATTTTCAACTTAAAAACACTCAAGATCAAGCTAAGGGCAACATTACTGATTTTGTAGTAGTGATTCTATTTAGCAATATGCTGTGATCACATGTTAAAAATATCAATCATCACAACAAATCGTAAACAAATTGTTTCTGAGTTTGATTGACAGGACTGGTGATGTCAGACGCAAACTAGTAATTTTAACTTAGTCTCTGATTATAACATGCTTTGAGATTGATATGACACACATTTTTAGACAATTTGGAAATGAGTAGCACATAACAGCCATGGATGTGCACCACTGGGTGTGCACCTTGCCCCTAATGTCACCATATACTACACATTCCTTCTGACTTGGCGCGTTTCCTTCAGCGGGGCTGGGCCAGGCAACATATAGAGCACTTGTGACCAAACTACCCTGAGGATGTTAGGGTTAAGAAAGTTGCATAGCAACAAGTAAAAATCATTTCTGTGTGTCGCCTCGCATGGTTTAAGTAGGTAGATTGCAAGCCTTTTTTGGGTTTTGGATGGCTATATGATGCCCACCAGGTGGTGGCCGCATTGCATTCTCTAAATTCAGTAAATTTTCATCGTCAACCGTGTAATTGAATGGGATTATTTTGAAATTTTAAAACGCTTGAAATATCACAAACAAATAGGCCTATGTTGATAAATAATATAAATACAAGCTAAAACCGTTGGGGTTCGATAATGAACCCCACAAAACTAACCGTATATTGGAAAATGCCATACGGCGGGTGGTTCTAAATTACTTGAATGTTTAAAGTGTGTAAGTTCCCAATTTTGACTTTTCTTCCATAATTTTAATAAATATCAACCCCCCCAAACAAAGTGACTGACAAATGCCCACAGGGCTCTTGGTCAAATACCACTATATTTAGAATCCACATAACATGGAACTTTTTAAAATTCTTTTCATACTTCTTGTTACCATTTTATTTGATCAAACTAATCATCTCAAAATAAGAACAAGTGCCACAATAGCTCCATAAAAGATCACAGCAGGTAGCCATGTTTTAATAAATTCAGCAATTCTGAAAAACAAAAGCAAAAAACTGGGTGTTAATCACATAATCAAATTATGGACAAGCATCACATAAATGTATGCAGTGACATGTATTTTGTAGTCAATGAAATAAAATACTCTCTGTTCAAAATGGAGCACATTTTGTTTGAAATTGAAAAGGCTATTTACATCTACAAGATGATTACCTAATTTCCAGCCCTGAAAAAAAAGGACAAATATTTGAATACGGTGGGGACAACAGACTATGTAGTGAATGTTATCAACCAAATGGCAATAAAATTACCCTCTATATTTAGACAATAATAACTGCACGCTATCTGTTTTGAGGTCATTGTGTGAAATCAGAGGGGCTTAATATTTTGGACTGAGAAAAAATACAGAGGGTCAACACTTATCCCGACGATTTCACACAATGACCATAAAACAGATGGTGCAAAGTAATTATTGTCATTCATTACCGCCATTTTAGAATTTGCTTTGAACATGAAAATAACATATTTTCTGGTTTAAGACTATTGAAAATGTATCTTCCGTTCACTGGTTTTAATTCGCATTCAATACGAGATGCACAAGTAAGCTGGCTTACCTGGCCCCTGGTTATTGTGTACGTATTAAGAATTGATATGCCATTTTAAGCAGGGCTTTTATGTACGAGATTGGATCTATTACACTCTTTGCTGTAATTGTGATATTTTTTATTTTATTTAACGACCTGCATTTTCATCCTAGTCTTTACAAATAATAAAATATTCATGAAGTTATGAACAGCTATTAAGGTATATCACGCAAGCTATATCATATTATTTATTGCACATCTTTTTCCTGACAGTTTAACCCCCTGGACACAATTGGTCATCTAACAGCATATCTGATTGGTTGATAACTTGAAATGCTCATTTCAATTGCCAATTATGAATTGGCTTTAAACTATTTATGGTCAAACTTGCATTTGCAGATGAAATTATTAATACCCTCCTTGATTGGTTCAAAAGTGGACACAATATTCATTTTGGCCAATCGGTAGGTAGTTGTCATGGGAAAAATTAGTGAGAATTATAATAAAAGATAAAATAACTATGAACATCTTATTTTTAGGTCATTATGGCAAAGAATGTCTTTTGCTAATTAGGAGGCCGAAAATAGAACAAGAACAAAGACAATGGGCTATTCCATTTGAAATCCACACTACCACTGTGGAAGATCTTGGAAATATGTTCCATATGGGGAGTATGTTTTTCAAATGTAATCGGTCAGGGTTAATAATACTCCCCTGTATTATGGCTTTACCTTTATCTTCCACAAGTGGAGTGAGTATTTCAAATGGAAGATACCCAATTGTCTATTCTATTCAAAACTCTTACTCCCTCTGTGGAAGACTATAGCTAAATCTTCCACAGGGTGAGTGTGGAATAGCCCAATGTTTGAAATCACTTACCCAACATGTTTTCCTTTGATAAGCATGAATACGCCAAGTTTGACCATATTCCAAGATGTTTGGTTGTCGTATTGCATCAGATTTAACGCCATGGCAACGTGTGAATGACAATTATCACAAAATAGATTGTGCTGTAAAATACAAGAGAAGATGGATTATAAGACAAATCAGTGGGCACTGACAGTGGGTGGATGCGGATAACCATTCTAAGACTTGCCATTTATATTTTTATAATAGATGTGTACAAATGTAGTATTGACTCGGTGTCCTTTAATACCCCCTGCTATTGCCCAAAATCCCCACCGCTATGTCAGCAAACTGAGTTTATTCTATACCTGTGTCTAAACTTTCTGTCTAGGCATACCCCAACCAATCCCTCTTCTTGACTAAAATGACATTAAAAGACAAATTTTTCTGAAGATTCTGCAAGTGCTGGCAACGACACCACCTCACCTTGTTACCTCCATCCCAATCTTGACCTGGGACCTGAAACTGTTTTTTCAGTAAAAAAAAGCTGAAAATGCTAAAAACAGCATATAACA
Organism: Amphiura filiformis; assembly: GCF_039555335.1. Classification (NCBI taxonomy): domain Eukaryota; kingdom Metazoa; phylum Echinodermata; class Ophiuroidea; order Amphilepidida; family Amphiuridae; genus Amphiura; species Amphiura filiformis. The sequence goes on from NC_092634.1 coordinate 14,552,533, forward strand.
TTAGGGTAAATTACATATAGCTCAAAAATTGGACTGAAAAACAAAAACCACATAATTTTGAGCAAGCAAAAAGCTGAAATCCACTAAAAAGCTGAAAGGTTTCAGGTCTGTGACTTACCATTCTACCTTTATATACCTCCGAAGCCTCTGCAACAGATGTGTCCCAACTACCTGGCTTGGCACGGCTTGGCTGTAACATCCAATATTTGGTTGGATTTCCAAAGCCCATATCATCCTCCTGAAGATTTTACAACAATAAAATCAAATATTTTTGTATTAAATTTTTAGGTTAATATCACACACACACAAATTTGATACAAACTAAATTAACTAACAATTAAAGTAAACTACCTTTAAATGACATTTATAGGCTTCAATGCTTATAACGCATCAACATCGCAATATACAAAACAAAAAATGACTGGCCGTTGAACGGCCCTGATTTGAGGCTGTTATGCCAATCAAAGAATATAGGCCCCCTTGATGCGGTGGTTTTATTTTTGTGAATTTCACAGATATTTTGCACATAGCCCATGAAAAAATAATAACCCGCGAATATGTTAAAAGAAGAAATTTCTTTTGTATTTTATTATATCTATACTTTGCCAACAACCACAAATTTAACACCTCAGGAAACTGTCAATGATACTTGAAACCGCTAAAAATATCTGTACGCAAAAATATTGGCTATACAGTAACATTAACACAGAAATTTAATAATCTCATAAATCATAAAAAACATAGCTAAAACAATATTCACATAGATTTACTTACTGAAACATAATATGGTCCTGCAAAATCTCTGATGATGCCGCTTGCTGTTGCAATGCCCATGTGCCCAATAAAAGGAAACAGCCAACTATATTACAGAAAAAGAGGAAAAAAAAAAATGAGAAAGAGGCTAAGGAAAAAGTTCACCAAAAAATCACCAATCAGAATGGAGCTTTGCAAATAATTCACCCAATTTTTTTTGTGTGGTGAAATTATTCTAACAATGTTGCCGATTGGTCCAATCGATAATGAAAACTTCTTTTTGGCCAATCGGCAGGTAGTTCTCATGGGGTTAAATACAATTTTCACATAAGATAATTCAAGTTCAATGATTCAGTACTTTGCTTAATTGGCATCTCATCCATTATAATAAATTCATTTATTTATTTTTAATTTGGCAGAATTGACAATTAGTACAAAAGATATAGATATGAAAGAACAAATTTAAAGCAATCAAGCAACATATATCACACAATAAAACAAAAACCCCGTTATGAAGTCAATGAGCCCAGTTTTGGATGTACGACAAAATTGCCTAGCATTATCAGCTTACACTACTTGATTTTTGTTACATTTGCACACTTCACTGCATAAGTCTATGGAATAAATTGCTACACATTTCCAAAATTGTGTAGCAACGTGATCAAATTTGAGTTGCATTTTGCTCCGCAATACAGGCTATGGCCAAAGGTCAATGAGCCAGGAATGGATAACCCATCAAGTTATGTCAATTTATTTACAAAAGGGTCCATAAACATTGTTGTATTGTTTTGAGTTTTTTTCTTCTTTGTTCTGAGGTTGTGGTTGTTTTTGGTTTTTGTTTTTTGGTGGGGGGGGGGGGTAATGCTTAATGCATCATTTTTTAAAGTTTATTTGCAAACTACATAATATGTACATTAATACACACCAGATTGGAAACCAGAAGTTGACAACACTTGGTTTCAGAGAAGAACGGCAGTCCTGTTTTAAAATGAGTGACATATGCAGAGCTTTCTTTGCTTGTCCTTCCAAGGGCGCCGATCTGTGCTGATCAACGTTTTGACGCATAATTGGCCATTCAGATTATCGGTCTGTTGCTATGATTGTCAGACGGTTGATTCAGCCAATCAGATCCACACTTCCTTCTTTACACTCTGCATGCTCTCCAAATGTACAATGTAAACAACTGCTGTTCTTCTCTGACAAAAACTTCAAACTAAATGAGATCTAATGAAACTCTCAAAAAATAAGTTAATAATTCAATAAATTTTGTTTATTAATTTTTTTTATTGAAATCAAAGTATATGATTTGTAAAATGTAGTGCATCATGTTTAGCCAACTACATGTAGTTATATATGCTTAGCTACATGTAGTCTAGTTTGTAAATGTTGAAGCCTTAAAGCCATATTATAACATTTACTGAGGAGAATGCCCTCAATATTGTTCAAAATTCTGTTTTTTACACAATTGTATTAATTAATATACTTTATTTTATTAAACTAACATGTCCTGCAAAAATCAAGCCTTTATGTGCTGTAGTTTTGCAGAAGTTTGTGATTTTGAATAAAACACAAACGCAGAACCATCGTTTTATTATTACGATGGAAATATTAGTCGAACTTGTACACAATGTTCACATCACAGTACATACACAGTGTGCGGGATGGTACACACACATCAAATTGATGCCCGTGCAGTAGCACAACCGAAGGAGTGACATGCATTGCCATTGGCGACATCTGCGCTGGTAGTAAATTTCAGTTTTCTTTGGGCTTTTGCTTTACCACAGTTGTCCGCTAAAAATTAAAAGGGTCTTATCTGACAGACTGACAGTAAACGGTCGATCTTTTCCTTTAGACCACCCTCGCTATATAGGGACTAAATTGTTACTTTTGCATCAAGGTTTACTTTTGCATCAAGGTTAAACAGTTGCCAAACACTTTGAAGTCAAGGTTTATTGTATTGGAAGGAGGGCAGGGCTTCGATAAATGAGGGAAATTATGGGGTAAAAAAAACAAGGTTAAAACAACTTTTTAAAAACAAGTGAAAACGGCTATTCTGCTGAGAAGTTTTTGTCTCAAAAAACAATTAAAAAATTATCGGAAAAGCAAGAAACATACCTTTATAAAATCAGCATCACTTCCGACACATAAAAAGATGATAAGATGAGTGGAAAGTGGCAAAGAATTTGTGAAATGGTTGAATTTTTTAAAGAAAAATACTTTGTGTTTTTCGAGAAATCTGCCATCTTGAATAAATGCAGAATTGCGTCAGGCAGTAAAAAACTGTCAAACGTGCTTGAAAATGCTTGATACGCGAGCGTAAATCACTGTCAAAACGAGCGCTCGGCGCTCGTGCTACGCGAAAGTTTTGAAGATTGCATCACCGGTTTTGCATTCAGCTCTTTTACGTCAAAAATTGCGATAAAAACATGGATTTTCGAACAAAATGAAGCTTGTTCGACGAAGTAAAAGGTATGTTTGTATAGCTAAGAACATGTTTAACCTTGATCAAGTTGATGCGAAAGTTTAATTTGATAAATTCGTAATTTTAACCATATACACCAATCCGAGAAGCGTTTACTGTATTTGGCCCTCTATTGACGGCAACACAGATGTACCAGAGCGGGAGATTTAATCCGTAATTCAATACTCATGATTGTGTATTGAATATCACTGTTGTGTACAATTCCCGGGTACAATTCTGTATAGCACACAATAAATAATGGATAGAACCCCCGACCTCGGGACACCGCAGTTTTACATCGGGGACACCGCAGTAAATGAGTAATGGCGAAGTCGGATAGGTGTATATATAGTTCGGGTGGTCTAAAAGAAAAGATCGCCAGTAAAAGCTAAACAATTTATGTTTAGCTTTCAAAGAAGAAGAAGATTTTATGGAAAAGAAATACTAATCTATTTTTTATGGAAATGTTATAACATGGCTTTATGAGTAAGCTTACGTCAATAGCGGAATAGGAGTCCACACAATGCAATAGGGATATCGGACTCGTTTAGGGTCTACTATTGGTGCGTCATACATGCTGACTTGAGTGTCTTTCTCTCCGTTACTTGGTCTCTTGGATGAAGAATTAGAAAAATCAACTTCTGGTGTGTATTGATCTTCCATCATACGACGATATTCCATAGTAAATTGGCCACTTTTGTGAGTGTTTTTACTGTTCCATGTCGTCCAAGGAAGTAAAATAAATCAATTCACCTTTGACCGCTAGTCTTTAGTAAAAGTATAAATTCACGTTTGGTACACACGTTTCGCCGACTAGAAAATGTACAACCACAGACTGTGCAGAGTCTAATATAAATAAACAGGGACAAAGGTCAAGTGGACAGAAGAAGATAAACAAGATCATGCATGCATGAGAATGAGATAGCAGTGAGAACAGTTTTTAGCCTAGAGATTTTGAAGCTTAAATTGTGATTGTTTCTTCAGAATTTAATAGTAGCTCAGTGCCATGGCTGAAGAAGAAGATAGCACTAATGTACAGACTGCAGAGCCTGAGGTAAGGAGTGTAGAGTAGATATCATATTTCATCATGTGACATTGTGACAGTCAATGTGAATGTCTTTTTAGCTTTAGGGGCTGTGCAATAATTATGAGCCCGGGGGAGAGGAAGACATTTTGGCCAGCCAAAGGGGGTGGGGTGGGCAAGCAATTTTTGGCAAGCCGAGAGAGGGGAAGTGATTTTGGCACACATTCATGTGGCATCTTTTAAACAAAACGCTCTAAAAAGGCTTCGGCAAACAGTACGAAAACGCTTAAATATGCGAATATTTGTGCTTGCTGCACTCGTAATATATATCCACACCATTTTAGGTTTCAAAATTTGGATCCCAAAAATGTGGCATACATGGGGGGGGCAAAGATTTTTTGGCAAGCTGAAAGGGGGAGCAATTTTTGGCGGGCTGAGAGGGGGGAAGCAAATTTTGACAGGCCGTTTGGAAATTTAACCCCCCCGGCTCATAATTATTGCACAGCCCCTTACTCCTTAATTCACAATCAATGTCAACATTTGTCAATCATGGCATGATATTGTACATCTTTCAAGTATTAAAAAACTTAATATTAACTTGAGAAATCTATCTCTATCTCAAATCTTCAGAGCAAAGTTTGCTAATTTTTTGAGATTAACCATGCTAACAATTTGCCGATGTGTCATTCAAGCAACTGTTTCGGGCGCTATACCCGTCATGATCAGTGTTGTTTCCCGAATCTCTATTATACTTCACTGATTCTGACCCAATTTAAGATAACTTCAGCCTCCAAGCTCTATCCTCATATCCATCGTCAGTTATCAGTGGCCTGCATTGAGACGATCAAAGAAGTTATTACGATATTACAATTATGTCACTAAGGGCTCATATTGAAATTCCCTTACACAGGAAGGTGTGCACCATCCTGCAGCTTTCCTGTGCTAGCCTTCTTTTGTTAAAATCCTGGGCAGGGTGTATCACTGATGCATATAATCCATCCGTTTTATGACCGAGCTTTCCTGAGGCGCACGCTTAGCGAAGGGAATCCTGCCTTCTTTTTGTGTGAAAACGTGGTAGGGTATTTCAATATGAGCCCTAATTAAGTAATTAAAATGTACAAACTTATCCAACTTTGAATAAAAAATAGCATTTTTTGTAACAGTATTTCTCCAGTTTCCAACCTTGAATAACAAGTAATTTAGGGCATATAACTTCTTCTCTTTTCAATTTTTGTTCAAAAAAAAAAAACAATTTCTTTTTTTGGATTTTTTATTTTATTTTTGGGTACCCGGATTCCCGCCAGAAAATTCAATCAGGTACCCGAGAACATAACCTGTTTTACCCGTTGAGAGCCCTAGCTATGTCACTGCAACTCTACCATGGGGCTATGCTTGTTTGAAACAGCAAAATCTGAGTGAAAAAATTACTTATTTCTAATTAATACATTGGAGAAGGTGCCAAGCTCAGCTGAAGAAGTCGCTGCTCATGCATGCTTCTTGAAACAGCAAGATCTAAAGTGCAAAAATTACATATTTAGACAATAATAACTGCGCACCATCTATTTTGAGGTCATTGTGTGAAATCGGAGGGTTTTGTTTTGGGCTGAGGTATTTTTCCGAGGGAGCATACCGAGGCCCAAAACAAAACCCGACAATTTCACACAATGAACTCAAAATAGATGGTGCAAAGTTATTATTGTCATTCATTACCGTCATATTTAATAATTTGAACAAATCAAAATAGCATTTTATGTTATTTTATGCCATAAAACGTTGTTAAAATATAACCAGTTTTAATTATTGTTGTAACCTACCCTACAAAAAATCGACCAGGCGAATTTAACATTCGCGCCGACAACAAGAGCTACCAATCACAGAAACGAGGCGGCATCACGTAGGCGCGTGCATTGCAATAACGCTTAGCTTTATACACGCACGAGAGCGCAGAAGTCATTGTAGCGCGACAGGCGTCATTGTGAGTTATTAATGACCTCGCAATTAGTGCGCGGTCAGGCAATCAATTTCTTTTGATTGGATCACAGGTTTCACGTATATTAATGAGGTTATGAATTCTAATTATTACATTAACAGGGTGAGGAGAAGGTGCCAAGCTCAGCTGAAGAAGTTGCTGCTCCTCCAAGGGAAAAAATGGTAATGCCATCTTTAACAAACTTATGTATTGTATTGTATTTTTAAATCATCATCAGCGATTAAAAAAAGTTCACATTCAAAGACTTCTGGTGGATTATTTGCAAAGATTATTAAAATCTGCTCATTACTTTAATCTAAACTTTCTAAAGCTTTTAATCTTTTTGAAGAAACTAGATAAATAAAACTATTGGAGAATTATGTGCTACCTAGCAGTGTTGGATTTACTTGTTGTAGCAGAGCAATATGCTCCCTATTTTACACCTGCTACACAAATTTCAGTTTGTATAGCAATTTTTAATGTACATTTTTGCTAATATGAAAAAAATAACACATAAATTTTAGGTTTCCACTAAAAATTGCTATGCAAATTTGTCAAAGTAAATCCAACTCTGCTACCTAGTTTAGCTTGTAGTTTATATTTTCTGCTGTCAACTTGTAAAATGAACAGACAAACTATATGAGTATTGCAGTGCTAATAATTTTAAAAGCCTTACAGTCAACTCGTTCCATTAAGCTTTTGTTTATCTTTCTGTTCACACAGATTGACACCGCTATTAAGTTTTTACAGAACCCACAAGTGAGGAATAGTCCATTGGTTCAGAAGAAAGCTTTCCTGCAAAAGAAAGGTAATTATATCATGATTTCTAACAGAAAAAAGTTGTCTTACTTTTGTAATTCCCAGAAAGTGAAGTTTGCCATCACTTTTTTAAACTGATTTTGTGCTTTTTGGAGCATTCTCCATAACAGAATATATACAAATTTCAAAGTATAGACCTTTGGAAAGGCAACGGCATACCCTCACTTCAATCATTGGGTACCCGATCATCAGACAGATGGTGTTCCATGGTTGTGTCTTAACCAAAAGAATTGTATGTACATAACATTCTGTGCTGTCACAAGCAAGGGTGAAAATAAGAGAGCTTGAACCAGGGGCCACTTTGGCAAAAAAAGTGGTCCCTGGTTCACCAAGATTTGAAGAAACCAAGGGCCACTTCCATTTACCAAGGGGCCAATAAAAATAAAGATGTGCTGGATGGGTTAAATAAGCACTGGTTGCTTTGAATTTGATACTTTTTGGTTCACTATCCAGGGGCCAGTTTTGTGAGAAAAGTGTCCCCTGGTCAGCTACAAATGAGATGGAACCAGGGGCTATTGCAGAGTTTCTGGGGCCAAACGGCTCCCGTTTCCCGCTTAATTTCACCCTTGGTCACAAGCACAGCCATTCCTGTTTTTACACTCTACTTTAATGGGATTGAGCACTCTTAATTGCAAAGACGTGAGTAATTTACTGGATTTGTCTACCTAAATTTACTTTGAAAAGATAGTCTATCTGAAAATAATACTGTTATAACAGAATATATATATATCAATATGTTGACATTTCTGTTCTGCTTTCTGTTTTCACAATCTGATCATCAGTTACTATTTGAGATTGAATTTTAGATCAGTACAGTTAATGCCAGCTCAACTCATTATTTCTCATCATTATTTGGGATTGATTTTTAGGTCTCACTGCAGAGGAGATAGAATTAGCTATTGATAGATCAGGCACTAGAGAAGATGTTGCACCTGCTACACAGCCCCCTCCTTCAGCTGCTGCTGTCCCACCAGGGGTCAACCAACCACCAGGTGGACCCCCGTATACTCAGCAAATGGGTAAGATGATCATTTTGTTGTAATGTGAAAAAGTTGCATGAATGATTGCAGTCATTTTGTAGGAGAAGCATCTTCCTTTTTACTCCGATCTAGATAAGTAAAAAACACACTTACAGGTGATAGTATTCACTAACAACATAGAGAATTTAATGGTAAATATAATGAATGGTCATGTGGTACAATAACAATTGCACACAACAGTATTTTATGCCTTTTAAGGCAACCTACAGTCCTGTCACACACATAAGTCATTCATTATGAATGACTACCTTACATTAAACAATATTTTAAATCCATGCCAGTCAGGTTTTAGACTTAATCACAGTACTAATACTGCTCTCCTAGATGTAACTGATTATATCCTGAATAACATGAATGATGGTAAAGTAACCGGTCAATTTTCTTAGATCTTAAAAAGCCTTTGATACGGTAAATCATGATCTTTTATTTGATAAATTGTATTCATATGGTATCACTGGCATGTCACTGGACTGGTTCAAATCATATTTGAGTGGTAGATCCCAAGCTGTCAATATAAATTCAACTCTCTCTGATTTTAAAGATATTAATATTGGGATACCACAAGGATCAATATTGGGTCCTTTGTTATTTATTATTTTTGTTAATTCTTTACCAGAATCTGTTAATTGTAAGTGCGTAATGTATGCAGATGACACAACTCTTTTAGTTAGTTCACCAGATCCAACAATATTACAGTCTAATCTCAAGAGTAACCTAGATATGATAGCTAAATGGTTCAAGTCTAATAAACTCACTTTAAACATTAAAAAGAATAAGATGATGCTATTCGGCTCTAGACAGAAATTAAGTAAATTTAAGGATATATCTCTTGCCTATGGAAATGAGAGCATAGAAATTGTAAATAAATACAAATATTTAGGTGTAGTATTTGACCCAAACTTATCTTGGAGTGAACACGTAAATTATATGTCATCTAATGTATCTAAACGTATCGGTGTAATTGGTAGAGTCAAGAATTATCTTCCACCTAGTACTGTGAACATGCTCGCTAAAGCTCTAGTCTTCCCTCATTTTGACTATTGTAGTTCTGTTTGGAATAATTTCAATGCTAATTATCATCATGAGCTCCAGGTCTTGCAGAACAAGCTTGCTCGAATGCTTCTCCATGCTGACATCAGAACTCCAATTGACAAAATGATGGAAGACCTGAATTGGGTAAAACTAAATTGTAGATGGGATAATCAATCACTGATTGTTACTTTCAAGTGTCTTAAACAAATAGCTCCATCTTATCTCTCATCTATTTTCAGTTTTACACATTCAAGTCATGACAAAGGTACTCAAGTCAAACTCATAATGCCCTGATTGTTCCTACATGGAATATTTTTGCTGGTAAAAGAACATTCAATTACAGAGCTGCAGTACTCTGGAATAATCTTCCACTGAATATTCGTTCAAACTTTATGGCCATGAGTATGTATGAGTTCAAAAATGCTATTGCTGTTTAACAATACTGTGTATATATTTTGTAATTATGTTTTTGGTTTATGATAATAATGGTAATGATGTAGTTCCTATTATTTTCATCTTTTTTTATGCCTGTGTATATACATTACTGTATTATTTTCATATCCTCATTTGTATTATAGTATTCTTTGTATTTTGATTGTTTAATTTATTATACAATGTATATTGATATTGTCTGATCTGGACCTCTTGGGAGATCAGTACTTATGTATTGAAAGAGCTTACCAGAATAAAGATAGATTGAATGAATGAATGAATGAATGAATTATCAGGCCATGCTGTTATGAGTCTTTTATACCAAATTGGTCTTCCAAAAGGTGAAATATTTGAAAAGCCTAAGTTGAGATTTCTATACTGTTTGCCTCATACCCAGGGTCTTAGCTAGCCACCCGTCTGGCCGTCATTTTAGACAGCCAATTTGCTCCTGGGACGGGCAAAATTAATGCCTTTGACAGATGCTATATTATAAATTGTATGTTTTGAGAAGCTAATTGCCCTTTTTAGTAGACCCAATTTGTAGAACAAGGCCATATCAGCACATATTTGAACTCTTTGAACCCCCAATGGGCTATAGATGTCTGGTAAATGTTTTTTAAGGTCAAATTAGGACAGGCAATTTTATTCAAATGACGGGCAACCCTCAATCTCCCCAGGCTCAGGGCCATTACCCCTGTTATTCACCGTACAGCTTATAAGAATGCAAGGTCATTTGATTTACCTTAATGTTTTCTTTTAATTCACAGTACCCTATCAGTCTCCACCCCCGGTGGTAAAGTCCAGATTTGATACATGGAGAGATTATGCAGCATTAGCAGTCATTATTAGTGGTGTGTCATATGGCTTCTATAAACTCTATGAGGTTAGTATCAGTCCCAGTTGAGTAGTGGGCCCTGTGGTTGCTTCTTTATTAGCTATGGGTTTACTTTGGTACATATTTAAATAGCGATCAGTCTTGAGGAATGATTCAGAAGTGCTTTGTCAAAATATTCTTGGGAATTTTGGACATGTACCAACTCTCTAGAAATGGATGCACTTATTCTGTAAAGTTAGAAAGGGATTTGGTCCCTGGACTATAGTACATGCCACCATTAATCCTTGTCTTTCCTGATGCACTAACAATGCTCTAATAACGCTAAAATGACTTCCATATCCCTTGCAATCATTTTTTTTGTAAGAATAATAATTAACCTGTCACATCACCTGAAGGTAGTGGGTGTATCAAGCTCCAAGAATAATGGAGGTTGATGAGGCCCAGTAATGTTTATTTTTGCTCTTAGGGATATTGAGATGAAAATCAGATGTTTGTACGATTATTTTAGCCAAAATGTTTTTTAGCCTATAATTAGTGCATACATTGTAGCTAGAAATGTCTAACAATTTTGGTATCACTGAGCAGAGGATCCAATGGTATCAAATATGACCTTTGATATAGAAACATTGAATAGAGCATGTAGCACTAGATGTTCATAACATTTAGTGTATTACTTTATTTGTCTTGAATGGCTAACAGTTTGAATGAATTGAACTGTGATGTTAAATTTCAGAAATTCTTACAGCCATTATTAAAGCATCGTCAAGAAGAGAAAGAGAGACAGGAGAAGTTGGAGCAATCCATTCAAGAACTTAGTACAAGTGTGAGAGAAGCTGGTAAGTAGAAATCTTCGCCGATCACACAGTCATCTCAAAATGAGGTTCTACCCGCAAAGTTTGTGCTGCGTATGTGTATGCCTGTCAAACGCGTGCTTTAATTACCGCTTACGCTTTGCAAATGCCTTCTGGCGCTTTGCTTGGAAAGCCTGAGAAGCAAAAATGCATGTTTTGTGTGTGCGTTTGCAGGGAGAACCTCGTTTTGGTAGCAAGATGGCTGATCCGAGCAAAGCAGGAATACAAACTGTCTATGAGTGTGATGGTTGAAATATAATCACAAGGCCAAAGATGGATTGTTCCATTCCACTAGCCTGAACAGCGAGTGCAATGGAACAAATTGTGACATGTCATGTCAAAAACAGACACTTTTGAGGTTTTTACATATTAAATATAGAGATATTTTGCTCCACAACGCTGTTTTCCCCAATGAAATAGGACATTCCTAAGCAAAGATATTGAATTTGTAAGTTATGGTATTGAGATATCAGCCTTTAAAAATATTATTGACAATGTTAAGAGTAGGAATTATCTTGAAAAATGTCTCAAAAAATACCAGATGCCAGTTATATTCCAGTCTGAAACTATCAGACAATATTTTAAACATTAATAACATCACAAATTCGCAACAAACCCAAATTGTGAAAAAATCACCCCGGGCAAATTTTTGGCTATTTCTCCATTTACGATCCTGCCCAAAAGTGTCTGCTTTTGACATGACACGTCACAATTGTTCCATACATCTCTCATATCACTGAGTGATTATATTTCGACCATTACACAAATTTAAGATAGTAAATATCTATTTTTATATCACTCATACACACATTCTGTTACTTGGGAAATACATTTTTGTCTCGCCTGAACTATGTTCAGGATGGGACTTATTAATCACTATTTCTGTCTATTCGTGTGGGGGTGGGGGTGTGTCTGTGTGTGTGTCCATCCGTCCGGAGCTGTATCTGAAAATCCATAAGACCTATGCGGATGCTACTTGGTGGGAGGAAGGATATCCAACAGTGCTCTGTGACCGTATGTTTTTTGGTGAAAAATATGGAAATTAAGCTCGCTAATTTGCATAATTTATGCCAAAATCATTGTAAATTAATAGCGGAGTTTGTGGACACATTATCTCAAGATCCGTTGGGCTTATGTCATTTGCAGTTATGTGTAGATCCCGGTGGTGCAGATACTACATGTATAGTTGTTGTACTGTTTATGAAACTCTGACAGTGGTGGCGCCACTGGGGGGGGGGCTTGAAGGGGCAAATGCCCCCAGTCAGAACTCTTGCCCCCCAGTAAAAATCCAAAATTACAAAAATTTCACGTTTTTGCGGTAATTTTGAGCAAAATTTGTTGATTTTACCCCTTGAAATTCACTTTGCCCCCTCAATGCCCCCCCCCCCCCGGAAAAAATAAATTCCTGGCGCCGCCACTGAACTCTGACCCTCCTTTAAGATTATGACTTCACAGCATGTGTAATAGCGTTATTGCGCCTATGTAGCCTCGTATGTGTTATTAGAGTACCAATCGGGTAGACCAATTGGTTAGTAGACTAAATGCTTGTTAGACTAATGGATTGCAGACCAAATGGGTATTAGACCAAATGTGTATTAGACCAAATGGGTATTAGACTAAATGGTTGTTAGACTAAATGGTTTTAGACTTATTGGTTATTAGACGAAATGTGTATCAGACGAAATGGGTATCGGACCAAATGATTATTGGACGTAGCGGATATAGACCTAATGGGTTTAGAGGAAATGGATGTAGATGAGATGGATATTAGACGAAATGGGATGGTGTGATATGGTAAATCCCCGGGAGAAACAACTTTTGATTATTTTGTTCAAGTGCCTTACCCATAATACACCATCATATATATTTTCTCAATATGCAATCTCTTCATACTCATGGTACTAGAAGCCAAATTCCCTTGTAATTCCAAAATGGCACATACATCCTGGAAAATGAACTTCTCACTACAGATCATGTTATGCTTGGAATGGACTCCCTCAAGATATCCTTGGAAACTTTCCTTCAATGGCTATTCATACTTTAAAAAAATATATTTCAGAATTGTGAAAACAATTTCCACAAATTTATTACTTCAACTTTGTCGTTCAATTTGATTACTTAACATGCATAATGTTAATATTACTGCATGTAATTATTACTTTACCTGATGAACAATGTAAATAATGTATCTATGTAACTTTTGCTTTCATGCATTACTTTAAATTTATGTAAACTTCTGTTATCGTAAATTGTATATTGTTAATTATTACCCAGGGCCTCCTTGGAGATCAGTACTAGATACTGAAGGGGCTACTCTGGGTAAAGAAAGATAAAATAAAATAAAATAAATAAGCAACAAAACCAGACTTATTTCTCATTGATCACAAAAACATGAAGTGTTTTATTTTGGAAGTAACTTGTCCTTTTGATGCTTTCATTAACCCTAACACCCAAAAATCTTACAAAATCTTACGATGAAAAATTCTGCGCATGCTTGAATCCCAGGGTCTGCGATGACGCAATCACCCTAAGTGTTACATGCAAACGGAATTGCTGGCCGGGCAGCAATAACCCGTGTAGCTACCGGTCCGTGATCGTGTGCTTGGCATGCGGGGGTCAAAGGTTCAATCCCGGGGTGCCAAGTCAAAATTCTTCTTCTCCTTGACTTTTTCGGATCTTCTTTGACTTCCGATCCCAAAAAGCAGGGTCCAGTGTTAGGGTTAAGGAAAGTTAATGAAATGGGCACTAGAAGTTTATTCACTGATATTTGCTGATAATTAATTCCATAAGTAGAATGGCTATTAACTTCCAATATTATTGACCAACATCCTATACTGGCAATGTAATTCTGCTGAGGTAAACAACACACCGACTGTGACAAACACTTGTCATGCAAGGCTTGCTGTCGACGGTGAACATTTTCTCTGACTTAATTTTCTTGGACATTATATCCATAGATTCACAAGTTGTAAATCTTTCCTGATGTCAGATTTTCCCTGAATTTCATAGTGTATCGGTTCCAGTTCGGGGTTATGATTGAAAGTGCAAGTGTGGTAAAAATCAATATTGATCTTCCAAGCACTAGTATACTTCACTGTGAGTATAGTCTGGCTGGCTCTAGTTATTTGATCAGTCTCTTACACACAAATTATTTAGTGTCAGAAATTTGGTTGGTTTTCAAAATTCTACCAAAAATGTTGAATTATGAATGATCTAAGAGAAGCGTTTTAGAATCTGAAAAGTCTACATAGGTCACTGAAAGATGCTACGTCATCTCATTAAATAATTTTTCTACATGTGCCTAGTGAATATAGAAATACAGTGATGGATGATTTTGTACAGTATTTCAATGGGCCTGGGTCCTGGCAGCTTGCAATAGAGGTTATCCGTGTTCTATAAGCTGCATATCCTATCAACGACTGCTATACCTTGTTTAGGACTTTCAAAAGAATTACCTGCACATGCAATCATGACTGTTTCAAAATAGCACGCCAAAGTCATGCAGGTAACTCCGAGGTTGTGCATTGAATTGGTTTGAATGAGGAATACTACGGGAACCAGCGCCCTTTGTTAGAAGTCACACATGAGTGAAGTGGATAACCTCTATTATGTAAGCTTACATAACCTCCCACTAGCATTTCCCCCACTGCTGTAGGGTAGTATTCCTGTGACTTTAAGAGAAGGTGAAAGTTTCAACTTGAATATGGATGCCATGTTATTTCGTTTGATAATTGCTAGCTTAGTGCTGCTTCTTCATCAACCCAAATACTCAGCTTGCCTTGAGACTGGACAAGTTTCACCCAATGTACCTCCTATGGAGCAGTCCTCTTGTATCCCAAAAGGAAGTATTGTTTGTAAAACATGGAACCAAACCAAGGTGGATTGTGCACGCAGATTCTTGTCTTGCATCCCACAGTTACAAAATGCTGCATCAGTGGAGCTCCTTGATCTTCAAGTAAATCTAATCAGTGTTTTGCCAGACAATTCATTCAGCGAGTTTCATAACCTTCTTAGATTGTACCTGGGGTTCAATCCCGTATCTTTTATTGGAAGCTATACCTTCAGTGGATTGAGTAAACTAAGGGTTCTTGACCTGCGTGTCAACCCCCTGAAGACTGTTTCTGGCTCTCCATTCCAAGATCTTGTTTCTTTGAAAAGACTAGATTTCTATTATAAAGGTGACAACTTGTTTGGAAATGCATCATTTGCTGGACCCAAACATCTGGAGGAATTGGAATGGAATATTGGGCTTGAACTAACCGTAGACTTTATTGGGAATGTCTCTCGCGAATTTTCATCTCTGGTTTCGCTAACTGTTAGGGCAAGAACTAAACATTATAATGCAAGTCTTGGATGTCATGATTCAGACTGGGTTGGACTCACAAAACTAACATATCTTGAAATCGGTATAGATGCATGTATTGATTTATGTTCACTTACAGCACTTCAGACTTTATGGTTAGATAATACTGGTGTAATCAGTATTGGTGATAAATGTCTAACAACACCACCATTGAAATCTTTAACCATCTTACCAGGGCATGTATACAACATAACTCAAGTATATAAAAAGCTGTATAATCTCAAAGACCTTACTCTTTATTTCACCACATTCTATAACCCACCATTCTTTGGAGAGGATGGCATCCAGACATTGCAGTGTTTAAATTCCCCACTTGAAGACTTAACTCTTGTATATGGTACGTATGCGGTTGTGCGACCATTCTTCAATGCTACTACATTTGAACCACTGACCAAGATGAATGCATCCTTGCATGGGCTTACAATAAGAGCACAGGAATTACATATTAAAATAGATGGATCACCATTCATATGGTTTCCTAAACTTCAAAGGCTTGTGATAGAGAGTAAATCCCTTACAACATTGTCTGAATTCACCTTCAAAGGCTTAGACAGTTTACAAGAACTACATTTAAATATTCAGAATACTGACATTTTGGCATCCGGAGCTTTGCATGTGTTTTATGGGAACAATTATCTCAAAAGGTTGAACCTTGCCAGTAATAAAATGCATATCAGTTACTCAGATTGGGTTAACAAGCTATGTCAGATACAATCTGTTGAGTATTTAGATTTCTCACACAACTCTGACTATAGTAGGATTAGCTCCATGCCTTGTGAATTCCCTCACTTGCAAACACTTGTGGATGTGGAGCAACAACTTGAAAACCAAGCAAAATTTTATTTTCCTTTTTATTTGTTTACGATCTGCATCATGGCACCAACATTGCAGAAATTAGATATCAGTGGAACAGGCGTTTCAACTGGGGTATCACGTCTAATCAGATGTCCAAATCTGTTGATTTTTGATTTGTCTGAATGCAACATTTATAATGATGGTTCAGTACCTTTATCATTTGATATGCCATGTTTGGAAGTTCTATATCTGAAAGAAGTACTTATAGAGGATGGAAAGGTTATGGATGTGTTACATGGCTTCAATGCACCTAAGCTGAGATTTATTGATATAAGTTCTAACCAGATATCAGTCATAACCAAAGAGGATGCTATATTATTAGGTAATTTAACCATGCTAACAGTCCTTAACTTAGCAAGCAATACACTGACTTCTTTTGACTATATGCAGTACCTTGTCAACATTGTGGCATTGGATTTGAGCAGAAATAAATTTGCTACTATTTCTAGTACATTACTGAGTCCATGATTGTACTAGATCTATCATACAATTCATTCATATGTGACTGCAATATTGAAGCCTTCAAAACCTGGATAATGACAGATACAAGAGTATATCTGTGGAACCCTGATGCTCAAAATGGCAAATGCAACTATTGTTGTGTTTCGCCCGATACGAGAAAGGGATCGAGTATAACAGAGATTGATTTGGACTGTAAGTCATATCTATGGCTCTATATCTCAATAGGCATCATTGGTGCAGTGTTTTTAATAATTGGGGGTTTCATAGTAGCACTGTATCATTGGAATATCAAGAATAGACTATTCTTGTTGTTTAATAGAAGAAAGAACCCTGTAATTTATTTAGGTAATGATGATGACCATGATGATGAGGATGAGAATGGTATCCCTAGATACGATGCTTATGTGTCATACTGTAATGAAGATGAAGATTGGATATGTGATGAACTGGAAGCTAACATTGAAGGAGGAGAGGAACCTCTGAAGCTCTGCATCAGAGGACGGGACATCCCAGCTAACAAACCTATTTTGGAATATACATCATTATACATGAAACGAAGTCGTAAACTTTTAGTTATTTTATCTCCTCACTATATGGAAGATCGAGGCCGTAATAAATGTAAATTTGAACTTGCCTTGGCTCATCAGAGATTACTGGAAGAAAATGAAAATGTCCTGATCCTGATTCTTCTGGAGGAGATTCCAGATAATGAGATGACGTTGAGATTGAGGCAATTATTCCATCGTGCTCAGTGCCTGAAATGGGAGGGTGATGAATGTGGACAGGGCATATTCTGGCAACGACTGAGAGAGGAACTAAAGAGACGCATATTTCTAGATGGTCACTATGAAGTTTAGACATTTCAAGTTGTGAAGCTGTGTTGTGAAACTGTGTTGTGTAAATGTTATTAGGCAACTGCAACTGAACTCCCAATTTTTAATAATGAACAGAAGAAGTGTGACAGTACAATGTACATGTAGCTAATGTTGGTAAGGGATTGGATAACAACGTTTGCACAGTATTTTTTGCGGGACATGAGAGCACATCAGACATATTGAATTGCATTCTGAATATGAGAAATGTCCTTCTGATATCAAATAATTTTGACTTTTTGAAATTGGCGATATTTATGGCAAATTATTAAAAATTGGTGTTTTTTTAATTTTTTCATATTTAACAGTCCTCGAAGTAAAATTTATAGGTCTAATGATATGTACTGAAAGTGAATGTAGCTGGGAGGAAAAGCCAATGATCATTTGCAAATTTTGACCTTTTGTATTGAAGATACACATTTGTTTACCAAAAAGACCTAAATTTTGTAGGTCTTTTGGGGAAAAATGGGTATCTTTAATACGAAAAGTCAAAATTTTAATATTATCATTGGCTTTTCCTCCCAGTTACATATACTTGAAGGACATATCATTAGATTTTACATCAAGGACTGTTAAATGTCAAAAAAATCCATTTATAACAATTTGCCACAAAATTTGTATTATATCACGAATTTCAAAAAATCAAAATTATTTGATATCATTAGGACATTATTCGTATTCAGAATGCCCCACAAAAAATGCTGTGCAAAGGTGGGTGACTGATGACCCCTTAAGCTGCATGTGTTGTATAAATTTTTAAATGAACAACTAAGGCCAGGATGATCAGTGAATTGCTATCAAACTGGTCATCTAGGAGTTTTATCTGCTCTTTTAACATGTGCGAAGTTTCACTTACTCACACCAGGATTTTAACTCTGCATAAGGGTTAAACCTTTAACTATCTCTTTATACATTCTAATGATTCACTTCATGCATGCTATTTACTATCTCACATTATTTGTGTGTGTGTTATGGTGCTATGGCTTCTAAATATATTTTTTTATTTGACCTTTCTTTACCCAGGGTAAAGAAAGGTCAAAATAAAAAAAGAGAAATAACTAAAGAGAAATGTCTAAAGAGAAATAGCAACTTAAACTAAATCAGATCTATGTGTGGGAAAATATTGCTTTCATTGTTTGCTTATTTGAGGAAGTATGTGAGTTTCCTGCAAGCCAATAGATTCCATTGCCTTTGCGGAGTAGGGAATTTACAAATATGAGGATGTACTGTATATATTGTAAAATAGTTTTAGCATATGTGACATGATCAAGGGAAATGAGAGTCGGATGTCGCTAATATTGATTTTGAGATATTGGCAAAGAAAGTGTTAAAATTCTTTTGTTTTATATTGTTTTCAGCAATTGATACATTGACGTAACTTTTCAAAGTTGTATCAACATGGGGTTTTCAGTTTCTGAAAGCTCTAAATGTCCTCTTTAGAAACATCTGTGAAACTCATTTTCGACCAGGGTTGACATGTGACTCATTCCCCTTGATCATGTCACATATTGCAAAACTTTGATTGGAAAGGAAACTTCATGTTAGAAGTGTGATTTTTTTTTCACAAAAAAATGCTGAATGCAGAAATTACACATGTATAAATTATGCTGGTATCATTTTAAAGCTTAAATTCAAGTAGAGGTTAAACAGTATGTAACACTGAATTTATAGATTTGAATTTTAAAATTTGTCAAGTGGCCATGGGTGCTGCCATAGGAAGACCACCAAGTGACCACCAAGGTGTTGGAGGGCACGGTGGCTCATCAGTGGTTCTGACCTTGGACTCATAATCTGAGAGCTTGATCGGCGTGTGTGGGTTCTATTCCCGTCCCACCACCGTGTTGCGCCCTTGGGCAAGGCGCTTTGCCTCGCTTGCCTCACCCCACCCAGGTGCAATGGGAAGCTGTTAGGGGTAGTCACAGTTGTTGTACTGATGGACCCTGCACCACTTGTAGGCTGCAAACATGGTTCCGACATATTCTTATGACTTCAAAGTTTTAGGGGCCTGACGGCGGAATAAATGTAAAGCGCTTTGAGGCTGTTTACGGCATAAAGCGCTATATAAATATCTACATTTATTTATTTTATTTATTTATCATGTGTACACAAAAGAATAATACATCTTCAGAGAATTTCCATGAAAGTAATTAAAACTTATGGAGCTAAATTATTAAACAAAGTGATTGAAAATTTATCACATGTTATGAAAGAGATTAAATGTAGAAAATATTTACGAATTATGGGGGTAAACACATCAGAAAGTCTTGGTTAGAGTTTAAAACTCTGCATCCAAACACAAAGAGTTTATTCAAGAATAAACGGAAAGTCCTGCATAAATTTACAAATTTGAGGTGGTAAAATCACAAATGTTGCTCACAATTCCGTACTTTTCATTAGCTCCACACCTGCCTCAACAAATGTATGAATTTGAATGTTAATACTGATGGTCACATTTCCATTAAAGCCATATTATAACATTTCTTTAAAAATAGATTAGTATTAATTTTCAATAAAATATTAGCATTTACTGTCAGATATGTCCCCTTTTAATTTTGCCCCAAACAAGTGAGGTAAAGCAAAGAAAATCGGAATTTACAACTAGCGCCAATGCATGTCACGCCGGCGGTTGTAATATGGTACGACCCTCTGGCGTGTGTGGGGGTGTGTGTGTGTCCCGCACGCGGTGTAGGTAGGGGTGTGTTGACATCGCATACACGTTCGACTAATATTTCTATCGTAATAATAAAACGCTGATTCCGGCGGTTTATTCAAAATCTCGGATTTTGACAAAACTACAGCACCTAAAGTCTTGATTTTTGCAGAGAATCTTTGTTTACTAAAGTACATTACAATCGTGTAAAAACCTGCATTTAAAATTTTTTTGAGGGCGTTCTCCTCAGCAAATGTTATAATATGGCTTTAATGTATTTGTTGTAACCACAGAATTAGAGAATGAGAACCGGGACTCCCTGTACAGCCACATACAATCGCGTCATCAGCTATGGGGAGAAAATTGGGGATATGCGGGTTATTGCGGGTCC
Organism: Amphiura filiformis; assembly: GCF_039555335.1. NCBI lineage: Eukaryota > Metazoa > Echinodermata > Ophiuroidea > Amphilepidida > Amphiuridae > Amphiura > Amphiura filiformis. The sequence continues at coordinate 14,573,345 of NC_092634.1, forward strand.
TTGCCAACGGTGCGCGGAGACGAACAAAACAGTTCTGCGTCTCATCTGAAGCGTCTTGGTACTCGCGTGCAGGTCGCATCAAGTCCGTCTCTCAAATGCGCCCATCATCTATGTCACGCTTGCATGACAACAAATGCCTCAAGCGCATTCCGAGGGAAACCTAATACCCCCAATCTTTGCTCCATGTCTGCATCAAGATGGCATTCGAATCCTGGTTCTCCTTCTCTAATTCTGTGGTTGTGACACATCACAAAATTGTTGAATGCATGAATAACTTTCATATTTAACCAAGAGTCAGTGTGTTTGAAGTTATCTTTTGTACAGTTATATTTAGTATATTTGTAAAATTAAGTTTGCTTAATAAAGCAATATTATAAGAGTTACTCAAAAGGGAGCCTCAAAGTTTTCTCAAAATTCTGATTTTCAGGCAATTGTGATGTAATTTGATGATTCAAAATACCCTGTAGATAGCACTCTCAGTAGTAATGCATCATTGAACTAAGGGGCATTTCATTTTCTTGGAAGGGGGTCACAAATATATGTCAGTGACTAGTCAATTTGTGGCTTGAAAATTGTTATGACCCCCTCCACACACACAGTCCGAAAACAAATTAGGAAATGTGTTACATATAAGCTCTTTATTGGGAAAGAAATGTGCTTGTCTAGCATTAGCACAGGCTTTGTACCGGGCTCTGATACCTATGACTATGATCTAAGATATTCCACCAATATAGTATGCTATGCTCGCTGCTCGCTTTGATTCTATCGTTTATATAGTATATCCAGTGATTTGTAATAGTGTATTGATGTCATCTATACTGTATTATCGAATAGATTCAATTTCTTTTAGTTTTTCCGTAATTAATACCACTTGTATCTCATTGTGAATTAAGATTGTATTAATGTACTGTATATTAATATTACTGTAAATAATACCAGGTGGTGGCGCATTGCATTCTCTAAATTCAGTAAATTTTCATCGTCAACCGTGTAATTGAATGGGATTATTTTGAAATTTTAAAAGCGCTTGAAATATCACAAACAAATAGGCCTATGTTGATAAATACAAGCTAAAACGGTTGGGGTTCGATAATGAACCCCACAAAACTAACTGACTATATTGGAAAATGCCATACGGCAGGGCGGTTTCACAAGTTGCCGGCTCGATCATGTCATCCGCCGCCTGAATAATACTTAACCTAGAGTCAATGAGCAATGTTTACTGAAGATAGCACTCTCAGTAGTCATGGATCATTGAATGCAGGGGACTGTCATTTTCTTTGGAAGGGGGTCCCAAAAATATCAGTGACAAGAGTCAATCTTGGTTTGAAATATTTCACACACACACCCCCACACCCCTGTCTGTGTTTGCCTCCAAACGTGGACATTGTGTTTTGCTATCTAACCGAGGATGTGTGTATGATGTTTTCATCGCCTAACCGTGGACTAAAATGGCGGATTTTTTGTATGTATAATACGAAACGGAATTTTAGCCATCACCCTGCGGACGGTAGTTTTTACACGTGTGGTCCTCGGTTTCAGGCAAATAGCGTTTAAAGCATCTAGCATGCATTTGAGGTCTTTTGCAGCAGTTTGAGACCGAGGTTGGAAGTAGGTCCACAGTTTAGGGTGAAAAATCTTGTGTGTGTCCTCGTTTGTCGGCAAACACTTACGCACCCTGTACCGTGTGTCAATTGGGGCCTAAAACTGCTGAAAGGGGACACTTTCAATTACAAGGTGCTCAATTATTTTTTCCTATTTCCCATTGCTTTTTTAAATTGTGTGATATGACAAAGTTACATAAAGTACCAACTAAAAATAATGTATCACAGGGGGAGGTTTTTTATAATTTTTTTGTACAGGGATGTGCCACTGCGACACAGACTTTCGGATGGTGACTTTCTCTACACCTACTTTTTGCTATCCATCAGTTTAGTATACTAATTTTTCACCAAAAAACACCCCAAAAGCACCCACATTTGCCCTAATTAGGCACTTTAAGAGGCCCAAAATGGCTGAAAAGATACCCCAAAACCGTGACACATCCCCCATATACTACCTTCAACCAGGGAGAACCCCTGGGGTTATTGTAACTTGTTTACAATATTATTTGTTGCACATGCATGTGCACAGCTTTTTACATGCAAGTAACAAAATCTTTATTTTTTAGTTATGTCCATATTCATTATCTCTGGATCCTAAGCTTTAAATTATACTTACCAGGATAAATTGCTCCCTTACTTGGTGCTCAAAATTTTTCAAAGAACTTTAATTGCATGCTCAATAAACCATATCTTCTTTTCTCCCTTGGCAACTTTCCGGTCTTTTGGTGAGAACTGGTCGCAATTGACCAATGAAATGACAAGAATCTTTGTATACGTTATATAAATGTTTATATCAGACTAAGCTTACCTTTATCTCATATTTCTTTTGATTGTTTGATACAGTTAATGAAATGCAGAAGTCTCTAGTATCCATCAATACATTGTTAGAACAACAACAGGGCAAAGTAGATCAACTAACTGTGGCTACATCTACAAATAGAAGTGTAATGGCGAGTGGTAGATCATCTGATGTGGCTGATCTGAAGGCTGATATCTCATCACTTAAAGGACTACTACTAAATAGGTAACTATTTTTTATTTTTTATAACATTCGGCTGAAGCTATGCAAATCCCAAATAGATCTCAGAGGCTACTAAATTCAAGGGATGCCAACCAAATATAACGGGACAGAGATATGGGAAGATCGAGGTCCGATTTTAAATGCAGGAGGAATACTGGTGCACCCGGAGAAAAACCTGTGAGGATGAGCATCATGTATCGGCAATCAAACTCACATGTGGCAACCCAGGGAATTGCGCCTGGGCTGCAGTAGTGAGAAGCGAGTAAGAAGACCACTACACTAACCCATCCTCCCTGTAGATCCATAGATATATTATATAACCTCGGTACAAATGGCTATACAAGGATGTTCTACAAAGATGGGTTTTGTTTTTTGGCCTCTGGTGTAACAGTGGCCCCCTTTTCTAGGTCAGTTTGTTCAAATTTTTTCGACAAATACCAGTATTTCACTTAAGTGAAGCTCAAATGGAATTTTTGTTGTTGAATTTGTGTTCAATTTAGCCGAAAATCTGGGTGGCAGGTATAAAACTGGGTCCACAATTCTTGGGAAATTAGTATAAATGGATCCACTGTCAGATTCTCTGAGGCAGATCCCTACCCAAACCAAACTTGCCCCTCTCCCCCCGATATTATCACATGATGGGAAATTGGGCCTGTGACTATGAGCAGCTACTACAAAATGAGTGTAAAGTCGCAAGTTGGTAGTTTTGAGATGTCTTGGCTTCTGCTATGGTATTCTTTGTTTCACTCACACCTGTTCATGCCAATAGCATGTCTGTATGTTCTTTGTGTATGGGGGCACAATGGGCCATTCACGAAAGACATACTACTGGCTTGTACAGGTGCACGGCAAGCAAAGAACATCAACTCATCTAGGATGTCTCAAAATTACCAACTTGCGACTTTACGCACATTTCATGGTAGCAGGTCACATTTGGAGAATCGTGGGACCTAATTGCTCGATTGGGTGTATTTTGTTGCTGATAGAAATTACAGTAGAAAAATTCTTTGCCCAGCAATGTCTATTGATTGAATATTTTAGGGTTTTATGTTTGGCCTGAGTCCCCCATCTAGCAAAATGTGCGCAAAATGAACCCTTATAAACCCTTGTTCATCCTATAAGTGGCAAAAAGTATTTGGTTTTTGCTAATGTTACTGTGTGCATCAATAAAGTCCCAACTTACACTCGTATTTATAAAGTCACTAAAGTGAGCGTCAATCACACAATATGCAAAGTGAACTTTGGTGCTGTGCCCAACTGTGCGTGCCATTCTATATCAACATAATCAGATTGCACGTCTACAGCGTATTCAGAACACTGCTGCTTGGTCACTTTAACTAGAAAGAGATCTCACATCACTCCAGTTTTAAGAGAGTTACATTGGCTGCGGTTGGTTACAGAATTGTTTACAAACTGTTACTCATTGTTTTAAATCACTAAATGATCTTGCACCAGAATATATCAAATGTCTCCTCCAACCATATAACCCTCCTCGTATGCTCCGTTCCAGTGACAAATCGCTTCTCTGCGAACCCCGTTCAAAACATTCATGGGGGATAGGGCTTTTCAATTGCTTCACCACGTCTCTGGAATACTCTGCCAACCCACATTAAACTAAGTACATCTTTAACACAGTTTAAAAGTTCTTTTAAAACTCACTTAATGAAAGAAGCATTTTACTGATGTGCATCACCATATTTTGTTCACCTATTGATTGTTGTTCATGTGTAGATTAAGTTGTAATGAAAATTAATTTTTATTTTGTAGTTTAAGTTAATCTTTGTATCGCGCCTTGAGCGCCATTGATTTGGTGGAGATGTGCGCATTAGAAATTCACATTATTATTATTATTTATTATTAATGATGTTATGAGTCTTGCTTCTTATAGGTTGAGCAAATTATATCTCCAGCTTATCCCCATTTGTGACCAAAGGACTTCAGATTTGTCCCTGTAAGTTGTGAAAAAAATATAATATTGGGAGCATTTGTAGTCAGTTTTCCCCCACCAACCCCTCCCAAATATACCACAAAATGTACTAGAGGCTTAAATCAATGCAAATGAATGAGATGTGTTCAAATATATCAGGTATAACCGCCCCAGACAATGCTACATCGACTGTTTCACCAAGATAATGTTGTACAAATTTTGTAATCAAAATATTTTTATTTTGTCTGCAAGGCATCAATTCCCGGCTACACCACAGCCAACACCAATTCCAGCTTGGCAACGGGCTGACCACACTCAAGAGACCACACCCACCAAAGCACCACCAACCAATCAGCAAACAAGCCCAGGACCTGATTCACCAATCACAAGCACTCAGGGAGAAATAGACAACACCCAGAATGGAAATGCCCTTAGTAACAGCTCAGAATCTGTCAATCATGATGATACATTAGCCAATAGCAGCATAGACAATGGTGTGCTGAACTCACCAGATGGGAGGGGCAAAGGAAGTGATAGTCAAGGTGACTTAACGGAAGCTGCTAATCAAAATGGACTAGCCAATCACAATGAAGATGCAAGCATGGTGGCAGCCAATGATGAAAACTAATTAACATTTTTATATGATTTGAGATTAATTTTGAGTGATTTAGCATTACTTTTAGTATTTCACTTTTATTTTTAATAAAATTGAATAGACCCTATCGAATACTACGTCACTTGTCCTCATTTTAATAAAATTCTGTCCACCATAAGGTACCACACGGCAATTCGCACGATAATACAATAAAACATGTGATAGGTCTGAATGGGTTTGGAATCGAACTAGACACCTGTCCCTCCGTCACTTAAAACTTCAAACCAACGTGGCTGCCATTTCGATTGTTATACCGTTCCGCTTGAGTTTATTCGATACGGTCTATTAAATAAAAAGGGAATGCTAAACCACTATCTAAATAATTGTGCTAACATTCACATAGTTATTCTGTAATGGATCAAATTTTATGTGAATGAATGTTACTGATTTAATACTACATCATGATGAATTGATGTTATGTATCCCTTTCGCTGGGCCTTCAGGCATGGCTAGTTTCCAGAAAGGGATTTTTATACAGTCTTGGTTTTTTTATTTGAAAAATCCAGTGAAATTAATTGTTATTTTCCTGCAAAAAAATAAAAGACTTGGGAAAAACAGTTCCCAAAAAAAATTTTAAAATGGAAAAAATCAAAGAAAGAAGTTCATTAACATTATTTTAGGGCTCAGAAGTTCATTAACATTATTTTAGGGCTCATATTGAAATTCCCTTGCTTTCCTGTGCTAGCCTCCTGTTAAAAGCCTTCTTTCTGTTTGAAAACGTGGTAGTATTTCAATATGAGCCCTTAAAAAACTTTTATTTTCTGATTAATTGTTTCAGGCAAAGTACAGAAAACCCCTGCTTCTTACTTTTCAGCCAAATTGAGCTTTTTGCCTAAATCATGTCTCTATTAGCCGGGCTATTAGCAGGTGCGCCTGCTGTAATAATGCCATTGACATTGACCAATCATAAAGGAGATTTTGGGGTGAGTTAGGCAATTTTGACAGGTGACAAATGGTGAGTTAGGCATTTTAACACCAGAGGAATCAATGCTTAACTCAGCTGTTTGTCTGAAGATTTTGCTCATTTTTTGCCCATATCACCACCAAAATACATGGCATGCATCCATAGTATTTGTATTAGCCACAGATAACCATAATTTTTTTCAACAAGCTGTCTGCCAATACCTTTTCAAATTGCCATTCTACATCATAATTTACAGTGTAATCATGTTAAAGAGCTGCTACATCTTACAAATAAATTGTATTTTTAAATGGACTCATATTGTTGCTGTCAGTTTGTGATTTTTATGTAATTCAATGGAAATATTTATCCTGATTAAATTCGGATAGGGATTCCTGAAAGTATTTATAGATTTAGAAAAATAACACTTTAAGGATAGCAATTATTTTAAACGGTTGCGATTTGGTAGTTCACAGCATGAAATTTGCACAGAGGGTCAAGTTCAAAATACCACAAACTCACACCATCCTGAAGAGGGCCGCAGTGGAAAGCAGTGCTTCCGGCAGTGCTTTGTTCACTGATCTGTGGTACCCTATATAAAGATGCCGTTAATAATAAAAAATAATAAAAAAATAAAATTGTGAACCTCTGGCCATAAGGATTCAGGAAATGTATAATTTCACCTATCTATGCCGTACGGTTATGGAGTTATGGGTAAAAGAGTACTATTGTGACATCATAATAAGAGGTCTCATATCGGGGCAAAAATTAAATTGCTCTGAATTCATTGAAAATGGTCTCACATTTTGTTGCAAGGAATCAGAAAAAGCATAGCGTTAACTATTTACAGTGCTTCCATATCTAGCTATTAGGGGTGGTGCAATAATTATGTGTACCCCCGGTCTGGTGAATTATAGGGGGAGGGGCAAAGATTTTTTGGCAGGCTAAAAGGGGGGGGGCAAGCATTTTTTTGCAGGTCGAAAGGGGGGGTCAAGCGATTTTTGGCAAGTCAAAAGGGGGGAAAGCGATTTTTGGCACAGATATTTTGGGCACCATTTCTATTTTACGCCCTTAAAAGGTGTAAGAAAATGCTAGGAACACATTTAAATATATGCAAAATTTCCTGCTCGCTACGCTCGCATTAGACTGGGAGCCCAGAAGATTTATTCAGCTGAGAAGACACAAAAGGTTTGATGGCCTGGTTATGTTAGTGTAGGGCCAAAATTCAATATTCCATATTGCTGCCGGGTCACAGCCTGTATGTTCAGTATGGGGGTTACAAAATATGGGGCAAAAAAAGCATTTATTCATGGACATGGACAAAACTTGTTGGATATCACTCACAGGAGGATACTTTTCATGCCTATTGCAATGACAGCAATTTGGGCCTGTACAGGGGCCCAGACAGTAGCCCCAAAGGGGCCTGCCCATACGGTGTTATTCAGCTGAAGAGACACATGGATGAATCTTTTTGCATTGGAACTATTACCCATTGGGGTTTACAAAAATACCAATGACAGCAACTTTTTCCTGTACGGGGGCCCAGACAGTAGCCTCAAAGGGCCTGATGTCCCATAACTGGTTATTCAGCTGAAGAGACACATGGATGAATCTTTTTGCATTGGAACTATTACCCATTGGGGTTTACAAAAATACCAATGACAGCAACTTTTTCCTGTGCGGGGGCCCAGACAGTAGCCTCAAACGGCCTGATGTCCCAGAACTGGTTATTCAGCTGAAGAGACACATGGATGAATCTTTTTGCATTGGAACTATTACCCACTGGGGTTTACAAAAATACCAATGACAGCAACTTTTTCCTGTACAGGGGCCCAGACAGTAGCCTCAAAAGGCCCAATGTCCCATAACTTGTTATTCAGCCAGTTGTAGCGAGCCGTTTAAAATGCAGTGGGAATGGCCCTGAAGGAAAAAAATATCCCAAATGTGCCAATTTTGAAATGCTCTCTTTTCCCATTCAAATTGGTATAACATGAGGGAATAAAGTCGCATTGTGCCGAATAAGGCGTTAAAATACGCTACGAAGGAGCTTATCTATTGCTGATTTTGGTATTGATGAAGTAACTAGTTACTGCTGATATTGGTATTGATGAAGAAGCTATCTGTACTTCTGCTGATATTGGTTTTGATGAAGAAGCTATCTATACTACTGCTGATATTGGTATTGATGAAGAAGCTATCTGTACTACTGCTGATATTGGTATTGATGAAGAAGCTATCTATACTACTGCTGATATTGGTATTGATGAAGAAGCTATCTATACTACTGCTGATATTGGTATTGATGAAGAAGCTATCTATACTACTACTGATATTGGTATTGATGAAGCTATCTATACTACTGCTGATATTGGTATTGATGAAGAAGCTATCTATACTACTGCTGATATTGGTATTGATGAAGAAGCTATCTATACTACTGCTGATATTGGTATTGATGAAGCTATCTATACTACTGCTGATATTGGTATTGATGAAGAAGCTATCTATACTACTGCTGATATTGGTATTGATGAAGCTATCTATACTACTGCTGATATTGGTATTGATGAAGAAGCTATCTATACTACTGCTGATATTGGTATTGATGAAGTAGTTACCTACTTCTGATATTGTTATTGATGAAGTAGTTACCTACTGCTGATATTGGTATTGATGAAGTAGTTGTAAGTCTACTGCGGACATTGGTATTTATGAAGGTCTAATTTCTTTGCTCTTTTATGGCACGCTTATAAAAAGCAAACATTAGAGAGTAGCGGGCCCGTAAAAAAATAAAGAAAAGTTTCATATTATTAACCCGACGATTCCACAGTCTTTGACCCGCAACTGTCGTACTTTCTAAATAATATTACTTTTTAAGTCTGCTTTCGCCACAAACCAGGGGAGTGCTTAAAAATTCGAGATAAATTTGCGGCTTACAATGTTATGATGAGATTAGCAAAAGCGTTTCCCCATGAATACGCCCACACCTGGACCCAAACCCTCTAAAATATCTTCCTTGATTATAGCTACTCAGTGTATACATTTTTGCCCTTCTATTGGGCACATTTGCTCCATGGAAACTCAGTCGATGAGTCAAGAACTATTCAATCTAGTGTAAATCCTGGGGTAGTCCATGTCATCCCCCCAACATGCCCAATGTTATGGAAATGAATGTTTATTGCCAAATTTAAGCTAATATTTTTGCCGACAAATTGCAAATATTAGCTCGCTTCGCGCGCATTGTCCCCTTCAATGTTCATATTTGTTCATTTTAGCTTGAAATTGACAATTTTCCGCGCTTCACGAGCAAAAGTCGCTACATTAATAATTCTCGCACATTTGTCCCATTCAATGTGCATACTTGTACTGGATTATTAACTTGAAATTGGCAAATTTTCTGCGCTACACGCGGAAGTAATTAATCTCAATCTGGGAGCAAAATTACATATTTGTGCGTGCTTCACGTGCATTTGTCCCCTTCAATGTTCATATTTTGTTTAATTGAGCTTGAAATTGTCAAATCACAGAATTCGTTCAAGAAACTTAATATCATGTGGCATCTAAACATGCTACTTTCGCTCCGCTTCAACATGTTTTCAAGGATTTTACACCAACCTCCATCCCCCAATGTCACGAAGAAATTTACGCCACTATTGTTATTAACATGCCCCTCCTCCCCCCACACTTATGAAGTCCTGCATGTCATCGCTGATCAAAGGGGAGCTGTGCGTTCATTTTAACCCCGGGCCCGTAATTCCCCCTCCCCGCCTATGGGTAGCTCTTCTGATGGCTTTGGTAGCAGTGCCTTCAGATCTGGTGGGCACAAACTGATGTGCATTTTGTAGAGGACTGTTGCTGCAGCCACTTGACGTTTTTGATGGAGAGATGTGATGTTCAGCTCTGTACTTCATTAACTCACGTCTATGATTCGAAAGGCCTATCTCTGGATAGAGTCTTGTAATCCTAGAGTGGTGGCGCACTGGCGCTGGCACTCATCCAAGACAGTGAGGCGTATTCCATCACACTGCGAACTTGAGCCTTGTAAACAGTTGCTCTGCCTCTGACATCAAGTTTATTTGCAACTCTCCTCAGAGCACCCAGCTTCTGTCCTGCTCTGGATGAGATGTTAGAAATTTGCATTGTCCAGGTCAGCTTGCTGTCGACTGTGACTCTCAGGATCTCCAGCTCCTCCTTCTCAGCAAGTTTGGCGGTACCAAACAGAAGATCTAGCTTGGTTGGATTCCTCTTGATTGATATTGTCATTGCCTTACGTTTCAATGGCTCAAAGGTCACCTTTCATCTGTCTGCCCAGATCCTCATTTTCTCCAGGTCTCTGTTCAGGCTAGCAGTATAACGACCTCAGGGTTGGGATACAATGTTTACACTCACCTGATTGGAAAACTTCTTCGTGCAAATGGTGTCTGCTTTCACATTTACGCCGACGACACGCACATTTTTTTATTTTTTATTTTTTTGCTTTTTTTTTACATAAGCTTTGATCTGAGAGTAGACGGAGCGTGTCAACTTGCCTTGAAGAACCTACAATCCTGCGTGTCTGAAATCAAGCAGTGGCTGACTTTAAACAAATTGCAGTTAAACGAGGCTAAAACCGAATTCTTCGTTGCTGTTTCTTCGGGGTTCGCTGCCCGACTTAATGGTATAACACAATAACACCTACTAAGTCGTTGTGGAACCTTTGCATCGTATTCGATCCTCCGTTGAGTATGCAAGTCCAAAATGTCTTCCATCATTAAATGTGTTAGCTATCATCTCCGGAATTTGTCACGCATCCAACTTGCTGTTCAGTCGCTCATTTTCTCCCGGATTGACTACATGTATGGTAATGCTTTGCTCTATGGTGCCAATGAAGGTGACTTAACGCGTTTGCAATGCCTTCGGAACAGGACCGCCAGATAGATTATGCTTGTTGGCCGAGACCATCCCAGTGCTCCTTTACTACGTCTCATTCATTGGCTGCCAATTCGCGAACGTATCAAGTTTAAACTACTGGTCTACGTGTTCAATTGCCTCCATTTACAATCTCCATCATATCTTCAAGAACTGATTTCGGTTAAAAAATCTGTTTATGCCACTCGTTAATTTGTCAAAGGACAAAACACTTCTATCTCAACCAAAAACCAAGACACGTACTGGTGATCATTCATTTGAATCATGTGCACCCCGGTGGAGTCAAATTTGGCGGTAGCAGTATCACAAATTTACGCTATGCTGATGATACCACCCTAATATGCAGCAGTAGAGAGGAACTGCTGGCCCTTTTGAAATGCATCAAGGAAGCCAGTGAGGAGAAATGCTTTCTGCTAAATGCCAAGAAGACTAAAGTAATGGTTATTGATAGATATGGAACTGGAGAAGACTTTGTGATAGATGGTCAAAAGATTGAGGAGGTTGAACAATTTGAATACCTGGGTTTAATGATAGACAACAAAGGTGATAGCACATCTGAGATCAAAAGAAGATTAGCTATGGCAAGGACAACAACTCAGAGTATGTCAAAGATCTGGAAGAGTCGTGGTTTATCAATCAACCTCAAGGTACGGTTACTCCGTGCAACAGTCTTCTCAATTGCTACATACGGGTGCGAATCCTGGGCAATGACAAAGAATGACAGGAAGAAGATAGATGCATTTGAGATGTGGCGCTATAGGAGGCTGTTGGGAGTATCTTGGAAAGACAAGAAGACAAATATCTGGGTCCTGAATAAGATTGGCACAGACTTAAACATCAGAAAGACCATCATTGAGAGGAAATTGCGCTACTTTGGCCACATTGTAAGAAAGGATGGTGGAGTTGAGAAGCAGATTCTTCAGGGAGCTGTGGAAGGCCATCGTGGAAGGGGACGACCATCAACATCTTGGACAAATGATGTGAAGAACGTTTCATCACACGGAATGTATGGTGCAACACGTTTGGCTTTTGATAGAAGTAGATGGCGTACTCTTGTGAAGGCCACAGCAGCGCAATCCTGCGCCATCTGACCCAGAGAGAGCACTCCGGACATGGGATTCTCTACCTCGTGACATCAGGGAAGCCGGGGTACTCCATCAAAGCAAATCTGAAAACACACCTGTTCAGGCTGTTCAAGTAATTTTTTCATGCTCTTATCAAAATTGTCATGACATGTATTATGCTTTGTATTGTTTGTATTAGTTTATGTCTCTGGTCTATATATTCTCTTGTAGATAAAAGCACTTCGTTCTTTGTGGGCGCTCCATAAATGCCTATTATGTATAATGTTATGTTATGTTATGTTATGTTGTCTCTACATGTTATCTTACAAAACAAGGTGAAATCATCTGCGTGGAGGTAGAGTTGGTTTTTACACTCATCACCTAGGTCATCAATGAAGACAGAGAACAGAAGTGTCAGGTAGTTCCTAATCCAGCTGAGCAGCTTGCCGGATACTCCTTTTGCTATGAGTTTCGAGCAAAGGCCTTTAGGCCAGACATTGTCGAATGCTCCTTTGATATTCAGGGCAACCAGACACAGTTTGTTGCCTCGGTCCAGGGAGTTGGACCACTCTTGGATCAGAATGTGCTGTGCTAGCTATGGTCTAAATCGAAACTGTCTATCTGATATCAGTTGATTTCCAAGGAGTTACTTCTGAAGTGGATTCTGTACAACAGCCTCCACGATCTTGCTGATGATGCAGAGCAGATATGGGGTAGTACATAGGTGGATTAGACTTCAAACCTCTCTTGTGAATAGGGATGACAGATGCAGTCTTCCAATGGCTTGGGAAAACTCCCTTGAAGAAGCAAAGCTCAAGCAGCAGGCTGAGTGGTCTTGCAAGTTCTGCAAGATAATGAGCGCTTGCAAAAAATATACGCGTGTATCTGGTTGCAGATTCCTAAGAAGCTTCCTAAAATCTTTGACCTTTTGATGTAGTGTAGACTTGATGCTGATCCTTCAGCACTGGTACATCAATTTAACTCTGGTGGACTTACCAACAGGGTGTTAACATGGGACATTGGGCCCTTTAAGGCTACTGTCTGAGCCCCCGTACAGGAAAAGTTGGTGTAATTGGTATTTTTGTAAACCCCAATGGGTAATAGTTCTAATGCAAAAAGTTTCATCCATGTGTCTCTTCAGCTGAATAAATCAGTTATGGGGCATCGGCCCCTTTGAGGCTACTGTCTGAGCCCCCGTACAGGAAAAAGTTGCTGTCATTGGTATTTTTGTAAACCCCAATGGGTAATAGTTCCAATACAAAAAGATTCATCCATGTGTCACTTCAGCTGAATAACACCATATGGGCGGGCCCGTTTGGGGCTACTGTCTGGGCCCCCGTACTGGCCCAAATTGCTGTCATTGCTATAGGCATTAAAAGTATCCTCCTGGGAGTGATATCCAGCAAGTTTTGTCCATGTGACTCTTGAGCTGAATAAATGCTTTTTTGGCCCCCTATTTTGTAACCCCCAGGCTGAACGTACGGGCTGTGACCCGGCAGCAATATGGAATATTGAATCTTGGCCCTATACTAACATAACCAGGCCATCAAACCTTTTGTGTCTTCTCAGCTGAATAAATCTTCTGGGCTCCCAGTCATAAGACAATTTAAGGTTTTAAATTCGGGTTCCCCAAAATCTCGCATGTGTAAGGGGGGGGGGCAAAGGTTTTTTGGCACGGCAAAAGGGGGGGGGGGGGCAAAGGGTTTTTTTGCACGGCTAGAGGGGGAAGCGATTTTGGCAGACCATTTTGAAAATTCACCACCCGGGGGTACACATAATTATTGCACAGCCCCTTACAACAATTGTCAAGGAACTCAATAGAATGCAATACTTCAGAATGGATATTGTCTTATTTTGCTGTGTCGTTTTTGTATCCAAACCTTTCCATATGCTTCCGCTCTTCATCGGCAGGTGCATCAGGTGGGAGCCACTTTCTTATTAGTACACCATCTTGTTGGTAAAAATAGACAGAATTTTGTTCTGCTCAGTGGCGTAGATTTCTTTTTGACATTGAGGGGGATGGAGTTGGAAGTTTAGTCAATCCAGCACCTTTTGGCGACAAAATAATTCTGTGGTACAGTTGCGCGCGAAAATTTTTACTATTTTGAAGCTAAACTGATGAAATATGGTGTAAAAGTAGACTAAATGCTCGCGAAGCGCGCGAAAATTTGCACTTTTGGGGCTAAAATGGGCAAATATGAGGTTAATGTGGTAAGAAACCCATTATCAGGCATTATCATTGGGGGAGGGGTGATTGTATGGACCATCCCCCTGGCAAAATATTGGGGTTTATCCCCCGATCTACGCCTATGGTTCTGCTTCTTCGAGGGTCAATGCCCTTTGATTGATCGCTCTGAGTTCTGGGTCATTTTGTTGCTCCAGAATTAGCTTGTCATGGCTTAAAGGATCTTTTATAGTTCCCCAATTTGTTCATGCTCAGAGGCTGTGTCATTTTTAGGAGTCTTTTTTTATCCCCTAGAGAAGGAAGTCTTCTTTCTCATTGAACTTTGACAGAAATGTGTCTTCCAAATTGTAGCCTAAGTCGTCAATTTGGTTGTCCTTAATTTGTTCTAAGGAGGCCCACTTACTCATTGCCCGTGTAACTGCACATGCAAGAAATATCTCCTTTTCCCCACTATTATCATCCTGTAAACAGGGCTTATCTGTAACTATTGGGTCAGGAAAAACCTTCCCCTTGCCCAATCATTTCCTAGTAGTAGCATGGACGCTCCTTTGACTGGCAATTCAGAGACCAAGTCAGATGTCAAGTTAATTTTGTGGAGAGGTACACTAAGTATTTCCATCCAAATACCCTGGATCAATGCATAACTTGCTGAACTTTCCTCATTAAAGGGCAAAGTTCCTTCCAGAATCATAGACCGCGCACGACACGTATTTCGCACAATCTTAATGGGCTGTGGACTACTATTTATCACCAAGTGATATTATTCCCTCGAACACAAATGGTTCAAATTCCTCACACACCTTATCTGTGTCACCTCCCTTTTTGCCAATTTGTCCACATTCTTCATCACAGGCTTATATTCACATAGCCATATTAACATGTACCTGTACAGATAGACAGACACACACCCACCCCCACACCAATGACAACAATTTTTGTTAAAAAAACAACTATATTTTATCCGAGGTAATTGCAGACCCCAGTCCTCCCATACGGTACCCTATAACCCTAAACCCTGGTCATGGGCAATAACACTAACCGTAATTCTAGCCCTAATCCTAACCCTAATCCTAACCCTAACCTAACCCCAACCCTAACCCTAACATACCCTAAACGGGCAAACCCTAATCCTAAATCAATTCCTAACATTAGACCAAACCCTAATCATATAGCCTAAGGAGGGGTGCTCCTTTCGAATGGATAATGGTTTGGACATTCAAAATCATATTTGCCACACAATGTGAATTTACTTTCAAGTTTTAAAAAAATGGACTTAATTTATTCCAAGATGAAAGTACAGTATGTTTATGAATGAATTTACTTGCATTTAACTTGTGTGTTAAACCATAGTCGTCAGCCATAATTGCCGCATCCTTCAAGGTTTTAATTTTGCTAGCGCTTTCATCCTAGTGGGTCTTACTCTTAATGTCAGCGTGGACACATTTTTTGAACTCTTCTATAAAAATCAATTGCCTAAGTTGTGCGAACCATCTTTGGCTTCTTTTGAATCAAGCCACCTGTCAAACATTTGTTCGTTTACTCTAGCAAATTCTACATGAGTTTGGTCTGCTTGCTTTCTTGAATCTCTGAACTTTTGTATGTATGTTTCAGGCACTAGCTCATAGGCCTTGAGTACTGCCTATTTAACTTCATCATAATCATTACACTTCTCTATTGGTAGAACTGAGTAAATCACCATGGCCTTCCCTACAAAACTACTTTGTAACAGTAGGGTCCAATGTCCACTTGTCCACTTCTTTTTCTTTGAATTTAGGTACAAGCTTAACATACTTTGTAACATCGAACCCTGACTATGAGGAGAAACTTGATGAGTATTTGTCACCTAGTTTTGCTAACTTCTCTTGTTCAAACGTGTACTTTGCCTCGATTTCTTTTTCTTTCAAATGTGCTTCCATTTGCAGCTTTTGTGCTTTTTCTTGTGTTTCTATTTCCATCTTCTGGTTTTTTTAAGTTCCAATTTTGCTACCTTTTCCTTTTCTTAAGTTTCTAATTTATGCTGTTCAAACGCCAATTTGTCTTTGTTTTTGTTTTTCCATATCTTATCTTTTTTGTTCTTCTTTGCTTTCAATATCTAGCTTTTGCATATTTAACTGCAATTGTATTTTTATTTTTTTCATTTCCAACTTTAGGTGCATCCCCACCGATTTCAGTTTGAACCTCAACTTTCTTGTCCAAAAGGGTTTCCTCGAAAACCTCGTCATCAACCAAAACATCACTCCAGGCATCTTTGATACCTGTTTTCTGTTAGATTGCTTTACTTTCAAATCATAGTATTGTGCAAAGTCTTGCAGGCTTTTTCAACTCATCAATGTTCTCCCAAGCTATAGTTTTAAGAAACTCTTCTGCATTAAACGCCATACTGTACTTTTACTCGGTAAATTAATGTCAACTTTCTTTTTTTGCAGTGTATTTCCCGGACGAGCCCCCAATTGTTACGAGTTACTTTTTCCCAAATTCACTTCAAAATGCACAACAAAACACACTGTTTGATTGAGCTAACACTATCTAAGTCTTTAATCAAAAGTAAAATATGATTTATAATGATCTGATACATGTACAATCAAATAGATTATTATTATTATGAATGTTACTTATCCAGCAGCCTTCTTCATGTTGTTTATTACCAAGTTCTAGTTCTATTGTTCTTGGTGTATATCCTGATTCACTTGTCCTGTGAAGATCACTGTTCAGCGAATTCCACTGAAAACTTTTATATCCTTTGCATAAAATCCTCGCACAGTTGACTATCTCCAAAATGGTGCTATTTTCAACTTTCACACAATTTCTTCAGGAAACAGGCCTGTGTCGCATACATTTACTTATAAACTAAGCACCACGTGGGAATCCCCAAGACTAATTATAAACATTGGGCGCCAATTCTTGAAGATCGTAAACGAGAGCTTCCTCAAAGGTCACGCCTTGCAGCAAATCTTCAATAAAAACACAATAAAATATCTTACAGCTGCATACCCAACATGAAGTCAACAATAGACACCCATAACAATAAAATAATGAAGGCATTGCCAAAACATGAAACAAAAACATGCAAGGAGCCCCTTTTCCACTAAAATTCACCCCGATCATGGGCCAAAATATTGTAAAGTACAAAATGTTTATTGCGCACATTGTCACAATAAAGCTCTTTTCATCCAAATCATGGGCGAAAATAGTGTAAGTAAAATACTTAAGTCTCGATGACGGTGTTTAAAACCACGTGAGCATGATGCATAAGAAGAAATGCTAAAGCTAAATGAATAATCGCTCATGTATATAATTAATAAACAGCACAGACGCAAAATAGGTAAGCTACCGTAATTCTTACGTAAGCAGGGCGCCGCCGAATTGCAGAGTAGTTCAGAGTACCCGGGGGACTCACTTTAGAATAATGTTGTTTAAAAAATGGGGATGTCATTGGGTAGAAGGTCAAAATTTTCAATTGATCGTCGGCTTTTCCTCCCATCTAAATACACTTTAAGAATATATCATTAGATTTATAACATTTACTTCGAGGACTGTTATATATCAAAAATATGAAAAATATCAAATTTTTATAATTTGTCATAAAATTTGTATTATATTGTGATTTTCAAAAAATGAAAAATATTTGATATCAGAAAGACATTCTCCGTATTCAGAATGCATTTCGATATGTCTGATGTGCTCTCATGTCCCACAAAAAATACTGTCGAAACGCTCTAAACGCTCATTCCAGATCCCTTAAGTATACCCTAAAAATAGGATGTTAGAATCACTACGAAATGCTCCTTTAACAGATTCAAGCAACCACGCCTTTCTTTCTATCTCCTCATCGATAAGACCAGTCTCAGTGGCGCGACGTGCCTGCCTGGTTTTTCACGCATAATATTTTAGCATTACAAAGCGTGCATTACCGATTTGATTGCATCGTCTTTACATGTGTCAGGCCGGGGTGTCATGACATATGCTTATGCTGATATAAAAAACAAAAAGGTGAAACCTCTCTTCGTCAAGGACAGTTACTCCGACTTTACCTGGCTGGCTTCAGGAATATATTGGCAGCATCAATCCAGGCTGTTGACTTATCATAAAGCAGAGGGATATTTTTGCATATATAACGAGGTAAGATATGCTGGCTTGGTTCAATCTTTCGTAATGTCTACTTACCACCAGTTATTTAAAAGGGCACTTCGTGATCCACAGCCTCATTCCCCCACTTTTCTCAAAAAAGTTCACATTTTTATATCACTGGAAACCGCTGGCTACATAATGTTTATGTACAAAAACATTCTTGCAGATATTCGTTCAGCAAAGATATCGTGAAATTCTGGTATACCAGAACGAAATTACAACACACTGCCCATAGAGCAGTGTAATACACTTAACCATGCATAACTCCCAAACGCAAAATCAGAGCACCTGAAATTTTGGGAATAAGTATTTTTCGTGGATATCTACTGAAAAATGTCATAAAAAGAGGATGCTAGGATCACGAAATACTCCTTTAATGCAACAAAATATTTTCAAACATTTGCAAAAACGTACTTTAAATTAAAATAACATTTTTATTAACATTTACAGTAGTTTCTCGTTAAAACGTTTTTTAAACATTTTCATGAATTTTATGTAAATTCTTTCGTTCTAACCAAAACCAAATTAAAAGGTTTAAAACGTTTTTAACACATTGTATGTTTGCAGGGAAACTGTCTTGCTATATTTGAATGACCAGATAATGTAAACACGATGACACATAAATTAATTATTGATTATGTTGCTACCATGCCATGCATTACCCTGTAGTACATGAATTAATATAATTGAGTGCACAAAGACGACATACGCGAAATGCTAATGGGATGAAACGCTTTAAATAGACTCGCTGGCTTTTACAATAACATTTTAAACAGTAGTTTATTATATGACCTTTATGTACATTCTTGGAAAACGTTCTAACCATAATCAAATTAAAAGGTTTAAAACATTTTAAACACATTGTATGTTTGCTGGCAATGTCATGCTGTTATATTTTAATAATCAGATAACTATGTGGTTACCATGGCATTACCCTGCAGTGGTTATTTATATAATTGAGTGCACATACACGAAATGCTAATGGGATGTGTTACGAGTCGTACTGACTCAAGGCCAAAATCACCTTTTACCCGAACTCACACGATTGCACAACACAAATACACTGTTTGATTAAGCTAACAGTCTTTAATTGAAAGCAAGATATGATTGGTATAAAATATGACAACAAATGCACATACAAAATAATCAAATATAATTACTCTTTAAACTAATCAGTACTTAGCCAGCATTTGTTTTTTGATGGTAACATACATGACACCGGAGATCACTGCTCGACTAGCAATTGCCAGAGATGCCACCAGCCAATTATTAGGATTATGGAAGGCTAAAGCGATCAGCCTGAAGCTGAAGAAACAACTGGGGAGATCCCTTGTCTGGAGTATAGCCCTGTATGGTGCAGAAAGTTGGACCCTAAAACAAAGCGATATCAAGAAGATAGAGTCGTTTGAGCTGTGGGTATGGCGCAGAATGCTTCAGGTCAGCTAGAAAGATAGGAAAACCAATGCATGGATCCGTCAGAAAGTGGGCATCACAGAGAAACAAGGTCTGTTCAGTCAGCTGAAGAAAAGAAAGATATCCCTGTATGGTCATTGGAAGCGGCGTCCAGATAGCATTGTTCAGATAACGATAGAAGGAGAAGTAGAAGGAAAAACCAGGCCAGGTCGAAGGAAAACAGGATGGATTGATAACATCCGAATGTGGACTAATGGTGGAATGGCCGTGGTAAGAGAGAAAGCACGCAAGAGAATGCCGACGGTTCTATGAGGACTATGGCAACGCAACAGCAGCAGCAACATACACGACATAGTTCTTGCAATGTTCTGGACAGCTGGTGTATATATCCTTATTCACTTGTTCTGCGAAAATCGGCGAAATCCGTTGCACACTTGCATTTATAATATCCTTGCGAACAAAATCCTCACACAAAAACGATACTTCTTTCTCCAAACACTTCTCCTTGCTCTGCTTTCTCCAAATGCTTATCTCCTTGCGCTGCTTTCTCCAAAAATGGTGCTTCTTTCACCAATCACTCTTTCTCCGGGAAACAGGTTTCTTTCGACACTGCTTCACTGTATTTGACAGATGTTTTGTTTTAAAATACCAGACTCCAGCGCAGCAAGTCGACAGAAGAACTTTAATCCTTTGATGAGGAGGAGCACATTCACGTACTCATAAATTTCCTTCGTTGCTGTATTTAAAAATAGCTCAATTATTGGCTAATAAAACTGGTTAAAATGTACTTCTTTTTTGAAGTACGAAGACCAACACACACACGTGGAGTTTTACAATCTCCCATGACATTCTGTAAAGGAGCCAATTCAAGCTCTCACATTTTATACATGTACTCATGCAAAAAAATCATCATCTCTCAATATACAATTACGTCATTCACATCTTCACAACAGATGATGCAATGTTGGGATTTCCCAAGATTAATTATACACAATAACCTTTCACATTACCTCACTTCCTTAGGGGAATCCCATGACCCCCGGGCCCATGACGTCACTTCTTGAGGGGAATCCCATGACATCACTTCCTGAGGGGAATCCCATGATGTCATCTTCACTTTACAATCTCAAGGTTTTTTCTCCAAATATCCCATATTAGATATGATTCAATTTGTTTTGCTCAATTTGAGAAGGTAATTCCTCCAAAATGTCCTCACTCATGTAATTTTGTAAACAAAGATAAATAATCAAATTAAATTACTCAGGGCACATCACAGATGGAACTGTCCCTGTTATACTTTCATGCCGCTTGCCGCTGCGGCAAGCTACATGACGTATCAGCCAGTCACAAGCCTTGATTGTGTCCGTTTGTCTGCAATGCGCTTGCGTCACGCCATTCAGCGGAAAGCGGCATGACAGTATGAAACCAGACCACACCATCAACTTGAGTTCGCCAAAGCAATTCCCAGAAATCTGCCCGACCACCTCCGGGAGACACTTGACTTTGGAAGTGACAGGGATGTGCGGACACCAGTTCGAAACTAGGGTCTTTAACACCAAAAAAAAGGGGTCATTTTTGAGGCCTCCAAAAGGGGGTCTTTCCGTGAGACTGGGAAAAATTATGGGTCAAAATATGTAAGTTTTTTTACAGATGTTGAGGCCAATTCTTGACCGTTTTCAACCAAATAAACCTCCTTGCCGTTTCGGTTTATTCCTCGACCTCTCTTATGAATTTGGATCGAAACTGACGGAGCCTTTCATGGACTCAGAGCACTGTAACACGTGCAATTACGCGTACGTCACAAATTCAACGTCCGAATTGCCTGAAATTTTGGGAAAAAGCATTTTTCGTAGATATCGATTACGGCTTAATATACTCTAAAAATAGGATGCTAGAATCACCACGAAATGCTCCTTTAATAGATTCAAGCAACAACGTTTTTCTTCCTAGCCTCCTCATCGATAAGACCAGTCCGAGTGGCGCGACGTGCCTGCCCGCCTAAAGGGTGGTATGGCGATGTTGTAATATTTTTCTCGCATAATATTTTAGCATTGCAAAGCGTGCATTACAGATTTGTAAAATTTTCTAAACTCTGTTTGGTGTGTCAGGCTGGGGTATCATGACATATGCTGACAGGAATAAAAAACAAATAATGGTTATTTGTGCAATGACCAATCCTGCGCCTTTATGGGACAATATAGAGATTTTGCGATTTCCAAATGTACGTATCGAACACAAAGATAGTACTTTATGGTGGTAAGGTTGCATTTTTAACTTGACCTCAAATTTTCAGTCAAGAGCATTTCAGAAAGGTACATATTTTCCCTTATTTTCGCCCCAAAATAAGCAAAAATGGCTAAAATCATAAAATTGGCAACAAGCTCCGGAGGAATTTTTGATGTGATTTTTGTAACCTACTACGAAAGCCCTTTCACCTCATGCAATAAATTTATTTTTGACCGTTAGCAGGCACATGTGGGTTTTACCTGGAATTGCAATTCAGTGTTACATATCATTTCTATGCCGAAATCGAAACCGAAACTGCTTTCTAAATGTTTTAAGTTTCTAACAAAGGGTACAGACAAATGTATCGGTAATGACGTCAGTCAACAGCTTAGGCAGGAAAATAGGAAACCACGTGACCCAAACAAAACCAATCGTGAAACTCATAACTTGAAACGACCGAATGTCTAAATTCTAAATCTGTTATAAAATAGACCCAAACAACACAAACATAAATAAAGTACAATACAAGTAGATAAATGTTTTGCATTTTACCGCAATTCTTTTATTATTAGATGTATTAAAAGTCGTTCGATCTTACCTAGAGATCGCTTATTTACAGCCTTCCGAGAGGGGTGTTAAGTTTTGCCGTTCGTGCCTCCATCGACGTTTTGCCCACTTTAAGTAACCTGCGTACTTGGGGTAAAAGGACTGCAAACTCTGTGGGAACAAAGAAACTCTTTTTGGGTGGGTGCGGCGTGCCGCACCCACCCTGTATTCTCTGACTATTGACCTACTTTTTCACATGCCGCAGTGTTGAGAAAATATTCGTGCCGGTTATATCCCAAACACCCACAGAGGTGATAGTTTACGGCGAGTTTTGTAATTATTACTTGATTTTGATATGTAAGTAATACGATAAAGTCGTCATAGGCAGTAATGTGTTTGTATTAAAAGAAATAACAAACATAATTATTTAAGTAATAGAAATACTATTTGGAAATTGCAGCAAGATTTGCAGATGTTTTTATTTGAACAGTACCAGTTCACCAGTTTTGCTAGTTTTCCTAATCTTTGGGCTAAATTAATAGCATCGTGAAAACCAAACAGTCAATTAATTTATGTCAACATTTCCTTGTTTGACATCGCATGCAAACATTATCTTATTTACATAATGGTTTTGACCTCGAGTCATGAGTGGTGATTCATTGTTTAGGCCAAGTAAAATAAATAACGTGTATATCGTCCCCGCCCTCTCCGATTTTTGGAGATTTTCAAATATTTTAGTTATTTTTCCTATTTGCTTCCTTACTTTGTTTATAAAATTGTTGTGATGAAATGACATGTTTAGAAGTTCTTGGTTATCATTTATAAACACATTGCAAACACTTTCTTCAAGCTAGGGGTAGGGCTTTGGGGAAATAACAAAAATATTAGGGGCCTCCCCGATTTTATGATGTGTTGACAAACATTTGCCATTGCAATTTTACACAGAAATGAATGGTAAAACAATAACACGATAACAAATAATAAGGACCTCCCTCACCAATTTTTGAAAAAGTCCGGACATATACATTTTTTTACTTGGCCTTAATTGGCATACTCCTCTAAATATTTTACCGCAAAGTCCTATGGTGGAGGGCTATTTTGTTGTGTAGTCCTACAAAGGTGGGTGACTAAAAAGTAGCCTGTTGGTACATGTTTTACCGTACAGTCCAATGGTGTAGGTTTTTATTTTTTCATTTTGTTGTCCTAATTTGATTGCTCTTAGTTCGTTATTTATATAACTTCAAACACAAACCTTCTTAGGGAGGCACCATTAGATTCTCAGGGTGGGGTAGGAAGTTTTTCAAAAAAAACAAAACTTCACCCACTTCATGAGCAAAAACAAACTTTCCCCACCAACTATAAAAAATAAAAAACTTTCCCCGACCCCAACTTCCTACCCCCCCTCTCAGTATCAAATGGTGCGTCCCTTAGTTTAATTCTTTCAATCAAAATTTCACTCCTCTGCTAATGATGACAAGTGATAATCGAAGTAATACTGCATTAGGCCAAATACAAAAATAAACATGTTTCACGTCCCTCCCTCCTTTTTGGAGGTTTCTTCAATTATATTTTTATATTTTGCAATTCAGTTATAACTTTTTAAAAATTATGTCTAGGGAGTTGAGATGCTTTCTATAGCCTTCTCAATATACAAGAAACAATTTGGAAGGTTTCGAGATCATTAGAGGGGCCTACCCTCAGAACAACAAATAAAAGAGGCCTCCTCCTTTTTGCAGGCATTATTGTGCACGCTAAAATAGCTCTAAATATGGGTATTTACATCGATTCTGCGATACAAAATAAAAAGGCCCCTCCTACTCCTTTTTTTTTCAAAAACCTGGACGTGAAACATGTTTTTTATTTTACTTGGACTTATCAATATGGAACTACACCTTTATCTTGACAATTCATTTGCTCGCCCTATTCCTTTTAAAGGAATTTTTATTTATTGTGAACTTGACTTACTCATTCTTTCATTTCTCTTGACAATTTTTCATTTGCCCACCCTATTCCTTTTAAAGGAATTTTTATTCTTCATGTGTTAAATTTCTGCCCTGTGTCTGTTGAACAGGGCCGACTAACTTGGCGTCACAATACAATTTTACTTCATTTAGTTAACATTCTCAAATCTAAGTTTCCTTCGGCCACAATTTTCTCTACTGGTGGGGGTTCTATCCCCCTAACATCCTGATCATTTTGCTAACATACTGCTCATTTTGCTACTCATTTTGTTCACTTTGCTGTTCAGTTTCAAGTGTTGCTCATTTTATTGCTCATTTTGCTGCTCATTTGGTCATTCTGCTAGTGTTGTTGCTCATTCTGCTCATTTTACTGCTCATTTTACTGCTCATTTTGCTGCTCAGTTTTTGCTCACTCTGCTCATTCCGCTCAAGTTGTTGCTCTTCCTGTTTATTATACCTGTTACCCGTAACTACCATCCTAAATACCCTAATAACTGCCAGCTACTGCCCCTGATGTCCTGCCCTTGCCCCTGATTCCCTGCCCATGACCCTGATTTCCTGCCCCTGTCCCTGACCACACCCCTTAATCTTGAAGAGTCCAATCAGAGAGCAGTAATACTGTTGAGACTCGTGTAAATTTCATGTTTCTTATTTAATTTTAATTAGTAGAGTCAGTTTCAATCAACATACTATATCTCGTTTTGTTTCTTCTGCAGGTAATATCAGAAGTTTAATCAGCAGAATAGTCGTGACGTGTCATCAAAATGGCTGAGCAGCAACTCCTTGAAGACAATAAACGCCAAATAGGGACCCAATTGGATTACCTGAAGTCATGCGACGATTACAGGAGCAAGGAGGCACTCGATGCTATCACCTTTCTCCGGAAAACTTTGTGGTCTCTGGGTCCTGGTAAAGCCAAATATCTGCTCTGCAGTGAACTTACTGATTTTATGCTTGAAAAAGGATTGACATCCTTGATCGTCAAGATGGTAAGATCTTTGACAGGCGCAGCAGACGATGGTGCATTCTACTCTCGGTGCCAGTTGCACAAAACAATTTATAACATTGCTTGTGTATTGAAGAGGACAATTGCTATGCCCATTAGACTAGAACTGATAAAACATGGAATACTCCGAGCTTTACTTGAAGATCTGGAGTCATGTGATCCAAATACTAAAGACCCCCGGCAACGCATCCGAATAATTGATGACTTATTGAGATTGCAAAATTTTGATCAAACCCCGGGTTCCATTTCGTACTACCGAGAAGCAGGCTCTGTGAACACTCTGATGAAATTTGTGCAAGCAAATGATGTGTATACCAAGGTCTTCAGTATGCGAGTGTTAGCTTATATCCTGAG
Organism: Amphiura filiformis; assembly: GCF_039555335.1. Classification (NCBI taxonomy): domain Eukaryota; kingdom Metazoa; phylum Echinodermata; class Ophiuroidea; order Amphilepidida; family Amphiuridae; genus Amphiura; species Amphiura filiformis. The sequence goes on from NC_092634.1 coordinate 14,599,244, forward strand.
CGAGGAGGAGAGTCAACGCTTAGTAGCGACTGGATGCATGAGGCCAATGATTGACATGGTAGAAAAGGCTGCCCAGTCTCCTGACGCAAAGTATCAGTTTGTTGTCAAGGTACGTATAAACAAACGGGATTTTATTTCCTTTCCAATAACGGTGTAGCTTGAAAGTAGACAATAGAAATATAAAGCGACAACACTAGGTGAACAAACGTGAACTTGGTACGTAAACGCACGATGTCCCGTGACCCGTGCTTCTGCAAATTTAGGGTCCAATTCAATTGTCGTCTCTGTTCATCTGTGATATAAGGTATCGTTATGATTATTATATACATGAAATTTTAATATTATATTTTGTAAATTGTACCAAATATTTTGGATCACCACGATGTCAGAAAGGTCAAAGGTTAATATTATGTTCCTTCCGCAGGTAGGCAAGGACGAGCGAGTGTTCAAGAGTACGTTAATTACTTTAACCGAAGGGATTGTCAATCTATCAAGCAACGATGTCAACAAGACTACAATTGTAGCCTATGGAGGTATACCAATCTTAGCTTCTATATTCAAACCAGAGTACACAGATAACCAGAAATATGCGGCAGCTGAAGCTCTGTGGAAGTTGGCTTTCTTGGAAAGTAACCGTGAGATTATTTTGAATCACTTGAGTATAACGGATACTGCAGCATTACATAGTAAGTGGATTAATGAGATAATGATAGAACCCATCTCCCCCATATCCCATCGTGCACTACTTTCAGGGTGGTCTTCTCCAGGAGTTTGAAAAACATTAGTTGCAAATTAGTTGAATCATATGTGGCAGTCTTGTCCATTATTACTGGCACAGATGGGTGACAATTATTTTGATACAACATATATGATATTCAGTTTCAAACAGATTTTAAACAGTTTTCTCTTTTCTTAACAAATAATAATGACTTTCTTACCTTATATTTATGACTATTATAATTATGACTTACTTTATACAACCTGTATATCTCTTTCAAACCAGTGCTGAAGGAAATGCTATCATCAAACACTCCTAAACTACGTGATGTAAGTACGGGGCTGTTACATCAGCTTGGTTTGGTCGATATTCATGGAAAACCATCGGATGAAAAGTCTCTTGACCCCCCGGAGAAAGCATCCCCGGAACCTTCTGACAACCTGGAGAAAACACCTGAGGATCCCCCGCCATCCTACCAAGAAAGCACGGAGACTTCATCATCACATGTGATGATAAGTTACCAATGGGATCACCAGGAGAGGGCATTGAAGGTCAGAGACCAACTCAAAGCAAGCGGATACAATGTATGGATGGATGTGGATAAAATGGGTAAACGTGATTTAATTATAATCATTATTTATTATAAACACATCAAAAAGACATTAAAGCAATAAACCTGATATTAAAGTGAGGATGGTTCTGTTAGCTGCAGTATGACACCAAATGTGGTTAAAAGCAAATTCGAATGATCAATCAAGCAACTTCCATAATCAAACTACAAAATTACAAAATCATACAAAATAACAACGATTATGAAGGAGCAGTGAGATAGACAATGAGGCCAGCAGTTATTATTATTAAACTAAAAATTACTATGGACAACGCAGCTTCAAGCCACTACTCAATCGATCTCTTAACCCTAACCCCCTAAGGGCTTTTCGGCGACGGGAAGGGAAAGAAGGAAAGAATAAAGAGAGAAAAGAAGGAAAGAAGTTGTTTGCTCTGGGTGGGATTCGAACCCGAGACCCCTCGCATGCCAAGCACTCGGTCGGCGACACTTTGCCACGGGTCTTGGGCTTCGCTGGCCAGCGAAACCGTGCCTATATATCACTTAGGGCGATTGCGTCATCACACCACGTGGGATGCATGCACGAACAGCGCATATATCAAGTAGTATTTTGTAGTATTCAGGCGGGTTAGGGTTAATGAAGCACTAGGAAACATACACGTGTAAATAATGGCCAGAAGTTGTTATAAACAGTGCTCATATACATGAAAATTATTTTAAAATAAATTACTTTTTATTTCATAAATATTTGAAAGATAAACTTAATTTAACAATAACATACACATGACCTTGTCATATTGAATAAAGTTTGGTGTGATTTGAAAAGTTGCAAATTCAAACGGATTACGTGGTGTGAAATTGCATAGCCTAACATGTTCCACTCACCTAAAGTTAATGGTGGTCAGCGTGTGCCGTCGATCGGTAACTAACCATGCTGACCATGGTCTTTTCAATATGGAGGGCATGTTGGGTGTCCGATACGCATTAAAACATAAATGACGCTGCAACTTTTTGAATCACACCAAATGTCATTCACTAATTAATTTCTCGGCCATATCCAACTTCTGTTTAAAAATTTTTTATAGCCTTTAATGAATTGTACTCAAAGTTATGACCGCTCAATCAAGTGGGAACTTTTGTTTGATGACTTTATAATTATTATAAATACCAATATACTTCCTCTCACTATAATTATATATTATGTATAGGTTAATAAATTCGTATCACTGGTTGGGAGTGAAATAGTACAAAATAATGCACGCATACTGGGATGTTGATACATCTAATGCACGAGCCCTCAGTGCAGGGGGAGTACATTAGGCGCATCAACATCGCAATACAAGTGCACTATTTTGAACAATTTCTCGAACAACAAGTGAAGAGTGTGTGAAAGGTTAATCAATGCGTATCACTCTTTGGAGTGAAAATGTACAAAATAATGCACGCGTACTGAGACGTTGATGCGTCCAAAGCACGAGTCCGCAGAGGGGGGGTGGGGTGAAATCGACACATCAACATCTCAGTACAAGTGCATTATTTTGTGCAATTTCTCGAGCAGTGATACACATTTACCTATTTCATACAAATATTGTCACTAAAATTTTAGAAAATACAAGCAAATATAAATGCATCAACCCGCAAGAAAAATTAACGCTTCCGAAAGCACTGCATGTAGTGTGAGTTCTAGGCAAAAAGATCAAAGGTCAAATGTTTGTCTCCACCACAGATATTGGTTGCATGCAACATTTCTTCTTCCATCAGGAGTCCATGTCATTGCATTCATATAATGGCTATTATCGTCCATCCTCAACACGTACATGCCCGATCTACTGCCACCTCCTTGTTTGCATGTCCACACTGATTTATTTTTGTCTTCTTACCAAAGAGTATTTGACACTGTGAAACACAGAATAGAGGAAACAAGCTGGTGTTACTGCGCGCGCATTTTAATTACTCGTGACGTAGCTCAATTCAAAATCATAACTTATTTACCTATAATTGCATACACCAAGTCTTCCGCACATATCCAGTCATTAACCTGCATTCGATTCGAATGTAATGCACACATTCATATACCATAATATTGCTTTCTTCTTCGTTATATGGTTTCAGAAGGTAACATTCTAGTTGCGATGGCAAATGCAGTAGAGGAGGCAGATGTAATTCTCCTGTGCGTTTCAAGAGCATATAAAGGAAGTGCCAACTGTCAAACAGGTATGGTAGCAAATTGATTTAATGGGCTATTCCAGTTGAAATCCACACACACCCTGTATGGAATAGATGGACTTGCTCTCCCACATAGGGAGTGTGAATTTCAGTTGGATTCGCCCATTCAGTAACCTCATTTGAAATCAGCGGCGTAACAAGAGCCTCGGGGGCCCATGGACAAGAAACAGTGCGGGGCTCTTTTAGCAGGACCAGATTTACCATTGGACCAGAGGGGCCCAAAAAAATTGCCCTGTGCATGTTCTTCTTAGCCCGACAACAGCATGTTTTGGACTAAAATATGGCAAAATTGCAAAATTTTGCGCGCTTCACACATATCATACTAGCCCTTCACATAGCAAAATTCACCTTCATTTTGGGCTAAAATGGTCTGTCCTAGTAAAATGTCCTAGTAAGATCGGAACTAAATGTGCTTATCTCCCTCTAATTTGCAATGCTTCTGCCACCACTGTCGATGTTATAGTAGGCCCCAAATTTGTAAACCAAACTTGGCCTCTTGAGTGCACATGCCTTTCTCACGGTGAGTTTGGGGCCTCCAAATTTTGGCCTAGCCCAGGTAAATTCTGCCCTGCCTTTTAGTATCTCCCTAATTAGCACTTATTTCATTTCTCTTTTGCTTGGGGCCCCCGAAACCTCGGGACCCATGCATTTCGTCCACCATGTCCCCACCCCCACCCCCGCTTGCTACGCCCCTGTTTGAAATTCATACTCCCTGTGTGGAAGATGAGATCATGTCTTCCATAGGACAAGTAGAATGGATTCCACCTGGAATAGCCCAATCTAACTTTGCCAAACAAACCTAATACTCGTGGAGCTAGGACCACATCCTTTGCACACCTGGACTATATGAATCAAACTGTTAGATGGTTCTATTTTAACTATTTCAAGATATTCCCAAAATCAAAGGTAGTCCTATGCCTAATTAAGAGCTATTAAGTTGGGTTGGTTTAAATAATTCCCTTAATACTTTTTTCGATTCCAGAAAAATACAGGACTATTTTGGGGGATAAGAAAATATTATCCTGTTTTACCAAATGAAAAAAAAAATGGTAGACCAATCATAATAGTTGGAACTTAACTGGCAATAAAAGTTCAATTTAAAATTTGGTAGATCCTGGCTGCGATGGTTATCAGTTCAGTTCTCTCCATATGGAGAGATTTTATTTCTCAGTATATATAGGCCTTCGGCCTTACAATACAATAAAGTACAGTACAATATATTTACCCATCACCAGGGGGCAAAAGAGTTTGCCTGATTTTATGAGCATTAAAAATAAATTTTGATAATGAAATTATAGTTTGTTGATTTCTAGACTGAAATAGAGTAATAAAATAATTGAAATTTGGAATACACTCTGGCAATAAGCGATTTCTTTCATTAGCATAAGCAGGACATTTTAATACAAAATGATACAAATCTTCAATTTCACCAGTGTGGCAGATTTTACAAATACGTAAATTTCGAGGAACCTTAAACCATATTCCACGAACATATTCTAACTCAAGAACACCCAATCTGGCTTTGGTCAGAAGTATTTTATGAAATGGTTTCTCCAGCCACAATAAATAGTCTTCCACCACTAGATTTTCTTTGATTTGAGTATAAAAAGTAAGTGATGAATATGTACTTAATGCATTTCGCCAATTTTGTATATCAATATCTTTACATCTCTGTTTGAAAACATCAATAAAATAATTTACATTGTCAACACCTTGAGCAATCCATATTTCACCAAAACCGTAAGAGTACAGAATATTTTTGATCTTCATAGCCCAGCATTCTTTACCATTCTCTGCCTTTTTGTATTGAAACTCATAGCTCTGTCTTAAAAACCTGTTATTATCCAGTGATAAAATGTAAAACCAATACTTAATACAGTTAATAAGTGAATTTACCAACAGTGCATTTCTACCAAGTTCACCACGAATGGCACAGTGTGGGATAGATTTACATGATTTAGATACACCAAGAACATAACGACAAAACTTAATATGTACTCTTTCAATTATCTGGGACTCAGATGTTCCCCAAAGTTCACTACCGAAAAGGAGTATAGGTCTTATTTTTGTGTCAAAATCTTGAATAGAACATCCACAGGAGAGGACTATAGCTTTTCAAAATCTTTATGAGACCAAAGAAAGCTTTGTTAGCTTGCGATGCAGTGGATTTCTGTGCATTAAGCCAGTTCCCATTACTTGAAAACACATTACCTAGGTACTTGAAGGTATTGACCACTTCTATTCTTGTTCCCTTATAAAACCATTTCTCAGTACGTTTAAGAACACCACCTCGTTTAAATACCATGATTTTAGTTTTATCTATATTTACTGAAAGGCCCCATTCATGACAATATTCTGCTAGAACATCAAGTTGTTTTTGTAGACCAAAGATAGTGCCACTTATAAGAGCTAAGTCATCAGCAAATAGTAGATGACTGATAAAACATTGATTTATCTGGACTTTTTCAGTGTCGTCAGAGTTCAGTCGTGTACTCAAATCGTTTATAAAAAGTTTGAATAAAAATGGTGACAGCAAAGAACCTTGCTGAACTCCAGCCTGACAAGAAAAAACATTTGTTATACTTGTAGATGTTCTGACACAAGCATTTAATTGCATATACATTGAACTCAAAACATTTAGAACATTACCAGTAATACCATATCGTTTCAGCTTAAATAATAGAGCATCATGATTTATTAAATCAAAAGCTTTACGAAAATCTACAAAGCCTATATAGACCCTTCCACGCTTCCATGAAAGATATTTATTGATAACTGTATCCAATATAAAAACATTATCTGTGGTTCTGAAACCTTTACGGAAGCCGGCCTGTTCTTGATGGAAAACATTTTCAGCCTCAGCCCAAAAATTTAACCTTTCGAGCAAAACTTTAAAAAAAACTTTACTCATTATAGGAAGTAAAGAAATACCACGGTAATTTGCTGGATCAGTTTTATTCCCCTTTTTTTTATTTTTTTAATAAGACTGGATGCCCATTGGAGTGGAAATGATCCAGTGGTCAAGATCAGGATGCAAAACTTCACCAAAATATCACTCAACTCATTAATTGGACTGTTTTTGAAAAATTCGGGTGGAAAACCATCAATACCGGGAGCCTTGGCATTTTAAGAGCATCAATACTCGATTTAATTTCCTCGGTGTTATCTCGGCATCAAAAATGCAGTCCAATCTGGATGGTGATTTAGTTCACCCTCAACTTGGTTTTGCAACGTGGGCTCCCCACCTGGTATATCAACTCGAAATAGATTTTCAAAGTGTTGAAACCAATTGTCTGATGAAATCTCACTGGAAATTGATGTTTGACTTCCCTTCAATCTTGACCAGAAACCTTTGCTGTCGCGATTTTTCAAACAGTCCAAAATTTCTTTTTGTTGCTGGTTTTTGAATTTTGTTTTCTTTTCCTCAATGAAGTTTTTATATTCATGCTTCGTATTTTTGTAATCAGTTAAAGCTTCTTCAGAGCGACTTAATCTGAATAATCTGAGTTTGTATTGAACTCTATTTTCGCCAGCGCATAGGGCGCTGGTACCTAATTCTGAGATGGGGTTTGTGTACACTAAAGATTAGCTAAGATTATAGCCTTCTTCTATTGGTATGAATTATTTTTTTACTTCTCGTGGTGGAAATGTTTTTGATGTCTGCTAATTCGATTTGCAAGGAAAAGAAAGTATGTTTTGCCGTTTCAACGAACGAAAACGATTGAGTATTGCCAAAGTTATGTTTGAATTAATTATGACTTAAAAAGTTATCATAGGTTAGGCCTACACACAAACATAAACTTGTTCAGCAATCAGCATATCAAAAAAATGACATGGTCAAAGCGGGGAATGATCACGAGGTCATATCAGTGGACTACTGCATGAGCATAGCATGATGTTTGGTTGCCTGTGAGTGCATAATTGATATGTTGATAACAGATCTAATAATGTTGTGGAATCAAAATCTTCATTATATGGACCACATTGAAGTCAAAGTAATTATCTATCCTATCCTGTATCGTTTTATGGATAAAATTGACTCAAAATGTTATTGATGATATTATTGCTATCTTTAACATCAGTTTTGTCTTTTCAACGGGAAAATCCGATTGAAAATAAAGTTTTTATGGGCTAGCTATAATATTGAACAATATATCCCATATTTTGACATGCACTTATAGAAAATAAATAAATTATTGTCTTACTTTATAAATGATAAATACTGTAAAATGACACATAACTAAAGTGAGGCCAATTTCTATCTTTTTATTTGATTCATAAAATTACATTCAACAAAATGATTGAAGACTGAGAAAACACACAATGCAGACTACAGAATGGAGTAGGTAAGATGCCATGTCCATAGCTTTGCAGGAGTTTCGGACTAACAATCAACACATTCAAAAATACAGTTTAAAAGTGAAGATTGTAGTGAATGATCAGTCCTTTATCATGTGCTTGCCACTATCTACTTTATAGTAAACTATACATTGCGAAATAATATAAAATTATTTTAAAATAAAATGTGCATGTAAGTTGAGTTAACATAGCGAATTAACTAACAACTGCAGTGTATTTCTTGATTTTTATAATAAGCATGGGTAAAAAGCAGTAAAGACAAAAATACAGAACAATTTGGAGTAATGAATTAAAGAGTTGACAGGAGTTATAGGAGTTAATGTGTTTTGCTGTTTCAGTGTGCATGTTCTCACCATTGATGGTTTGGTGAACTGTCATGTAACATGGATGTAAGCGTGATCCTAAAAATGCCTTTCACGGTGACCCAAACTATTTACAAGACCTCTTCTGCATTGACGCTGGCCTTCCCTTTTAAAGGGAATTTTTATTAAACATGATACACTCATCGTCAAACCACGTAGACTTACAATGTGCCTTACTTTTGTTCAGGAAAGTTGCTTTTGTTGTTCATAAAAGGGCGTTGCATAGCTTTCCCTACATAAGCAAAGATATCTGTCAAAGCAGACAATGCTTTGTCAATTTGTACCAAGTCTAGAGCTCTTTGAAAAGCATGTTTCATTTCATTCACCTTTGTATGCTTCCACCTGTTAACAAAAGAGTTGAGTAGATTTGGTTTCCACACATATCTATGTAACGAGCTACATGCTGTCTGTTGCCATGGGTCCGGCATATCAGACGGTACAGAAGAATTACCCACTATGAATGAAAAGGTAATTGGGAGGTGATCCGATTCAATTCTTGAGTGGATATCAACATTGCAGATCTTTTGAAAGGTGGAAACATTACATAACACATAGTCTACAACACTTTTCCCTTGATGGCTTATGAATGTATAGAAGCTTGATCGAATAGCATTAATTCTACCATTTACAATTTTTATACCCGTGTTACAGCAAAAATTCAACAATTCACGACCATATCTATTTACAAAATTGTCCTGGTTTGATCTTTTTGGGAGGGGGACATCTTCATCATACACATCATTGTCCCAACCCTCAGGGCATTCATCCGAGTCAATGAAATCATTGAGAATACCTGTTCTTCCATTAAAATCACCAACAATAATAAAAATGGCATTTGGGTAATCTGATAAATATTGAGCATATTCAGTCTCTAGAATGTCAAGTACATCTTCATTTATAGAATAGGGGGAGTCTTCCGGTGATCTATACACAGTTGCCACAATAATGCATTTTGAAATGAAATCAATTTTCGTCCAGAGAATATTTTCGGAAATACTTTTTAGTTTTGTAGCTAAAACATTTAGGGAATTCTTATAAAAAGAAATGCCTCCAGACGGTCGTCCAATATCAAAACGTCGTTTTCTGAAAGAACCAACATGATTATAACCATCCAAATTTGGTTCGTTGTCTGAATTTGCCCAAGTTTCCACAAAACATATAAAATCAAATTTTGTTATGAAAGCAATAAATTGTGTATCACAAAGCTTTGATAATAAACCATTTACATTCCAGTAGAGAAATTTTTTCATATCATACTCAGTTTGATTACCACCACGGTTATCATTATTTACATTGTCATTATTACTTTGAGTTCCATTTTCACCATCATCAATCTGGTCATTTTCTACATTTCCATTATCATGATTGTTACCATTATTACCTGAATCAGTATCAAATGCACCAGTGTTATCATGTTTACTCATCTTAGATGCTTCATCATCATTATCACCATATGTTGTCAACTTAAAATGATCCCTTGCCAAATTATTCATACTTCCATTACCAGAAGTTGGCCTATTTGTACTAACACAACCATTTTTGACAATAGCAACATTTTTATCTTTGATGACATTACAATAATTTTCACAATGTTTTATGGACATATATTTATCACTTTTCAAACAATTTGACATGTTTACCAGAGTATTTTGCACAAC